>NC_048299.1:133897085-133987974 GCF_013100865.1 Trachemys scripta elegans | reverse complement strand
TCACGGTACCCTCCCCCCACCGCGTGGCTGGTAACAGGGAAGATCCCTGCTAGCCAAACGCGAAAAACTCAGGGCCAATTTCCCATCTGCGCTTGGCTAACTGCAGGGAAGGATTTATTTTCCGCCACAGGCAAACAGCCCAGTAGGAACGGCCACCTCTGTCCCCTTAATTAAGTTCCCGTATTTCAACCAGGTTACCAGGAGTGATATCACTCTCCTGAGGATTACACAACAAGATAAAGAACGGATGTTGCTTGAATGCCAGCAAACACCGGGACCATACGCTGCCAGGCTTTGTCAGGCAATGATACCAGATTACTTGCTGCAAGCATGGCATGGTCAAGTGTCCTACCATGGAGGAGGGAATAAGGATGCACTGCCCAGAAACCTTCTGGCAAGGCTTTCGGAGTACCTCCAGGAGAGCTTCATGGAGATGTCCCTGGAGGATTTCCGCTCCATCCCCATACACGTTAACAGACTTTTCCAGTAGCTACAGACTTTTCCAGTAGCTGAACTGACCGCGAATGCAAAGTCAGGCAAAGTAATCATTAAAAACTGTTTGCTTTTAAAACAAGTTTTATATTTTAAAAGGTAAACTCACCTGAGGTCCCTTCCATGGGGTCAGAGTCTTGGGTACTGGCTTGGGAGGCTTGGGAGGGTACTTCAGTCAGGGTGATAAAAAGATCCTGGCTGTTGGGGAGAATGGAGTGCTGTGTGCTCTCTGCAAGCTCATCCTCCTCCTCCTCCTCCTCTACCCCATCGGCAGAATCCTCAGGCGTCGAGACTATCCCCGACCCAGAATCCACGAACAAAGGTGGGGTAGTGGTGGCAGCCCCCCCTAGAATTGCATGCAGCTCGGCGTAGTAGCGGCATGTCCGTGGCTCTGACCCGGAGCGACCGTTTGCCTCCTTTGGTTTTTGATAGGCTTGTCTGAGCTCCTTGACCTTCACGCGGCACTGCTCAGAGTCCCTATTGTGGCCTCTCTCCATCATGCCCTTGGAAATTTTTTCAAAAGTTTTTGCATTTCGTCTTTTAGAACGAAGTTCTGCAAGCACTGAATCCTCTCCCCATACAGCGATCAGATCCAGTACCTCCCTCACGGTCCATGCTGGTGCTCTTTTTCGATTATCAGCCTGCATGGTTACCTGTGCTGATGAGGTATCTGTGGTCACCTGTGCTCTCCACGCTGGGCAAACAGGAAATGAAGTTCAAATGTTCGCGGGGCTTTTCCTGTCTACCTGGCCAGTGCATCCGAGTTCGGATTGCTGTCCAGAGCGGTCACAATGATGCACTGTGGGATAGCTCCCGGAGGCCAATACCATCGAATTGCGGCCACACTAACCCTAATTCGAATTGCTAAAATCGATTTTGGCGCTACTCCGCTCGTTGGGGTGGAGTACAGAAATCGATTTAAAGGGCCCTTTACATCGAATTAAATGGCGTCGTTGTGTGGACGGTTACAGGGTTAATTCGAATTAAAGCTGATAAATCCGAATTAAAGTCGTAGTGTAGACCAGGCCTTACTTTTGATGTTTCAAGTAAACTGAGATAAGAAACAGTTGCTAAAGCTTCTTAGGCTTTATTTTCCAGGAAGTGTCATCAAATTAGTGAGTTAAGATTTATTAAATAAAAGGACACCACAACAGACAGCATGTGATGCCATAGACAAACTGTTCAGAAAAGAAACCCAAGCTGCTTTGAACTTCAAAACATCACAGCTGTGTCCAGGCTGAATAGACATTTCTGAAATTCTGTTTTGGAGCTCAGACATATCAATGTTTTTTTTCATTGTGACTTTTTTTTGTATCTTCTCTTTACTTTTTTGCCCATTGAATTCATTTGCATAATTGCAATTATTATGCAATAGGGCAATGCAGTGATTTGATGGCTACAAAATGTCATTGAATTGAAATAAGGATGAATTTGAAAGGTCAGAGATAGGACTCTGCAAAAGCTGAACACATCTTAATATTTTCAGTGTATTTTCTTTCTATTGTAATGAAATAAAATCATATAATTTGTATAGTAGGGAGACCTCTTGATAACCAGGCTTTGAGGATTTTTGAAGCATATTGGATATAAATTTATTTACTTCAGATCAAATAAAAATTGAATATTCAACTTCATTTTTCATGCTATTGGCACTGGTGTTAGTAGAAAATAATGCAATAAGTGGATGAATTAATTAATTACTTGGAAAAATAGATAAGGTTAATTTTCTGCTTTACTCTTTTATTTAAAATGTCTACTGGGACTACTGTGTTTTCTAGTCTAAAGAGGAAATGATTTCCTTTTTGAATTGCACATTCATTGCATGCACATTTAGAAAAGAAAGCAAAGATAGTAGTAATATATAAGAAAGTGGAGTTTACTATTTGTGCATAAAGTATGACCACAGTCTTCACACACAAATACATGATTACTTAGATGAAGAGCCAGTGGCATTTCAGGTTTTGTTTCTTTGCACTATTATTCAAGCTTATGGGTCATTATTTTGGATTCTTGTCTGCATTTTAACAAATATGCATCCTGCTTGAACAATAAATAGTGACAAGTTTAGCCACAAAGCACAGCTAAGTTATGTGTATTGCAGGATCTTGAAGTTCCTGTTGGAGCTGGGGTTTATAGTATTAGAATAGATTTATTTTCACCAACTTGGTTCAATTTGCAGTAGTCTTTTTCATGAGGTGTATCTTTATTTAGTTTCCTGGATTTCATAACATTTCATAGATATATTTTTCAGAGTAAACAGGCTGGAATAATGCACAACACAACATAATTCACATACATCTGTTTAAAATAATTAATCTTAAACAGCTAGTTTATTTTTCTTGGTGCTGCTGTTTCATGAAGTATCTATACTTTGATCTGTTTAATTTTGTCATAAAATATTTTAAATTACTTGTAGAATATGATGATAGTAATAGATATTAGCAATGCATTTTTGTTACTGTTTTAGAGTCAAATTGTGAATTGCCGGTTATCAACTGAAGATGGCTATAATACAAAACTTTTAAAAGTCTCTTTCTGTCTCATTATCCCCTGCAAAAGGTTTAGTCTTAAAATTTGCTAACTGAGGTCTAATATTGACATTTAAACTTGAATTGACATGGCACTCTTAGAATAGTATTTTCATGTAATATATACACATTACCGTGAACTCAGTAGAGGATATCCTCTTTGTGGGCCTGATCCAAAGCTCACTAGTTATTTGGACTTTTTACACTGACTTAAAGAACTTTAGATCAAATCGAAAGGAGCAGCCTGACTAAATTTTTCAATAAAGAACACCTCCATGTGAAATTATAGACCCCTGCAGTTCAAGTAAGAGACATGCCAAAGGACAGCAGACAGTGGGGGATGAGTTAAGTTTGTGGCTGGAATACCGGAAACCTGGTGGAGACTGCTAAAATAATGCAACCTTAGGTGTCCTGACTCTACACCTGTCCTGGATGTACCAACAAAACTTGAGATGTGTTGTCCCCTACAGAGCCTTCAGGAGAAGAGGAGCTCCAGAATTTTTCAGTGTTGCAACCTTCTCTCACAGACTTTCTGCAACCAACTTCTCTATACTTTGCAGAAGTTGGTCAGTCTCACCCCCAAAACGAGTTCAAAATTTGTTTTGGCTAAGACCTCAATAGTTTGGAAGTTTATCCAAATCTTCTGTAGTCTCCCTTCTGTCTCCCACTGCTCTTCTTTGCCTCCCATCCTTCTCATTCCATTCTTCCAACGCAACACATCTCAATTCCAAAACCAGAGTTCCTCTCAGAAGACATTTAAGGTTTCTAAGTGATAAGAGCATACATGCCTAATCACATCAGTTTCAAAACTGAAGCATTTAAATCAAGGAAATAAATAGTTAAGGTAATGAGACACCTTACACTGTCATGGTAAACAAACACATTCTTAAATTCTGAGGAAATTCATATGTATTTCTAAAAGAGTAAATGTGTGTAAGCACAGGCATGGCCAGAGTGTCTATTACAGGGGCAAAGCCATTTAAGACCAAGGATTGCTGGGAGTTGAAGTCTCCAGCTGGGGCAAATAGAGAGGGGTTAGTTGGCTAAGCATCAGGTGTCTCCCTAGGGGAGACTGTACAAGAAATGCTCGTGGCTCCATTTGAGGAAGATGGTAAGATCCTGTACGAAGCCCCTCCATGGAGAATAAGGGAAGCTAACTCTTAGGGCACGTCTTTACTACCCGCCAGATCGGCGGGTAGCAATCGATCTATTGGGGATTGACTTATTGCATCTAGTGAAGACGCGATAAAATCGATCCGATGGCTCTGCCGTTGACTCCGGAAATCCACCGCGGCAAGAGGCGGAAGCGGAGTCAACGGCGGCGCGGCAGCGGTTGACTCGCCGCCATCCTCACAGCCAGGTAAGTCGACCTAAAATACGCAACTTCAGCTACGCTATTCACGTAGCTGAAGTTGCGTATCTTAGGTCGACCCCCGCGCCCCCCTGTAGTGTAGACCGAGCCTTAGACAGCCTCTGGGGATTATTGCCCAGTATTTTTCAGTTGAATTTGTTTTGTGACAAGTTTGAGAATAATAAAATAAGCCCCGAGGGAAAAGGCCTTAGAATAATGCCTGGAACTTTATTTCATTTTCCTGGCTGGTGAAACTTCCTACCAGCTTACAATATTATATATGGTGCTCAGAAACTGCAGTGCTAAGTGACATATAAGAATTAGATAAACATAAAATTCTGAAGTCTGAAAGAAAATACTGTTTTATCCATCTGTAATGTCAAAGTATGAACTCAACGCAAAATCTTTCAAAATGAAACTTTAAAAGTATGTACATACACAGTACTCACAGATATTGATCTGCCTCAAATGCAAGAAGACCACATATAGACATAAATGTACCTTCATAATATTACACACTTTTCCTAATATGCTACCTATACAATATTGTTCTCAGGCACCAACAATTTTTTAAGGCCAGATGGGACCAAAAGATCATCTAGTCTGACCTCTTGTATATCACTGGCCACTAAACACCATCCAGGACCCAAAAACCAAGCCAACAACCAGAATTAGACCAACGTACTACTACAGCCCACAGGAGACTAGACTATTATGTGCCACAAGCAGAGAACAGGGGGGAATGAGAGGCATCAATGCCTGAGGCCCCTGAAATGACAGGGAATTGATTGAGGCATGCCCAGATAATCCTGGAAAACAACCCAATAAGTAAATTAACAAAAACTTGGTACTCTTGGTTAATAAATTAACTCAGGATACTTTGTAATTTTAATAATTTATGGAAGAATATTCTGTGTACAACCTCCCTTCCCATTCACAATCTTATTTCATCCATATGGCAACTAGAGCTAATGCTCATATGGAACATTAATAGTAGGAAATTATTTTTGTGAGTTTATGGCTTGTTTCTCATTTTGGTTTATTTGACTTTGAGGTCTTGGGTTATTTTCAACCTGAATCTCTATTTGAACTCTAAGAGTATGGTTGTGAACCCATCTAGATTGAAAATAAAGTAAATATGTCTTTGAACTCCCTATGAAATGAAAGTACAATATTTCGCAATGCTTTATTTGCAATAGTACCATAAAATAGTATTTTAAATATAAATATTTCTTTACCCTTTTAAAGGAAAAAAGGGCAGTCTTATAGTTTGTCAATACATTAGTAACTGTATTCTAGGAAGAGAAAAAATATAAGCAGAAGCAAAAATATTTCATAATAAGACTACATCTAAAAAGAATGACCTTTTATGGAAAATACATATAATTCCTGCTGTTTATAGACAGACATTTTGAAAAGTTAATTGGATGGACTCTTGAGTTTCAAAAGATTTTTTTCTAATGCCTATAATTCTGAGGAAGCAAGAACTGGAGCTCTCAAAGCTTGTGCCTGGTGTTGAATAGAGCATATATGGTATTGAATTTAGCAGCTGTAGTGAGACATGGTCAGGAATCGTTAGCAACAGCAGCTTATTAATCCACTGAAATAATGTTAAAACTACCCCATTTGAACTCCATACTGGAAGTCCCTCTGTAATCCAGTGGGTACATCCACTTCATAAGGAATATAAATAGTCAGTAGAGAGCAGATGCAGGTTACGCTTCTTTCAAGTGTGTTACAGCAATTGCTGAAGAAATCAATTGATAAAGAAATCAGAAAAAAAAATTGAAGCAAACATGTCTGACATCTGACAAGATGGGGAGCGAGATAAGCCTGCACCAAATATTTGATTATATACCTGTGACAAGATGGTAAATATAGTAGGGTGGGTCCTGTGCTTTTCTGGGGGGGGGGGAGAGGGGGCTAAAATACCACTCCTTACCCCTGCTCTTGGGGCACCAAAGGCCCCACTAGTGGCCCAGGAAGGTGGTAAAGGAGGGAAGCGGGGGAGGGGTCTGGGTTTGCTCCTCACTTTGAGTCCCAGCCCCTCTCAACCCTTGCAGGTTCTTACCCTCTTCCCCCTTGGGTGGGGTACCTTCAGTCCTTAAATGCTGGGGCAGGGTCTCCCTTACTCCGGCATTCTGTTCCTTCAAGTCTCACAGCACACCTCCAAGCTCCAGTCCTCTCTCCTTCCCCCTGACTGCGTGAAGCAGGGGGTTTTATTAGGTTTCTAACAGGGCCTTAATTGATTACAGGTGCTCCAATTAACCTGTAGCAACCCTCCCTAGTCTACAGGGAACCATGCCTTAATTAACCTAGGGTTTATATACTTCCCTTCTACCACTTCCCACTGCTCCCTGGCCCTCCTGTATCACATATCTCCCTCCCCTGCTCAACACCATGGTGTTGGGCTACTCGGGATGAAAGACAGTGTTGTCGTGATAGGCCGTCCGTGTTGCTGTGTTGGCTGGCGGCTCTATGCTGGATCCGGAAATGAAAAGGTTGTAGGGACAGGAACCATCTAGTCACTCATGCATTCCTCTCCTTATTTGTGTGCATCCATTGGAGTGGGGCGTGGTCCGTCACAAGGGTGAACTGCCGCCCAAGTAGATAGTACCGTAGAATCTCCATGGCCCATTTAATTGCTAGGCATTCCTTTTCTACTACGGCGTACCGTTGCTCCCTGAGCAGGAGCTTTCGGCTGAGGTAAAAGATTGGGTGCTCCTCATCTCCCACCATCTGTGAAAGGACGGCCCCAAGTCCTACCTCTGAGGCGTCTGTTTGTAGGATGAATTCCTTTGTGAAATTTGGGGCTATGAGCACTGGATGGCTGAAAAGGGCTGTCCTTAGGTCTGTGAAAGCTTCCTCTGCTTCCTCGGTCCACTTAACTATCTCCGGGCCCTGAGCTCTTATCAGGTTCGTCAGAGGCGCTGCCCTTGTGGCGAAGTGAGGGATGAACCAGAGATAGTACCCTACTATCCCTAAGAATGCTCTGACTTGTTTTTTGCGGATCGGGCAGGGCTATTTCTGTATTGCCTCCACTTTGTTCCACTGGGGCTTCACCAGGCCCCTTCCGACTACATACCCAAGATATCTGGCCTCGGCTAGTCCCTATTGCACATTTGGATGGGTTAGCGGTGAGGCCAGCCTGTCTAAGAGTATCTAGTACCGCTTCCACTTTCCCCAGGTATGTCTCCCAGTCAGGAATATGGATTACCATGTCATCTAAATAGGAAGAAACATACTTGGCATGGGGTCGAAGTAATCTGTCCATCAATCATTGGAAAGTTGCGGGGGCCCCATGGAGCCCAAAAGGGAGGACGGTATATTGGAAGAGGCTGTCAGGTGTAGAGAAAGCATTTTTTTCCTTGGAGTCCTCAGCCAGGGGGATCTGCCAGTAGCCTTTTGTCAACTCCAAGGTGGTCAAGTATCGGGCCTTGCCTAACTGATCCACCAGCTCATCAACATGTGGTATTGGGAAGGCATAGAATTGGGATACCTCCTTTAACTTCCGAAAGTCATTACAAAACCTCAGGGTGCCATCAGGCTTGGGGACCAAGACAATAGGGCTTGACCACTGGCTGTGGGATTCCTCAATCACCCCAAGTTCCAGCATCTTCTTTACTTCTGCTCAATTTCTTCTCTTTTTGCCTCTGGTATGTGATATGGTTTTATGGTCACCCATGCTCTAAGACAGGTGACAATGTGGTGTTGGATCAGTGTCGTACGGCCTAGTTGTGTGGAGAACACATCTTGGCTCCACTGGATCATTTAGATGACCTGTGTTCGTTGTTCTGGGGCTAATTCGGGGGATATCCTTACCTGCCCTTGTGGGCCATCTGCCTGGGGTGTGACCGGCAGGATGGCTAGGCACGTCTCCCGATCGTGCCAGGGTTTCAGTAAGTTGATATGATAGGTCTGCTCTGGCCTTCGGCGATCTGGCTGCTTTACCTTATAATTCACCTCCCCAACAGCTTCCACGATCTCATAGGGTCCATGCCAACTGGCCAGGAGCTTACTTTCTGTTGTTGGTACCAGCACCAGCACCCGTTCTCCTGGTTGAAATTTCAGTGTTTTTGCCCGACGATTGTAGTAGGTTCATTGGGCCTCTTGTGCTTTCTCCAAATGCTCTCGTACTATGGGGGTCACTTGGGCTATTCATTCTCTCATCTGGGCTACGTGTGCAATGACATTCTTCCCTGGGTTGGGTTGTTCCTCCCATTCCTCCTTTGCGATGTCTAATATGCTATGTGGGTGACGTCCATACAGTAGCTCGAAGGGGGAGAAACCAGTCGAGGCTTGGGAAACTTCTCGTATTGCAAACATCAGATATGGTAGGAGGGTATCCCAATCTTTTCCATCTTGGGCCACCACCTTTCGGATCATACTCTTGAGAGTGCGGTTAAATCACTCAACCAGACCATCTGTTTGGGGATGATAGACTGAGGTCCGCAAGGCTTGGATGCGGAGCAGGGTACATAAGTCTTTCATTACTCTCGACATGAAGGGAGTCCCTTGATCTGTCAGGATCTCCTTAGGGATGCCTACCCTAGCAAAAACCTGCACCAGTTCTTTTGCGATTGCCTTGGACGTGGGGTTCCTTAGAGGAATGGCTTCGGGGTACCGTGTAGCATAGTCCAGGATGACAAGTATGCTTCGGTTGCCCCGGGCTGTTCTTTCTAGTGGGCCCACTAGATCCATTGCTATTCTTTCAAAAGGAACTTCAATTATGGGCAAGGGTACCAACGGGGCCCTTAACTGAGGTCGGGGACTATGCAGCTGGCACTTTGGGCAGGAGGTGCAATAGTGTTGGACTTCTGCCCGTACCCCCGGCCAGTAGAACCTTCTTAGGACTCTATCCAAGGTCTTGTCTGCTCCTAAATGTCCCCCAAACAGATGACTGTGAGCTAATTCTAATACAGCCGTTGTGTGCTTCCGTGGCACCAAGAACTGTTCTACTACTTCCCCCCGTATTGGCACTACCCGGTACAACAGATCTTGCTTGATTATATAGTATGGCCCTGTGCCTTTGGTTTTCCCTTCAACTGGCATGCCATTTACCTCTACTACCTCCTTCCTCACGTTTGCATATAGTGGGTCATCGGCTTGGTCCTGCCCAAAACATTCGCGTGCGGGACCAATCTGGCCTGATTCTATTGACTTGGGTTCCCCTCCTTTTGGGGTGCTTCTGCTCGTGCTGGGGGCCGTCTCTGGGTCTCCACGAGCCTTCCTCCCAACCAGGGCAGCTTTCTGGTTTGCTGCCAAGATCCTGGTTCCTAATCTTTTGTCTGTTCTCCTTTTCTGTCTGGATTTCCGGGACTTCCCAGGGGGTGAAAATAACTCTGGGGAAAACCCAGCAAAAATTATGGTAGGATCATCCATGGGCACCTCACATTCTGCTTGGGGTTTACTTCCCTTCCCTAACTCAATGCGGGGTGGGGGAGTAGGCTCTCGAACCCAGGAAAGTCTCTGCCAATTAAGACTGGGTAGGGGAGCTTGGGGACCACCCCTGCAGTCATCTTGGTAGTACTTCCCTGGATCTCAATCCATATTGGAATTGTGGCGTAGAAATTTACTGTGCCATGGACACATGTCACTCCAGTGCTCTTGGCCCGGCTCAGTTGGTCTTGCCCCACTAATTTTCCTGAGACCAAAGTGACAGCACTCCCAGAGTCCACCAAAGCTATGGTCTGGATGCCATTCATCTTTACTGGCCTGGTATACTCATGTTGGGCCATCACAACCCCCACCAGGCTGATTAGGCCACATTGTTCCCCGGGATCCCCCAGATTACATTGCATGGGCTCCTCCCTGTTGGGGCACTGGGCTGCTATATGCCCCAACTCCCCACACTCATAACAGCGATATCTCATTGCGGAGGTTGCCCTCTGTCTTGGGCCCTCTGACTCGCTTCCCCAACCCTCTCCCCCCGGACCCCCAGGTCCCTTTGGGGCCTCAGGCTGCTCCTTGGTGCCTGTTCTTCCAGCTATGGCTTTCCTGGAGTTCTCGATGATCCGGGGCCTCGGGGTTGGGACTGGTTTCCTAAAACACCGTGTTTCACCTCCCGGGGTTTCGAACAGTTCACGGGCTGCCAGTTGTCTCTCTACAAGGGTGACTAGTTCTTCATAGGTGGAGGGTTCATTCTGGCCTACCAGGCTCGGAGGCCCGAGGGTAGTCCCCTCGTATAGTGGTCCAGTACCAGGAGCTCCATCATTTTCTCTGAGCTGAGAGACTCTGGGCGTAACCACTTCCAGGCTAGGTGGATTAGGTCAAATAGTTGTGATTGCGGTGTCTTGTCTTCACAGTACTGCCATTCATGGAACCTCCGGGCTCTCAAGGCCATTGTTACCCCTGCCCTGGCTAGGATCTCCGCCTTCAGTCGGGGGTAATCTGCTGCCTCCTCTGTGGTCATATCATAGTAGGCCTTCTGGGCCTCCCCGCACAAAAATGGGGCAAGGATCCCTGACCACTGGTCTCGGGGCCAGGCCTCCCTCAGAGCTGTCCTCTCAAAAGCCAAGAGGTACGCCTCCACATCATCCTCCCGCGTCATTTTCTGCAGACAGTAGCTGGCCCGTATGTTCCATGTCCCATCATACCCGTGGCTCAGCTCCGTAAGGACCTTCACTTGGTTCACTATTTCCTGCAGCATGGCCCGATCTTGGGTGGCCTGGGTCATCAGCAGGTGATTGGTCTCTTGCTGCAGCTGCATGGCCTCCTGTTGGGCAGCTGCCTGGACCCGGGTAGCCTCCTGCTGGGTGGCAGTGGCTTGCACCAGTGCTTTGACCAGATCCTCCATCTTGAGGCAGGGTGGTTGTGACCCACTCTGGATTATGTTCACAGTGCAGAGATCCCACTTCTGACACCACGTGTGACAAGATGGTCAATATAGTATGGTGGGTCCTGCATTTTTCTTGGTGGGGGCTAAAATACCACCCCTTACCCCTACTCTTGGGTCACCAAGGGCTCCACTAGTGGCCCAGGAAGGTGGTAAAGGAGGGAAGCAGGGGAAGGGTCTGGGTTTGTTCCTTACTCTGAGTCCCAGCCCCTCTCAACCCTTGCAGGTTCTTACCCTCTCCCCCCTTGGGTGGGGTACCTTCAGTCCTTAAATGCTGGGGGAGGGAATGTCCCTCCCCTGGTGGGGCAGGGTTTCCCTTATTCTGGTTTTCTGTTCTTCCAAGCCTCACAGCACACCTCCAAGCTCCAGTCCTCTCTCCTTCCCCCTGACTGCGTGAAGCAGGGAGTTTTATTAGGTTTCTAACAGGGCCTTAATTGATTACAGGTGCTCTAATTAACCTGTAGCAACCCTCCCTAGTCTACAGGGAACCACGCCTTAATTAACCTAGGGTTTATATACTTCCCTTCTACCACTTCCCACTGCTCCCTGGCCCTCCTGTATCACATCCCGTTTGGCTTTGGACATACTCACTTACAATTATGGGGCCAGAGCCTGAGAATCTCCTTCCTTAGAGGTTTTTAAGGTCAGGCTTGACAAAGCCCTGTCTGGGATGATTTAGTTGGGGATTGCTCCTGCTTTGAGCAGGGGGTTGGACTAGATGACCTCCTGAGGTCCCTTCCAACCCTGATATTCTATGATTCTTAACTCATGCTGAATTGTACATTACTAGTAGTCCATTAAATTAGTATGACTATTTGTGGAGCAAGGTACTAATAAATGTAAGTAAGGTATCAAAATCTGGCCTCTAGGTATTCCAAAAGCAAACTCATTATTTTTTAAAGTGTTGTGTAACAAATATTATAACCTGTTGCATCATTTACAAAACCCAAACATCTAGGAGTAAGGAAATAAATAAAGACATCATAAATTTTCCCCTGACCCTCTAATAAACTAATTATTTTATCAAGTGAAAATTGATTTCTTCACAATGCATCATCTTTACTGGTGAAATAATAATATTACTTTTGGAGATAAAAATAATTTAAAGATAAATACAATGCAACTTATTTGAAAAAGAAACATATATTCTATTTTAATGATTTTTGAGAGTAATCTTGAAAGAACTATGTTCATTTTGGGATAAAGTTAAGGGACAGAGTCCACCATGCCCAACTAGTTTCTAAGACATTTTCAGGGATTATTAAACACAATTTCTAGGGGTTTTTTACATTTTATTTTGCATGTTAGCTGTGCCCAGTATTTAGGTAGTTGTTTCTCCACGTGTGCCTCCTTCATAGAGGTGCAGAGAAAATGAACACTTCAGGGTTTGTGTTTAACAAGTGCTTGTTTTGGTCAATTAATTAGCATCCTAGTCTTATGCCCTGTTCTATTATTCTCATTTCATAGTTTTTTGTGACACAGTTTAAAAAACACAGAGTCAAATCTGCAGCTGGTGTAAATCAACAGAACTCTTTTGACTTCAATAGAGCTACATCAATATACACCAGCTGAGAATCAGGCCCACAATTTTATATTCTTGTTTGCTTCTCCATTGTGCAGCATATACTGCAAATATATCTGGATGAAATGAAAGCAGAACTGTGGGAAACTTCAATTTATGCTGCTCAACATAAAATGGAGTTTTAAATTATTCAGGAAGAGGTTTGCACATTTCTACTGGAGATGGTCAAATAGTATTTGGCTTTCTATTGTTTTGTGAAGTATCTGGCCCAAGTTTGTCAATATATTTGAAAATACTTAATGAAAGTTACAAGCAAATAACTGGCAGCTCCTAGAATAATAGTGATATCTTACATGTTGGTATTCGAGGTTTGACATTAGTTATTCATGTCATCTGATTTTGATTCTGTTCCATAACATGATACAATTTATAAAGAGCACCCGGGAGGTTGAATATTTATTTTAACATCAAATATGTACTTAAAGAATGTGTGTATTCAAAACAGAATAAACTAATTTGACATTGAATAGCTTTTCTGGGCAAGGACTGTTATTTATTGTATTATGTTTGTTTAGTACTTAAAATATTAGAACCTCAGCATGGTTCAGTTGCTTAGCTAAGGTGCTAATACAATAGAAATAATTATTGTAATTGGATGTGTCTATCATATCATCCAGACTACCACAAAAAAATTGTGTATTTGTGAATATTAATATACTCAAATGTGGTAGCATCAAACTAGGGCTCTGCTGTTCACCAACCAGCAGACTATGTAATATTTGTATTCTAGCAGCTCTGGCTAACACAGAATTGCTCATGATCACATAACTCAAAGTAAGTTTGTTCTGATGATCTGTTACAGATCCTTCTTTTGGGTACTGAGAGGTGTTATCAAGTTCTTCATTTGATCACATGGAATCTGGAAATGAGCCAGATAGTGACTAAAAAGAGAGAAATCCCTGTATTAGGTGAGATCATTATATTTAAAAAATAAATGAGTGACTCAAAATGGATTGTGGTCTATGATGGTTAGTTAAACTCCCATTTCTAGCTGTTTTAAAAGTTGCAAAACAATCAAATTTCTTTGGAATTAAGAATCTTTTTCACAGCTGCATGTGCCGTGAACTTGCCTGTAGCTAGAGAAGTTCTCTCAAGAGTGAATAGCCCTTCAAATGCCTCATAGTTTCCTGACAGCTCTCAGTCCTACAATTTTTCTCATGATTCTTTGAGTGACTTGTCATTTTCCTGACTGCTGGCAGCTACATGTTCATATACTCATCAGCAAGTCTTTGGCATCCCATTTCTCCATGCTCCTCTCAATAACTACTCCTCCACTTGACAGTCACTGCTGATTTCATCTTGGCTGATTTTATAATATCGGCTCTCATTGCTTTCTCCAGAACTCTTCCCTTTTGTTCAGTACCCTACCTCATATCATATCACTACCTGCTCTATTGCCTAATTTTAACAAGAAATTTGGTTTGCTGACACAAAATGATTTTACACTGTCAGCATTTTCTATGCTCACCAGTATGATGGTACACATGAGTCTTAAAGGGATACTGAAGAATTTGTCTATTTGTAAGACCAAACATGATCATACAGAGTCTATTTGTTATTTGACTTCCTGAGCTAGTAACAGCAAATAGAGATCTAATTCTAAGCTCTTTTGTTAGTTAGTTAATTAGTTAGAAAAAATATAATACATGTAAATATATACAGATAAGTTAGGTTTAAATTAGATACGTAAACTGCAGTGTTAATATGACTAAATCAATATTTGTACATTGCTTCCTTAAAAAGTTCTATGATTAGAAAAACATAGTGGGATATACTAAACTAGTAAATCTTTTCAAAATCTTGGATTGTGATTAAATTACAACATAAATCTTTACAATCACATGCTGAAACTCAAAAAACTGTTTTCTCAAATACACTATACAGAGGGAACCATGTTATTTAATAATAGTACATTTCTCATCATATTGAAGGCAACTTTTCGAATGTTCAGACTCTCTACTGCTAAACCTGATTTCCAATGCAATCTGAAACAGAGTTACCTAGGATTCACATAAGCTTCAGTGATACCCAAACTATATGGTAAGGATATTTTTGCGTGATTATTTAGGTTGTCACTTCTGGTCCCAAAGACCTTCCATTATGTTGATTAGCACAATATCACACTGGCATGGTGTGCAGCATCAATAATCATACTGCAAAATGGCTACAGGAATAATTTACTTCTCCACTGCAACATGTAACTGAACTGCACAGTGATCTTTTCTGATATCCAATATGCAAATACACACACACACACACACACTATCTTTCTGGTTTTTACACAGCCCTATAAGAACATTTACAAGTGCAAAAGAAGCTGAGTTTGTAGTAGGAAAGGAAGGCCTTTCAATAGACGTTCTGGAACTATTCAAGGTGAAGCCATGTTTATTGAGTGTGTTTTTAAATCATATTAATAATATCTGGTTAGTTAAATATGCTTTTGAAATGCATTTCAAAATATTCAAAATGTTATAAAGCTTTGGCAAGGTTGTAATTATCAAGATATCCAAGAAGTAGTTAAAAGGTTCATTTAAATTACTTTGCCTCTAACTATCCATACCAAAGTAAATTGTCTCCCAAATTAATATTTTAAATTGCTTTTTAGGAATTTAGGGGAAGATTTTATAAGCAAGTATGCATTGACACTCCCTAATAATCCTCAGTCAACTAGGTGGGGAAAGCAAGTTTTAAATCCAATAAAGTTTTCTTCTAAATCCTCCAAATAATAAGTACAGGTTTTGCCTGAATTAGTATTGAACCCTGAAAATATTCCATTTATTTGACAAAACAGTAAGGGATTAAGAATGCAAATTAAAGGGTTGGCAAAGCATACTAGCATATCTGATTGCTTACCTCAAAATAGATCTTTTGTGCATATTTGGCAGTTGCTCTGCAAACTAAACAACTGATAAAAGTGAAAATTCTGTGGGAAGGAGGATTATAGAAACACCAAGAGCCACAGGATTAATCAGAAAGATCTTTCTATTCTCATAACTGAAAAATGACTGAGACCAAACATAGAAAATTTCAGGCCACAAGAATTGGTTTGAGAGAGTTTCTCAAAGTTATCCTTCAGCAACTGAAAGGTAGGGTGTCACCTTAGTCAGTTAGGATGCCTTACCACAGAAATAGTGACATGGAACAATTTCTTTAAAACAAGAATATTTAATACACCTCAATAATTATATATATATATATATATATATATATATAATCCAGTTCCCCAAAATGCTGAGTGATATTGATTCACAAAGTCTTCTCTAATTTATAACTAATAGTCTTTCAAACTTCAAAGCCCATCCTGTATGCTCACAAAGATTTTCCTCTCTCATCATCCATTAGGACTTGTGTAGACTAGGATTTGAAGGGGTGATATTAACCAGCACATATTAACAGCCTAGTCTAGACAAGGTAGTGTGCTTTTAATGTGTGTCAAACTGTTTGAGTTAAAGCCTTCAGGGCCTCTACATGAGGTCATAGATAGCAATTCCTCCCCTAATGCTGTCCTTCCAAACACTAACTAAATGTATGTTTGCACTGCAGAGTTCACTTGGGTGACTGGCACCTAGATATGAGCACCTGGATTAGCCTAGTCTGCGTGCGAGTGGCACGCTGCACCACCATGCCGGTGGTTCTGTGTCCTCACTGGTGCTGCACTCTCTCTTGTGTATTGCTAGGACTTCGGGAAACACATCCCAGGGCTCTTTGTGCTGCAGTAAGCTGGTCCACTCTGATTCTTTCCCAGTGAATTGGTGGTGCACAGAGAGAATTGTGGGAAGGCATTGGCATTCATGTAGGTTAGCCTGCATCCTCCAAGTGGGTGGGTTACCAGCCTGAGTAGAAGCAGCATCTGAGCTCTTGTCTATATCCCCAGCTGGGCTAGCTAGCTCAGGTTTAAAGCACCACCTAGCTCGGGTGAAAGGTTTTTTTGTGGGGGGGGAGGGGTGCGGCACAACACTCACTTAAGACCCTGAGCTGACGCTGCAGTGAAGACATAAGAGCTAAGAGAGTTTGCATCATAGAAAACTCAAAGTCCTCCTCTTTCCAGCATGCCTTGATAAAAGAAATTGACAGGCAGGCCTCCTTACCCCTACACTTCCATTGGAGCAAGCCTGCTCTAGACCTCATTCTAGGCCCACCTTCCAGGTATTGCCAAATCTCTCAAAGGCATCCTTGCTGGGCTTGCCTTTTTATGAGACCAGACTTCCCCTAGTTTGGTAACATTTTCAAAAAGGGGAGACATGACCCCCTCCCCCCCCCTTATCTCAAGGCTCTGGGTTTGGGGCCAAATAAATGGGAAAAATAAGTCCAGCTTGTTAAAAGTCATGGTCTTTTCTTCTCTCATTCCCATTGGAAGCTTGTTCTGTCATTTGAGGTTAAAATGAAAATCAAAGCAGGATATTAACTGTGATGATTGTTCCTGAAACTGAAATAAGGGTCTGATCTTGAGCAATGATTAACACACAAAACTGCTTGACTCGGATGGGAACTGAAGGTACTCAGCACCTTTGGAAACCAGAATACTTTGGAAACCAGAATACAGGTATCTAAATATTTAGGTGCCTAACTGTAAGGCTCAAAGTTTGAATATTTTGGACTTTGTAGTTAATTTATTCATCTAGTATAATTTTATAAAGAAGTATGCAGAATTTAATATTTTTGCAAGCTGTCTGCAAGTCAAGGAAGCAATTTATCCATAAAGTACAATTACAATTTGTATGGAACAGACAGTATTTCTTTACTATCAAGTCTCAGAGGCAGACTACTTTTAGAATCTGTTCCTGAGGAGTTTAAATAACTAGAGAAAAGTAATTTGGTCAGTACTTTGCTTAGTATGTTGTATTGCATCCACATAAAATATTTCTTCACATAGTAAATAAGCTGCATAGCATAGCTATAAAACATACTTCATGGTATAGACAAAGCCCATTATAATAAAATAAAGGTAAACAGGGCTCAGGAGCTTCCCAATCTCTTGATTTAAATGAATGAAAGTGACTCAGGATGGAGTGTTTTCTGTCCAGTCTGGCTTTGATTTCAGTGAGGGTCCGTCCCCCCCCCCAATTTTAACTCAGTCTTGACATGGAAAACCAAAGTGTTTGCTAGCCTGTGATTTAGAAAATGCAGCTTCAGCACATCCCTTTATTTATATATAAAAATTGCTAGCCAATTAAATAATATACACATGAAATCTACTGTCCTTATAAACAAAAACGACTTGCTTACAGTTATGGTGGTATGGGATTACCTAAAATACCATGCTTTATATTTCAGGACAAATTAAGGTTTATATCTTGACCTAGATCGATGCACCAATCTCCCACTGGCATCAGTGGGAGTTCCACATGTAGTAATACTGTATAAACGTTGCAAAATGAAAAACCTTTATTCTGGAGGGAAACATCAAGAATGAATTTAACTACTTAGAGCAGGGGTAGGCAACCTATGGCACGCGTGCCGAAGGCAGCACGCGAGCTGATTTTCAGTGGCACTCATACTGCCTGGGTCCTGGCCACCAGTCCGGCGGGCTCTGCATTTTAATTTAATTTTAAATGAAGCTTCTTAAACATTTTAAAAATCTTATTTACTTTACATACAACAATAGTTTCATTATATATATAATAGACTTACAAAAAGAGACTTTCTAAAAACGTTAAAATCTATTACTGGCATGAAAAACCTTAAATTAGAGTGAATAAATGAAGACTTGGCACACCACTTCTGAAAGGTTGCCGACCCCTGGCTTAGAGGGCCAATACAAAGCCTAAACATCAGTGAAGTCCCATATATTTGACATTGGTGAGGCCTCACCTGGAATACTGTGTCCAGTTTTGGGCCCCACACTACAAGAAGGATGTGGAAAAAATGGAAAGAGTCCAACAGAGGGCAACAAAAATGATTAGGGGGCTGGAGCACATGACTTATGAGGAGAGGCTGAGGGAACTGGGATTGTTTAGTCTCCAGAAGAGAAGAATGAGGAGGGATTTGATAGTAGCCTTCAACTACCTGAAGGGGGGTTCCAAAGAGGATGGAGCTCGGCTGTTCTCAGCAGTGGCAGATGACAGAACAAGGAGCAATAGTCTCAAGTTGCAGTGGGAGAGGTCCAGGTTGGATATTAGGAAAAATTATTTCACTAGGAGGGTGGTGAAACACTGGAATGCGTTAACTAGGGAGGTGGTGGAGTCTCCTTCCTTGGAGGTTTTTAAGGCCCGGCTTGACAAAGCCCTGGCTGGGATGATTTAGTTGGGGATTGGTCCTGCTTTGAGCAGGGGGTTGGACTAGATGACCTCTTGAGGTCCCTTCCAACCCTGATATTCTATGATTCTATGATTCATGTAAGCCTTATTTCTTAGGGACTAAGTAGGACTTCAGTGATGCACAGATCTTTTGCTGCCCCTCAGTACAGGGATGAATTTCATTTCAACTGCATAGTATAGAAAGGGTAAATACCAACTTTCAATCAAACAATCAAATGCCAACTTTTAGGAATGTTGGCCCAAATTTAGCAGGATACTTAAGCAGGTGTTTAACTTAATGTGCCTAGGTAGTGTGCAAAACTGAGGCCATTGTTATTGGCACTCTTGTTCCCAATAACTTTTTCTCTGTCAGCATTAGAACTGGTCAAACAATCTGTGGTGAATAACAGTTGTGAACTGAGCTCATTTTTCTGTTCACAAATTGTTCCTGATGTTCTTCCAATGCATTTCCTTTGCATAAGTATTTGTCAAACAGGTTGAATGAACAATTTTCAGCCTATGTGTTGTTTGTGCACCATCGACTCTGACCGCTTCGTATTCACTATTTACTATTCACTTGCAATTAGTCACAAAAAGCATGTTTCTGCTCCCTGATGGGATAATTTGCGAGTAATGAATATTATGACCCTGGACAAATAATAGTCAACTGAACTGTGTGCTTTTATTTGTGAAAATATTTTCAACTTGTGTTGTGGTTTTTAGAATTCACTGTATGCACCTTTTTGTGGGAATCCTGATGGGGACCAGGCAAAATTTTCAGCTCCCTGTATAGTCTTTTCCATTTTAGGGGATATTCAAACCCTGAATTTGGAGGTGTTACTGTCCAGCTTCTCTAATTTGAACTTCTCCAGGCACTAGAGGATCATTCTACATGTTTACAAAAAAATCTTCTGTTTTCAGAAGAGGTTAATCCCAAAGTAAGATTGTGTTGCTGGAAGTGAAGCTCAGCATTTGAATGCATGAAAATGGCAGGAGAATTTTTAATATTGTCTCAAACTGTCACTGGGTTGTCATGCCGGCTTCCTTTCTGGTTATTTTTTTATTATAATGATGGCTCTCTCTCTCCATCCCCCTTTAATTTAGTGTTCTTTATAATTAGATGAAATTAAAAGAATCTTATTACACTGCAGTTTTTCTTAATGGACCAGCCTTCCACCTTTAGAATTCTGTTGTCAATCTTAAATTGAACAAAAAACAGCACTTTCACAATGTATCTTCAAGATAGAAAATATGTCTTCTGCTATATTGATAAAGTAGTATGAACTTTTACAATGCTATCTAAGGCCCTGCATGCATTCTTTATATCAAGCAGGTGACTCTTCTCATTGAGTTAAACACAGAGCAAAAGATGGTCCCTGACCCAGATTGCTTACAAACTTTAAAAAAAAAGGGAACTTTGACTGTCACTGAGACCTGCGTCTCTCTTGGGTTGACAGGAAAAGTGATGGAAAAGGAGAATAGGAAATAGAGTGGCAGGATGGAGGAAAACAGATTGGAGCAAGTAGATAGAGGAAACCAGCAGAAATAAAGTGGGCACACAAATGTTTGCTGGTTCTAGTGATATTAACATTCTCATTTTAAGTACAAGGAATATCACTGGAACCATTAAGATCTTTAAAATTGAAATGAACTTTACTGTAATCACTCTACAACTGGGGAATAGAGGGCAAAATGATAAAACAAAGTATATCTAAGTAATAATGCTGACTGTTCTGGATGGCTTGTACATTAAAAGATTTAATATAAACCTGTTTCCCCCAGAGTCAGTTTACCCACAATGGCAAGACCAAAAACATAGCTGTAAGCTCCACAGTGCCCTTCCACCATTAGTGTCCCCCTGGTTTACTTCACCTTCAGTTCTCCCCTCTCCTCTCTTCACCCAAATTGATGCCAGAACTTGGTGTAAATTCAGTTTACAAAAACATATTTATAAATAAGTGTAAATTTTGCTCTGTATATACATGGAAACCATGCTGTAAGAGCATGGCCCAGGGTGTTAGTTACAGTTAATGGGGCAGAAAGGAACAAAGGTATGGAGGAGGGAGATACATGACATCTTTAAGGCTCATACAACTTTGCATTCAGTGTTTTCTGCCTTACCTAATGCAGAGAGCCAGGACATAGGTTTCCTCAACATGGTCCAAAACAAAAAAGAACATATGTCAAAGAAAGGACTGCAAAATGGCAAAAATTCCTTAACTTACTAAGTCTCTTTCAAACGGGACTGCAAGATGATCCATTTTCTTTTTCCTCCTGGCATCCTAGTTCGGATTTTAAGAGAGACAGCTGTTCTTCTCTTCCTTCCCTTTTTCTGCCTTCTATTTATTTCGTTGCTCTATTGAGCCACTAGCTAACCTCTTCTCTAGTCAGTTTTAGTGTGGTGCTTATATTTGTAACAGATTAGGTGATATGTCTTTGTCAATTTTTAAACTTCATTTTGTTTTGTGAATGCCATTTGTATTATAAGCTTCCTTGTAATCACCATCTTGGATTAAAACATGCAGGTAGTATTGAAAACCAGTCAAATCCTGACAGGGACAATCTACTCTTCTTCAAGTGATTGTCCACACAGATTTCACTCTTAGTGTTCATGCACCCCATATGCACAATATCGGATTCTTTTGACTAGCAGTGTCTGTTGGGACCACCCCTGGGTCCTAGGAGCCTTTGTTACCAGCATAGCTGAAGGTATGAGGCAGGGCTGCCTCAGTCACCTTCCAGTTCCTTCTCACCGCCATGGAAACCTGTGGTCTCCATGTCTCTTCACCTACTGTGAGATTAGTTAGACCTATATTTATTCTAGTAGTTACTTAATTTAAGATTAGTCAGTATATTGGTAGTAAAAAAAAAAAATCTTACTGAGATTAAGGGCATTGCTAGGGTCTCTGCCCACCCCTACAATCCTTCTGTAAAAGGGATAGACTCCCCTGTAAACAAGCCTAAAATGTCGTACTATACAGCAATGCCATTAACAACATCCGCTCTAGGTGCTTCTTATGCTTAGGAGAGGAACATGTGCCTGAGCACTGTTTGGTGTGCCAGATGTTTTCAAAGCTTACTCTGAAAGCTAGAAAAGGCAGACTGAAACTGCATCTTCTGGAAACTTCTATGCAAGCATCTTCAAGTCCTGGCAAGTAACCAGGGACACTGCCTCCTCCTTGCCAGTCTCACTCACGTAGTGCCCCGGTGAGCTGTGATGTCACCCTGCGCTCACAGGATACTGGGAAGTCCCTCTCCTGTACCACTCTGTCAATCTCCCTATCGGAAATTTTGGAACTTCATAACGTTTATTGTATGTATTTTTATTACAAACATCCCAGGAAAAAAAAGTATCCTGGGATGTGAAATTACAGGTGGATTATTTTCTTGTAGGAAGCTTGAGGTGTTAAAAAGAATTGAGCATATAATAGAAAGCTGTCTTGAACCTTAACTAAGAAACAGCTACTGCTCTTCAGTAAGAAGAACTTCTCTTTCCCCTACTGTATGCTTTTGTATAGAGAACCAATATTTTGATTCAAACAAAATCAAAATCTTCTTAAATACACTTTAATCAAACTATATCAGTCCAGGCAAGGCAGTACCATCTCTCTCCATATTATTTTATTAGAGGTGAACAAAATGACTGCTGTGAGAACAATTCATTCTCCCAAATGCATACTCATATTTGCATTCTTTCCACCATCAAGATTTTTTATTATGTATTGAATATCTGCTGACCTTTAATACTCGTTAATTATTATTATTATTATTATTGTTATCTACAGGCAAATATCTTAGATTTAGGAAGTAATTCTTATGACTTCCTTATGGTTTAATGGAAGAAGATGAATATTATCCCCTTACATTGTTAAGGGCAAGCACGGGGCGGGGGGGGGGGGGAAGAAACAGCTTACTATTTCAAGACTATGTTGACAGTTTGATGAGATTTGGCCAAATCATTCAGAAGAGCTGCAGAGAATACAGTCATTATCTGATAATAAATTAACTGGAAGTGCCAAAGAAAATGTGGGCCAAGTCTGCAATAATACTGTAGTCAGTACCTAAAATTACACTTTTATTGATTTTTAGTAATGATCATTTGTTGTAGCTTTCGCATGACTGTCAGCACAGGGCTGAGCATGTTATCTAGGATAACCTTTTGCATAAGAATAACAATGAACTGAGAAATCTCTGTCATCTTTAATCAACATTTAATGTTTATCTTCTACATAGGAAGGCATTAAAGCAAAACATGATGCAGTTCAAGAAGCACTTCAGCTTTGAAAGGACTCTGTTTTAAAGATGAATGCAAAAGCATTTCACTGCTAGTGTGTGGTGGGTTGCTGTGTTTCTTCTGTCTGTATAATTTATCTGTAATCTGTAATCTACCGGGATTACATCAAATTTTGCAGAAGAAACAAAAAATCCCAATTGCGCAAGATTGAAAGCAAGACTAAAGCGATGACTTGATATTTTACTGAAGTGCCTGTTGTGTTCTTCATTCAACACCTTGTTACTACTATTAATTACTTAGGCTTGGTTCCACATAGGTACTTCAGTGCCTAACCACCATTTTTACTCAGCCCTGTAATCCACAAAACTGCCACACAGCTGCTGCCTAATCCTACAGATGCCTGAACTCACTCGGTGCCTAAGTTTTTGCAGTAAAATTCCCTACATGCCTATGGTGCTGCCTCTGAGCATGCACAGTGTTACCTCCCTGTTGGGCTGCTTATCTCCTGCCTAAGCCCCATTGTGATCCACAAACTTGGGGAAGATATGGGACCTGAACCAGTATGTGTGCTCAGAGGCTAACTCCATATGAAATGAGACAGCCAGGGTAGGGGAAGGGGAAGGGAAAGGACAACTTTTGGCCATTGGTTAGGGTAGTCCCATGAAATGTGGGAGACCTCTGGTTTATGTTCCCCCTCTGCCTAATGAAAAGGGATTTGAACACAAAGTGTTCAGCTGACTGCTCTAACCATTGGACTATCAAGTGGTTCTCACTCTTTTCTCTGCCCCAATTCATATTTAATTGTTCCAGATTAATTAAATAACTGAACAACTTCAGTAGGAGAGATTGCAGGAGCTGCACATCAGAATATCTGCTAGAGCAGTGGTTAGAGCACTCATGGGAGAGCTACATTGATCCCTATTCAAATCTCTTCTCCTCATCAGGCTGAGGAGGACTGGAACCAGGTTTTTCCCACATCCCAGGTGAGTACCTGAACCACTGGGCTAAAGGTCCATTGTCTGGCAGTTTTCTGTGGAGTTAGGCAGCCTCTGAGCGCACCTACCTGTAGTCTGGACTTGGTGCTATCTCCATGACAAAGGCAGTGCTTAGCTCTCATCAGCATCTCCCATTGGCTAGCTTAGGTGCCCCCTGTTTAGAATGTTGTCTTTTGTGGATCCCATTCTAAGGTGCTTATATTTTCCCATTCACTGTATAGGGAGTCTAGGTTCCTAACTCAGGTGTTGTGGATCTCACTGTTGTTCCTATGATTTTCGAGGCCCTTAAAAGTTAGGCATTGTGACACTGAGCTTCGCAAGGCCTAAATCCCTTTGTGGATCTGATAGGGTTGCCAACAATCCCAGATTGGCCAGGAGTTGCCCAGAATTCAGCTTCATAGCCAGGAGGCTACTGAAGCCACGCTGGGAGATTTCAGGCCACTTAAAAATCTGGCAGCACAGCGGGGCTAAGGCAGGCTGCCTACCTGCCCTGGCCCCAACATTGTTCCCAGAATTACCAGCATGTCCAGCTCCTAGGCACAGGGGCATCTGGGGGTCTTTGTGCGCTACCCTCCGCCCCGAGCGCCAACTCTGTAGCTCCCATTGGCCAAGAACTGACGCCAATAGGAGCTGCAGGGGCAGTGCCTGCAGCCAGGGTCAGTGCGCGGAGCCACCTGGCTACCCATGAGTCTAGGAGTCGGACATGCCAGCTGCTTCCCTGAACCTCCCAAGGTAAGCACTGCCCAGCCGGATCCTGGATCCTGCACCCTATCCTGCACGAATCCAACCTCCTGTCCCAGCCCTGATCCCACTCACACACCCAAACTCCTTCCCAGAGCCTACACCCCACATCCCCACCTGCACCCCAACCCCTTACACCAGGCTCAGCCCAAAGCCCACTCCCACACTCCAAACCCCTCAGCCCCACCCCCCAGCCTAGAGCCTGCCCCCCTACCCTTCTGCCGCAGCCTGGTGAAAGTGAGTAAGGGAGGGGGAGAGCGAGCGATGGAGGGAGGGGGGATGAAGTGAGTGGGATTGGGGCTTCTGGGAAGGGCGGGGCCTCTGGGAAGGGGCAGGGCAGGGGATGGGGCAAGGGGTGGTTGGGTTTGTGTGATTAGACAGTTGGCAACCCTGGGATCTGAGCCTTAGGATCCTGCAAAGACTAATAGACATGCTTCACTTGAAGGCTGCTCTAATTAAGGCCAGGAGTCAGGGCATTGCAGATCCATTATGAGAAGCAGAGAGCCATAAGCAGCTCCTTGACAGCACTCCTCTGCTTAACACTGTGCTATGTTTAGCCGAAGCTCAGTGAAGGAGAGAATCTGGGCCTACATCTTCAAAGTCGTACAAAGGATTGGTTTGAGGGCTGGTTTGATCAGCTGTTGTTTTATATGAACTGGTTTGCCCTTCCCTATTTGCTAGTAGCTTGTTCAGAATTCTCTGTGGATTGTTTATATCTACCATATCCACTCCTTCCTATTAATTTTCCTGTAGGTTATTCACTAGCCCAACTTTTTTTAAAATGCAAGAGCAGACTTTGAAATTCTATCACATTCACCGTTTCAGAGGTTTTTTTTAATTTCTATGTGGCTATTTTTGCAAGGTAATTATAGCTTTAAGCATTGATCATGTTAATGCAACATATCGTATAAATGTGACTTGTGATCCCAGATTAAATCTTTGATTTAAGGTTTTGTATCTCAGCCATTGAAATGCAATTTGGCTGAAACCAGGCATATGTGAACTCATGTTAAGAAGAATCATTTATATTGGCTAAGAATAAGATGCTATTTGTTTCTTTTTTTAATTATAGAGCCATACAATACATTTTCTTCAGATGATTTTTCTTTTTGCAACCACTAGCAAACAAAATTAACGGTCACATTTTGATTTGGTGGGAAATGTAGCCCTTTCTGTTATTATGAAAATAAAATAAATTAAAGCTGCTGGCTGAACATATTCTGTAGCTTCTTTTCCTTAAAATAAATGCTCTGACATAATAATGATCTTCTGATATACTCCCAATTTGCACTGAAGGTTCAAGGGGGAAGCAGTGTAATATGAATTTCATTTCATTAGAGTGGAATCAAATTGCATTCTATCCCCCTGAATGTTTGGGGGAAATACCCTGAGTTTCTGGTCCTAAGTTTGTGTCCACTTATTTATCTTAAAACATAATATTAACTTAATCCAGTGAATTCAAACTCTTTTTGACAGCATGGAAGCCAGGAAAAAATTGTCTATAGTATTTTTCACATGGCCCAACATAAATTTTCAACCTCTTGGTATCTGCAATAAATGCTGTTGTTTGCACTGATATAGCATTTTTCATCTAAATATGTGAAGAGCTTTACAAACAAATTAAGACATGTAAGCACAGGTGCAGATATACTATATATCATATGGATGGTCATTAAAGTGGAAGAAAATTCATAATGGGCCAAATTCAGCAGTCTTTGTTATACATGTTTTTTTATTCAGACCTTACAAAGGCATACTTTTATTGAAGTTGAAGGGATTTTGTCTGAATAAGTACAGTAACTCCTCATTTAAAGTCGTCCCGGTTAACGTTGTTTCGTTGTTACATTGCTGATCAGTTAGGGAACATGCTTGTTTAAAGTTGCACAATGCTCCCTTATAATGTTGTTTGGCAGCTGCCTGCTTTGTCTACTGCTTGCAGGAAGAGCAGCCCATTGGAGCTAGCTGGTCGGGGCTTGTAACCAGGGTGAACCGGCAGCCCCCCCATTAGCTCCCCGCTCCCCTAAGTTCCCTGTGCAGCAGCCGCCCAGTAGGCTATCAATTGCCGGCAGTTCAGCTGTCCCTCCCCCCACTGCCATGTGCTGCTCCTGCCCTCTGCCTTGGAGCTGCTCCCTGGAGCCTCCTGCTTGCTGTGCAGGGGAGGGGGGAAGAAGGGGACTAATGTCAGGGTGTCCCCCTCCCCTCTACTCCTGCCCCCTGCTTACCCCTTCTCCATATGCAGCAGGGTGGGGATAGGACAGGGCTCAGGATGGAGAGAGCTTGTTGGCTGCAGCTGGCTGCTGTCTGAACGTCCTGATTTTTTTAAAGGTAATGTACTTAGAGTGAGGTCAGTGTACTTAAAGGGGTAATGTGCATCTCTCTCTCTCTCTCTCCCACACACAGGGTGTGTGTCTCTGTCTCTGTCTGCCATGCTGTCTCCCCTCCCTCCATTCGTGCTGCCTTGTAGAGTGTGAGGCTACATTAACAATGTGTTAACCCTTGAAGGCTCACCCGAGTTCTAGTTCATCATTTAGCAGTAAGGCATTCCCTGGGAAATATCCCTCTTCTACCCTCTGACTCCACCACCTCAACCAAGCTTCACAATCATCATTGCTGTGTACAGTATTAAATTGTTTGTTTAAAACTTATAGAGTGTGTGTGTGTGTGTGTGTTTATATTATATATATATAGTTTTTTGTCTGGTGAAAAAAATGTCCCTGGAACCTAACCCCCCTATTTACATTAATTCTTATGGGGAAATTGGATTCGCTTAACATAATTTTGCTTAAAGTTGCATTTTTCAGGAACATAACTACAACGTTAAGTGAGGAGTTACTGTACTGAGAAAAAATCTGGACCTTGGCTCAATGTGATCTTGAAAAGTATAGCAGTGTGGGCATAATTATTTCCTAATTTTAATTTACTTTTCCTTGACCTAAACATTTGGAAGAGGACATACTTCGAAAGCCGAAAGAAGATTAGATGCTCAACTCTCATTATTATTTTTAACAACAACAGCTGGGCTTGTTATTTGAAGACTACTTTGGACTTAAATTAGGCTAAGATTTTCAAAAGTAACAAGTGATTTTTGGGTGCCCAACTTAAAATACATTTAAGCAACCTGAATTTTCAGAGGGAAGATGGCTCAGCACTTTCCAAAAATCAGGCCTCTAAGATGGGCATACAAAATTTGCACTGAAAATCGGTTTTAAAAATCTTGGCCTTACAAGCCAAATCCTGTAAATTAGACCCTGAATTAATTATTAATTATTATTATTATTATTTTGCCTATAAAACAGTGATATCACTGGAGATGTTACTGTATGTAACGTTTATACATAAGAGTTTCTTGGATTAGTTCAATGTCTACAGCTACAAAGAAACTGTTCTTTCTCAATGTGCTGCTATCACTTAAAAGGAGGAGTGTAAATAGTTTCAATTAAACAGTCCTTTCTAATAAATGTAACAGATTAATTAAAAATCAACAAACTTGTTTCCAGTCACATTTTAATAGGGGAAAGTTTATTTTGAAGAGGAAAGACAGCTTAGCACAGATGCATATCAGTCCTGTGAAAATAAGTTTATTACTTTGTGTTACAGGACTCAATTTTCACATATACCCAGCTAAATTAGACACTCTAATCCCAAATCTGGCTGCCCAAATGCACATTTGGGTGTTCAAATATAGATATAGGACCTAATTTTAGGTACTTAATGTTGAAAATTGTGCTCTTGAAGGTCAAATACTATAAAGAAGCATGTCCAATCAATGAGAGTGCCCAGAAAAATATTTGGGAAGCGCATATGACATGTAAAGTTGGTTCACTATTTTTTAAATCTTTATTATGATTTCTCAAATTCATTGGTTGCTATTCCAATTTGTACATTAACCGTTTTGAAATAGTTAGCAGTACCATGATAAATATTCTTAGTGAGTTGCAAGCTGGAAATGTGTATATATATATTTAACATTTTGTACTACTGCCCAAGACAAAGGTAAAGTATATCTGTCACATCTGTGTATCTGATATCTATAATGAACCCATCAAAGTAATATCTAAACACTAATAAAAATTATACAAGCAGTATGAAAGACTATTCTCCTTCCATTCTTTGTACATGCCACTGTACTGGTCTAGGTTTTTCATTGCTTGTTTGTTCCTCTTCTCTTCTCAATATTCAGTGCAATACTTATATGCTATGCATAGGGCCAGGCATGCTTTTGTTCATTGCTGTAGAGGTCAGTTCACGGTGGCATGACAAGCTGGTATTTTTTTTCTGGATGGTGCTATCTTGTGCTTTAGCATCTACATTTTCATTTTAAAAAAGAATGAATGGTGAGAATCACCCCTCTGCACTAGCCCTTGTATACCACTGTGGCATCTTACAGGGTTTGTAAAATCCCCTCAACTGGCCATGAAGTATTCCCTGAGCACAAGTGCTAAATAAGATGGCCACACACTGCACTATGTGGGCCCCCTGCACAAGCCTCAGTGCAAAAGGCATTTCAGGGCAGGAGGGAAGCCTCCATAGTGCATGCCCATCTGACCTTGTTGGGCAACTCCAGGTTGTACTTTAGCAGTCCAGAGCAACCTTCATTTTGGCTTCTACTAGCACTCCAGTTAAAACAGAAATATCAAGATCAAGATCAATATGGTGTTGGCTTTGCTTCTATTATAGAAGTCCTGATTTTAGGAGATGCTGCTAAGCCGCCAATGCTCCCACTGACTTCAAATATGGTCAGTGCTTCTGGAAATTAGACCCAGAAATTATCTGTTTTACCATGCTATCATTAATGCATGTCCATGCATTTATTAATTGTTAGTCATACCCTTGAAATATTTTATAGAAATAAAAATAATTTCAACAACTGTGTAGCAATGGAGATGTAACAACTAAAACTCTAGAAAACTGTAAACACTGCTCAGGGGCAAAATATAGTTCCCTCAGAAGAGACAGGAAAAAGCAACAGACAAGAGAGGGTAACATCTCTTTACATTGAAAAAAAATCATGTAAAAAGGAGCACAGATGGTGTTTTTTTATCTAGAACACACATACAGAATTAAACAACCTAATAGACCAATAAAGCAAAATTATTATGGAATATAGGCAGGACTTGGAAACAGCTGGAATGTGCCTATATGCTGTACATCTCTCTGAAGTTCCTGTCTTGTGCTCCAGAATCTTACTTTTCAATTTTTTTAAAAAAAAAGGCTAGTTGTCATGGTTGCAAAGAAAAACTCAAGAAACATGAACAGGGTATAACCAATGCAGGGATGTCTGCAATGAGCATGCACCAATAACTCTGAGAGCCCACTCCATAACAGTGTGATATTAACTCAGATGCCCGGGATTATAATTTAAATGTCTACACTGTTAACTAATCCAGACCTCCTCAGTAAGGAGAGGGAGAGTCACATAACTACATAATTTATTGTGAGTGACATTTCATTTTGGTGATCCAAGTGGGGTGGTGTTTGAGATACCATCACTTAATCTTTTCCCGCTATATAGAAGGAGATAAACTGAAGAATCTCATTCAAACCAAGCTCAAGGAGACTAGTAGAGTTCCAAGAGCATACACCACCATATTTTGAACATCTGCTCAACCTACTGTGAGCAGCCTCATATGCTGGCAACAAACATGGGTGGTGCTTATATTGTGTGCAGAGATGGGATGAGCAACACGGCCTTTTTATTTTCCCCAGTCTCACCCTTGAATGTCATAATAGAACAAAAAGGCCTTGAATGAACATTCAGCTGAAGAAGCAGCAATTCTCCACAGCTGTCCCCAACCCATTTCACTCCCTACAGCATAACAAAATAGAAAAGAAGAGGGTATAAACTCATTCTTTGCTGACTATTACAGGCTTCTATAATGAACAGCAGGAACCCCACTGAAATCATCACCAAAATACAGAGCGTCCCGTCAAAGAGCAATTAGTCTCATTAAACAATGGGAATGGCTTTCATAGATCCACTTTAAACAGTGAACCTTTTACATTAAATCCCTTAGAATTAGAAACAAATACCAACCCAGCCCTCCCATCCCTCAGACCAAAGAAGTTTGATATAGACGTTTATAAAAACCTTTCTGAAACAGTTATATAATGCCCTAAAGGGAACACACACAATTCCTAACCACAGGAAAACTTACCCTGTCTAATAAACAGCAGCCATCTAAATTAGAAATAACTAACACTGATCAACAAATTTATACCAAGCCCTTTGTTGACATCTGAATGTTGGGGCCTGTCTAGAACAAGATAAATTACTGATCAGTATATCTAATGTTAAAAATCATGAATTACCAGACAGTCTTCTATAATAGATATTTTTACTGAAACATGTAAACAAATTTCCCAACACTCAGCCCAAAATAAACCTCAGAAGTCTAACTAATATTTTTCATTTTCACAATCCTCTGTAGTTCCTTATTCTGCCCTGAAACAGAAGTGGAAGTGCTGAAATACTGTAAGAAAGGTTCACCCACTATTTCTAACCCAACCAAAAACATGAAGTACAAAAATGTCTCAGCTCACAAGAAAGCCTGATCTTGTGAGATTTCTAGCCCAGTTTTGTAGATCCAAGAGGATGGGTTATTGTGGGTGTCTTAAGACTTTGAATACAAATATGATATTTTGGGTGCTTATTTTAATCCAGATTCTAGAGGTTTACTCATCAATAATTATTGCATATCTCTGTGTTAATTTTAAATAATAGGTTGGAAAGGCAAGAAGTTTTGAATATTTTAGCATGCCCTGAATAATTAACATTAATATAATTAATGTTTTGCGTTTTTTATCATGCAAAGAGAGGAACTTAGTAATTGATCAGATGACGCAGTTGTGCCTCCATAATAGAGTTCAGAAAATTTTCAAATTTCAAAGTTTAATTGAAGAAAAATGTTTAGGGAGAAAATAAGCAAACCTGCTGTGTGCAAGAATGATGGGGCAACAGAGCGATCATGAGTAACAAGAAATATACAGGTGAAAGTCTGTGAGAAATTACACTATTCTTTACTGTCAGGCATCAGTTACACTATGAATGAGAAACAAATAAAATCAGAATATCACAGATTGCTTGTACCCAGGCAGGTCCCCAGACAATTTGATATAATTCAATAATAATGTGATAACCATGGACCATAACATGAGAAGTTATCTTATGTGATCAGACAGAGAAAAAGAGAGGCTACTTTCCTTTTTCTATGTGCCAGGTAATTTGATTAAAATGACTGGCATTTCCTCCTCTTCTTATCACTTTCAAGATGAACTGCCTCTGCAAATTGCAGAGCATCATAAATCAGCTAGCATAAATCATGTGAGAGGAGATTTTCTGTGAACCTTCCAGTCTTCAAAGTTGTATTTCAGTAACTACTGAAACAGCAGTGATATCAAAGTTTTACTGGAAAAAAGCAAAAGCACTGTGCATCACGTGCTGTGAATACTCAAAGTAGACATGACTTTGGGGCACAGTTCTTCCTTTGTTGTTTCCCCCTTGGTCACAGACTAGCCTACCAGCAGCAGCGTATTGGTTCAGAGACAGATCCAAGGTTCCCACCGCTCCCAGCCTATTCTCTGCCCTCTTGCTTTGGGTAGCCCCTTACTCCTCTGCAATGGTTTGTGGCCAAAATTAGAAACTAGCCCTTTGTCCCCAGAATTGCAAGAGGTAAGATTTGAATCCTTACATTCAAACTACTTCTGTCATTTTGGTTCTGGGTTAGATATAGAACAGGAAGGGGCCTGTTTTTTAATGGGACAGATTCTGATACTATTGCTCAAGTTGAGTGATAACTTACACCATAAATTGCCCTGTGAAGTCAGTGGTACTATTCATGGTGTAAGGTACTTTTCCAAGTGAGGAAGGGTATCACGGTCTGGGGCTGTATCTGCTTTGGATGAAACCCAAGGTTATATAGAAATCAGTGAGGAACAGCTGGTAAACTTTTGGCATTGTTGAACTTGAATCTGAGCCATGACCTAGACCTGAGTCAGCCTTAAACCCACATTTTTTTCTAAATCCAATCTGGATCTTTTATCTGAACTTCACTTGTTGTTTAAAGAGCATCTGAGACCTCATGAGAGACTTTGAAAAGTTTTCTACTTAGAAATGGTGTTGCTTACAGATTGTATTGTCTCTGTTATAATTAGCAGACAGTAGGAACAGATGAACACAATAAAATATTCCTTTTTTAATGCCCATGCACTTTGTAATAAATATGAAAGATGAGAAATGTCATTGTACAAGCAGCTGTTTCAAAACAAAATGGTCTCTAAAGGAAAATGTAAGAAGGTGCCAATAAATCTTTATGGAAGCAGATATTCATTTTGATATCATTCCTCAATATGGGAAGTTGAATGGTGCAGAGAATCGTATATAGGTCATCTGGATTGAGGTGAATTCAGTCCATAAATATATATATATGTACAGGGATGGATGGAAATCACTTAATAATGCCAAGGTCATCATGATCTGGTTTTGCAAAATATTGTCCATTTTTAAAAGTTTCCCAATTTTCCTCTGTTCCTGGCTCAACTGTGACTCCCAAACTGAAACAATCATGTCATTTTCTACTTTAATAAAACATTGTCTTGCTCCTAGGACTGTAAGGGGGGTAAAAAAATAAGAACATATACATCCCAGCATTAACATAGCAAATATGGGACTGCAGTGGGAGGCTGAGCTACCGCAGTGCTTGGAACCATTCACCATCCACAATTTTTAAAACAAAAAAGGCAGGTGAGCAAGTGGATTTGTTGAGCACACTAAGATATTCTCACCAACTTGACTTCATACTTATTGCATTCCATTTATCAGCAATAATCCTGACATACTGAGAAAATATGGAAAACAGGTAAAGAGAAAAGTGTAGTCTGAATGCAGGACTAAGAGGCAGGAATTCCTGAGTTCTCCTATACTGACTATTTCTCTGGCCTTTGAAAGTCTTTAAACCACTGTGCCTCAGTTTCTCCATCTGTAAAACTGGAACAACAGCATTTAGGTACCCTACAGTGAAGATTAACTAGCTTGTTTTTTTAATCAATGTTATTTGAATAAGGCAAATGCTAAGTACTATTATTTGGGAAATTTCTCCATGTCACATACTGCTAGAGTTGAAAAAAAAAAGTTGTTTCAAAGAGAAATATGTTTCTCGTATGCAGACATAACTACTTTTATAGCTGCCTTATAACTGCCACCTCCCCATTTAGGATAAATGTGAAGAAGTTATTGTAATCCAGTGGCTGAAACAATTAAGTGGCCTCAACCCCAAACATAGGCCCATGTCTCTGGCCAAATACAGACACATCCATAGCCATTCAGGAATCTGAACTATATGGGCAGGTGCCCACTAGATATCGTTTGGGTAAGGGTGCATGTGGGTAAGTGAGAAGCAGGAAGAAAGCCAAGCAGATACATCCTGGGAGCATGGTAAGTGGCCCTGGGAGAAGATAGAGAGAGGTTATGGGTTGGGGTGCTGGCTGAAAGCAACTCTGACCTTTAAGCAAGAAAACTGTGTTTGATTCTTCCTGTGCTCAGGGAAACAGGACTTTATGCATTCCTTGTAAATACACAAAAGTGCATCAAAGAAATACTTCTCACCCATTTCTCTTAACTGAACAATCTACATGACCTTGAATTTTTGGCTCGCTGCTCAGGTCAAAAGGGGCAACAATATTCAACCAGTGATATGGAACATACAAGAAAGGTGACTACATATCCAGCTATGCTATATCAGGCACCTGATTATAGACAGTAAGCTGAAAAATCCAATCAAGTCACCCCTTGTAATGTCTTCTAACCAGTATTCCCATGGCATATATAGCATCCCACTCTGCACTTGACGAATGCATTCTAGATATTAAAAAATGTTGATGAAAGTATGCAGCTGGAAATGACCAGCAGAGTAGCTGGTTACAGTAAAACCAGATCTCACAAAACCTGAGGAAAATAGATTGTATCTTTTAAAGGATATTTTTAACTAAAGGGAGAACTATCTGGGAAACATATTCTGAACTGAACTGATCCTCTATCTTATGATATTAGGTTCATTTAAGACAAACAAATCTATACAGACACTGGGGTGAAAATGTTTGCAGTGTTCTTGTAACCATGTTGGTTCCAGGATATGAGAGAGACAAGGTGGGAGAGGTAATATCTTAGAATTTGGTTCAATAAAATATATTACTTCACCCAGTTTGTCTGTGAATACTAGGTCACTCAAGTGCAGAAAATGAAATAAAAATGCAAAGTCATGGTTCCCATTTCAAAGCTATTTGACATTTTTATCTGCAAATCAATTCACCATCACAATAAAGCAAGTCTGTGTCTTTTAACTTTTTTCCATAGTCACGGACTGTGACATGCAAGTTGCTGTAAGCAAACTCTTTTTTTCTTTTCTTTAAAGATGTGATAAATGGCTTGACTACAATGGGGGGTAATTTCAATGTTATGGAATTACATGCCAACTTTCACTGCATTAGGCCTGTGCAAGAAAGAAAGCTGAGCCCAATCAAAATCAGAGCTATGGCAGCTGATGATGAGGGGCTAAATGCCTCATCAATTAGATCCCCTCTGCTTTCCTTCTTTAAACAAAACAAAAAAACACCACCACCAAGAAAACGCCACAACACCCTCCCCCGCAAATAACCCCCTTTTGTTCCAAATATTTTGCGTTCTCCATTTAGGGTTGCCAAATTTCTAATCACACAAAACCGAACACGCTTGCCCTGCTCCTGCCCCGCCCCTTCTCTGAGGCCCCGCCCCCGGCTCGCTCCATCCCCCCTCCCTCCATCGCTCATTCTCCCCCGCCGTCACTCACTTTCACCGGGCTGGGGCTGGGGCAGGGGATGGGGGTGAGGGCTCCGGCTGGGGGTGCGGGCTCTGGGAAGGGGCTGGGGGTGCAGGGTTTGGGGCCAGGGATGAGGGGTTTGGGGTGCAGGAGAGGGCTCTGGGCTGGGGCAGGGGGTTGAGGTGCGAGGGGGGGGGTGAGGGCTCTGACTGGTTGTGTGAGCTGTGGAGTGGGGCCAGGGATGAGGAGTTTGGGGTTCAGGAGGGGGCTGGGGGCTCCGGGAGGGAGTTTGGGTGCGGGTGGGGACCTCCGGGCTGGGACAGGAGGTTGGGGTGTGGAAGAGGGTTCGGTGTGCAGGGTCCCGGCGGTGCTTACCGCGGCTTCCAGGAAGTGGCCGCCAGGTCCCTGCAGCCCCTAGATGCATGCCTTAACCCTGGCGCCCTGATATGCCACTGATCAGATTTTTTAACGGCCTAAGTAGAAGAAAGGTGAGACAGAAAGGAGCTGGCCAGCTGGTGGTTTGAAGGAAACAAAAGGTAAGACTCTGTGATCTGGTCAAAGGGAGAGCAAAAGGCCTGTGACCTAGCTATAGGTGGAGGGAGAGAGTAGAGGAAGGCTGTCTGCTTATGTTGAAGAGGAATAATGGGGCAGTGATGGGAATTACTGTAGAGGAAGACTCCCAAATCATGTAATTGATTGATTTAATTTTTGGGAGATCAGAAATGATTGAGGATCTGAGGGGTCAGAAGTAATATTTCTGGACAAGGGAAGGAAATATATAATTGACAGCCCTAGCCCAATATCTTATTGTGAGCACATTCCAACTCCAATTCAGAGTTTTCACAAATGCCCAAAGCGACCAAGGATGCAGGATTTTATGGTCCAGGCCTGATGCAGCTTAAAAAGAGAGAGTTTCTGCTTGTTTGTTTGTTTACATTATTCAACTATCAAATGTGCTTGGCAAGCAATTGCAACATTTGGTGAATAAAGCAATAAATAATATTTAATCAGCTCTAGTAGAAGGAAGTAAGGGTGGTGTATGAAGTAGGAGCTAAAATTTCAGAAGAGATAGTAACCGGAAAAGTAGATATAGTTTGAACCAAGTCCTCAGCTGGGTATACATCTGCATAGGTCCATTAAGGAGAACTCAGTCCCCTGGATTTACATCTTCTGAGATGAATGCCTGGTGAGTTTAGCAAGAGAAATGGCAGTGCTGAAGAGCGAACAAACAGGTGTGTAATGGAAGATGCTTGTGTGGCTACTGAATTTTCTACTCAGGAGTTTAGGGGAAATGGATTCCTAGACAAGTGCACAAAAACCACTATAATATTCACAATTGATGCAATGCTTTCAGAAGTGGTGTGGAGAGACTAACATGTTATGGAACTAAACAATTAAACTGCTGTTTCTGGATCCTGAGATTCAGATTTGAGTTTCTTTACTGGTTGTGCTTTCTTATATTTCACAATTCACATCGCATAGGGCTTAAACATCCTGGGCTAGGTTCTCTGCTACCTTTTGGGTTACCATATTTCAAGTTCCCAAATAGAGAACACTGCTGGGGGGAGAGGAAGCTGGAGGGAGATTGGGGGATACAACTCTCCAGCTGCCCAACTCTAAAAGCAGCTCCGTTGCCAGCAGCCCCTCAAAAGTGAGGGTGGCAATACCATACCATGCCACTCATACTTCTCCACTGCTGTTGGTGGAAGCACTGCATTCAGAGATGGGTGCCCGTTCAGCAGTCGCCACTCTCCAGTTGCCCAGATCAATATTAAGGATGTAAGTTTTTATTTCAAAAATGGATGGCGATTGGAGGACCAACATGTACAGGAAAACTTGGACATATAGTAACCCTAGCTACACTGCTCAAGAGGCTCAGCACAGAAGCTCCACTGATGAGCACATAGTGATTTGCAATCTACTTTAGATCATTCTGCATGCTCCAGTAACCAACATGACCTTTGGAGTAGGAGCAGCCTGGGAAGTGGGCTGCTTTAACTTATGGTATTGCCCCTCTTCCTGGCCAAGCAAACATTTGCATCATGAATGTTTGTGTGAAAATATCTGCACAGATATTCATGTGATTTTTCCTCTGAACAAATATTCTTAAGAAAGCACAATATCACTCATGATTGTATAAACATAATAAAAACGATCAAAGTGAATTCTTAGTTTTCATTGGAATGTATTTGAGAGTATGTTCTCACAGTATTCAGCCAGCTCTGCCCTCTGGTTTGCCCTTAATAATCTGTCCCTGGGAGGGTACTGAGATTTAAGATTTTCAGAGGTGTCTAATGGAGTTAAACATCCAATCCCTTTGAAATTTAGAGAGGCTTGGGGCTTTAATTCTTTTAGGAGCCTTTGAAAATTCTAGCCTAACTGTATAAAGGAACAACTCAACAGGCTTGAGGCTTTGAATCCTTCATGCTTGCAGGGATCAGGAATGACTGGGTTGAAATCTAAAATGTGTGAGATCAGCATTCAAAAGGACTAATTATATCTAAGATGTGGATTTGTGGAAACTGATTTATATGGAATACATTTTACTGGGGAAATATAATACAAAGCCATACTTCACTTTCATTTTTTGCATATTACTTTACTCTTATGGGATGGGAGGGACTTCTCAACAGGGCTTTCAGACCCTTTTTTTGTTTTGCAAAGCATGGTGCTGCAGTTTTTCCAGCGGTGTGAAAAGTAGAGGTATTTAAAGGTAAAATATCTTGGCACCCATGAATGTAGTTTGGCTCACCTCAGTAGACTGTAGACCTGTCTCAACTCTTACTAAAATAGAATGTTATCTTTGTCTGGAAAACAACATATGATAATGCGGATTTCATAAATTTACTGCAAAGTCTTTTTTTAACACCACTAATGTCCATGTGTAGTCTGGCATGTTGCTCTGCTAGCAGCTTTTTTGTCATTGAACTCAGTGGCGGATGTAGCTTCACAATTTAATGTGTGCCCTATGAGAGACCCTGCCTGGGAAGTGGTGGGGGAGGTGGCTCTGTGCAGCACCCAGACTGAGCTGCTCAGAGTGGGAAGAGGCCCTGTCACAAGCCCAGCACTCCACTCCTATGTCCCTGCTGCCTGAAGACAGGAACTCATGGGGGCATTACCCCTGCCCCAGGGCTCTCTTGCAGCTTCTGTTCTTTGAGGCTCTAATGATGCACAATTCTGACACCGTGCTGCAATGTGGCTGGGAAGGTGCCACCATGATGCGAGTCCTGGGATATGGAGCTGCATGGAGTTTCTGATGCAAAGGAGTGAATGCAGATCCCCACCCTGCCCTGTCCCACATTGTGGGGTGTCTTCACACCCTTGTTTTCATGATTTCAGTTGAACCCATAAACCTTTGCTAAAGCCGTTTGGGGTTGAAACTTTAAATGAAAGTGCTGTGCTTTTAAATAAATGCCTGCCTGATATGGACAGTGCATAAAGAATTTGAATGCCGCTTATATTTTTTGGCATTTTATTCCTGTCTGTCAAATGTCTACTGAGATGCCAGATTTCTGCAGGATACCTGTGTGAGTGTGGAGGGCTCCTGAGAATTTCCGAATGTAAGCTGTATGTGAAATAGGTTCAATAACACTGGTAAAAAATGAAGTCAAAGAAATTCAGAAGAGCAACACAGTGGCTTCCTAAATATATTACAGACCATTACCATTCTTACATTAACATACTTGACTACACAATCCATCAAAGAATCAAATGTTAGTGAAAGACAACTTTCCATGTTTAAATTTCTGAATAGCAGTATAGCCAATCATTGCAGGAAATGGATCATAACACATCCTACTGTAGTCTGATGTATTGACTTTACCGATGTTAACATTGGGCTGCCCCACTGGCACAGATGTTTGTTGTGCTGCTAGGCAAGGGAACTCTTGACTAAAACTCCTCAGGTTTTCAGGAATCAAAAGCATCACAAATCCAGGCAAAGAAAGTCTTGAGTCTTTTACAAATATGAAAAAGTAGAAAGTAAGGGATTACACACAATACTGATGTCAATGTGTATTACTCCATCTTTTGGTTTTGGTATTAGCATTAGAAACTGCATAAAATAATGGTATGCTTGGAGGACAACACTGAGACTTATAAAAAATTTTCCATTCCATATTTTTCTTGTGTGTAGGATGATATTTTCAAATTTGACAATTCTGGGGAGGACACTGGACCCATAATGGACCATTTGGAGTTAGAAACCTGGTGACTGATCCTTCTCCCATTACAGTGAATGGCAACATTCCAGTGGAGTTCAGCTGTAAATAGGTGAGCTTGTGGCCCTCTTATTTATGGGTAAGCATTGGTTCAGAAGTGGTTTTGCTATTAAAAAAGGCATTCCTGTGCTTGTGTGTCATTGAAAAATCAACTATACTAGACACATCCATGAAGAATACAATGAGGATAAATAATACTTATGCTGGACTTCAGTTACCTCCAAAGCTCCCCACCTACAGCTTCAGAGTTGCAAGAACATAATGGAAAAAATCTGCATCAACCAGTTGCAGAATTTGGAATTTGCAGGGAATGCATGCTGGAGTGTGAGTGATTGCCATGCCCAGTTCTGAGAAGATGACACAACCCAGAATAAATATGTTTCGAGTAAGGGACTTATCTATACTAGGTCTGTGCTTATCAGGAATAATTAAGGGTGAATATGTGAGGTGGCAAGGCCAGATGACTGGACCCCCAGTCTCTTATGTAAACGTAGGTTTGGAGTAGCTAAGAAAAAATATTACATAGCCTTGTCATGGGTAAATTATAGGCTTGACTCTTATGTGCCTTACTGGCACACCTATCACATCTTCATTGGAAGCTGCTGGTGCTTAGCATCCCTGAACGTAAAGGCTGCCATTAATGTCTTGTAATGTATTGTGGAAACACCTGGGCAAATGAGGTATATGTTATACTCTATGTGGATTTAGGAAGAAAGCAGGGCATGAGTGACACAGGAAGTAAGACCATTGAACTCTTTTATATATATATTTCTGGGGTGGGGAGAAGGATACATTTCAGCTTAGTAATAGCTGATATAGCCTCTATTGGGAAATATATCCTGCTCTGGCAGGGAGGATGGAATTGATAACCAGACAGCTCATGTTTCTCTCATTATTTTATTCTTAATTTTAATCTTAAATGGCAGGTTTGCCTCTTTTTTTCTTTGAAGTTTGTGACTTTTACCCTGAGATGTTACCCTGAAACTTTGTACCCAACAAAGTGGGAGGAAAGGTTACACCCTCGAGTTAGCAAGCATTACTTCTTTTTATTCACCTTTCCATTAAACTTCTTGGGAACAAATTTACTTTGGCCTGGTCCAGTGAATTGCTGAGTTCTAATGTTGAATGCTGTATTTTGGAAAAAAAAGTACTGAGAAAACAAAAAGTAAGAGGCCTGAATCTCCCCTGCTTTGCAGCTGTATAGTGCAAAGAGGGAACAAATCGGAACAGTAGTGTTTTACATCCCGTTTGCACGATTTTAAATAACTACACAAAGTCTAAGGCAGTGGAGGCTCAGGCTACAGACTATGGGTAGTCAGTTCAGTCAAGTTTTGCCCAAACTGTGATCCTAGCATTGTAAAAGAGCTTTTAATAAAAAGGATTTAACAAGGCACACAGTGTTTGGTGTGAAAATAGTTCCTGTAGACATGTACTAATATAACAATATTTTTCAGATAAAGCCGCCTACCCAACAGACAGTACATTGTGTAAAAGTAACTGTATTGCCGGAATACTTGCACACCTGAAGAATTCCCTCTGACTAAATTAGCAAATGAGTTTTGTTGGTATTTGTTTTGTTCATAAAATGTTAAACAACTTGCTCATCTATCTCACGATGCCACTTAAGATTAATTGTGTGGGCATTTTTATGGAAAAAGCATTACAGAAGGCTTTGATGCTGGATGGTTAATTACTGTTTGTTGACATATTTATGATCATTTTTTTTCATTATTATTTAGAGATTGACTCAAATGAGTCATAGTTTTTCTGACCACATAATGCTTATTACCTGGATGCTCTGAGACATCAGTAATGCTGCTGTCACTTAGGACTAAAACTAGAAAGCTAAATCTGAAAAACAAATTGCTAAATATAAAATTAGAAATGTAGATTGTTACATTCTAACTTGCTCATAGTTTTAGCACTAACTTATAAAGAAGGCATGAACTAGAGAGAGATGGTACTGCTGTGTGGATGCTAGTTTATTTAAAATATTCTGCTAACTCAGGGGTCGGCAACGTTCGGCACGCGGCTCACCAGGGTAAGCATCCTAGCGGGCCGGGCCAGTTTATTTACCTGCTGACACGGCAGGTTCGGCTGATCGCGGCCCCCACGTGCCGCGGTTCGCTGTTCCGGGCCAATGGGGGCGGCGGGAAGCCGTGGCCACCACGTCCCTCAGCCCGCGCAGCTTACCGCCACCCCCATTGGCCGGGGACAGCGAACCGTGGTGAGTGGGGGCCGCGATCGGCCAAACCTGCCGTGTCAGCAGGTAAATAAACTGGCCTGGCCCGCTAGGGTGCTTACCCTGGCGAACCACGTGCCGAACGTTGCCGACCCCTGTGCTAACCGATAGGAACTGATTGATGGGGATTAATACCTTATATGACTCATTAATATGATATGTTGTACCACTGCTAGATGGGTTTACTTCCCTGAATGAAGTCACAGTCACAGTAATTAGTGATGTAGCCACTGTAACGTCACAACAGAATTAAAAAATACATCTGGCCTTGCTGGCACCTCTGGTTCAGAGAGGTATCAGATGGTGAATGTTTAAAATATAGGGTCAATTTTTTGGCAAGCCTGGTGTAGGTGCACTATGGGGAAGAGAGGGTTCCAGAGTCTTTCTGCCCTCCGCCTCCCCAAACCTTGCATCCCGATACAGGAGCAGGCATAACGTGGTGGGGAGCACAGGAGCTGGGGTAAAACCACCATCGTTTTCCCATCTCTCCCCTGAGTGGGTAAAGGCAAGTGCCTGGGTCCACACCAACAAGCAGAGTAGGTGGGAAAAGAAGGGAGGTAATGCTGCACTCTGCAAAATGCTGTTGAAGTTCCTCTTGCAATATGATCTGTATGGTTTTTCTTTGCTTTAGCTCTCTGACAACTACTTGAGTATCCTGACCTCTGAGTATCAAATTCCTAAAGGCCAAGCAACCCTGTGCTCACACTGCCTCTGCTACTTTCACTCTGTTCAGGGCTTTGCTCTACTTGAGCCATCTCTCCCTGAGGTCCACTGTCTGAAACACTGCTAGAAATCCACACCCTTCTTCCAAGCAAATACTGTGGGACACTGCAGCAATTCTAGCTGCCATAAATATACAGTGCCTAGGGCCTTGGAGGAAAAAAAAAAGTGAGTGAGGCTGTCTGGGAATCTTTCCTCTACCACCTATGGCCTCTACCCCCTTTGGAAGAGAATGCTTCTGCTGGCACAACTGCACGCTGAGTATAGGAGGTTTCATAATTCACAGCCTTGTGTTCACAGGATGAATCATGCCCATGATGTACATAATATTCTAGATGCTTGTTCACTACCTGAAAGCTACCATCCTACAAGATGTCCTATATGAATACCTGAGAATGAGATTTGAGACTTGGAGGAATTCTTCCAAAGTGTAACCTATGGAGGATCCTCACAATTATTCGCCTGTCCCTTCTGTCTTGATGGTTTATGTAGGGCCATGTAAAACATTCAGTGTGAAACCTGTTGTCACCTGATTTCTGTTTTTTTCACAATAAAAAAATGCCTTGAGTATTCACTCAGATATAAATGAATGTGCACTGGCCATGATTTCACCCATTTTGTGCTCCCTTTATGAAAGCATTGGAATGATTGTATTTTACTCACATAAAGGTTAACAAAATGCTAATCTTGAGCTCTTATGCCCAAGTACATGTGAAGAGTGAATTTTACGTTTGCAGACTCAAATATTTGCACCAGAAGTGGTGCATTTCGTACCGTATGGGATGTTGCTTGACACAGCAGGGGAATGGGGTTCCCCAAACCTCTCACTAGAGCTCCAGCTGTGAGGCAGTTAAATGACATACCTAAAAAAACAAGATCTCATCTGCATACCCAGGTGCTTTGTGTGTATGTGATGGGGAAAAAATTCTAATTAAATTTTAGCCAATAAATCTCACAATAGGTAAACATTTCTAGGAGTGATACAGGTCTTACCTGAAGCATGTCCCATAAATGAAAATATTTACAACTTTCTAAAATTTCCTTATCGTATATATCTGGTATAATGTTGCTGTTGCTTCCAGAGAGGTAAAAAAAAAAATCCTCACTTATTCTTGCTGGCAGTTCATATTGCAAGTGCTATGTTCATCCAATCAAGAAACAGAAGCAATACAATGTGACTTCAGTGACCAATCGCAACAGGCCAACACTGTCAGTGATACACATAAGGAATATTAAATACTAGCAAGTGGTCAGCAATCAATTTATAGAGGGAAAGAAAACTTGCATAAAAGATAGTTGAGTAAATTAGAATTAGAACTGTGATTTACCTGAAGAACAGGAGGCTAAATTCATTTAGTAAATAATATGTTACCCATTAGTTCGTATTTGTTCATTACAAATTTGAAACTCAGGCCAGGTTAGGTGAAATCCACACCCTTCTTCCAAGCAATTCTGGGCCATTTATTGTTTTATGTTAAACCAAGGAGATATTTTCAGTTGTGACCTGCGTTCCCTCTAAGGTGCTCACCTGCACGGCCTCACAGGAGCCCATCAAGGGCCACGCACCCGATGAGGGGAGCCGAGCAGGTGCGCAGCCACAGGGGCCTGGAGAGGAGAGAGGTGTATGCTGAGGTAGAGGAATAGGGGGTGAGCAGGGAACTCAAGGCATGCAAGGCGGCGTCGGGGAGAGACACCTCTTCCCCAGCCCTGGAGCTGCTGTGGCGAGAGAGGGCTGGGGGAGTCCTCTCTCTCCATCACATCCCCGGGGCAACCTGAACCCCAAAACCCTCAAACCCAACCCCACCCCAGAGCCTGCACCCCCATCCAGAGCCCTCACCCCCCTGCACCCCAACCCTCTGCCCCAGCCCTGAGCCACCTCCCACACTCCGAACCCCTCAGCCCCACCCCTGCCACACATCATCTCCATATTAGGGCAAATAAAATTAATTCCACACATGGATGGAAAAATTAGAGGGAAAATGGGTTATGACTTGAAACCAGTAGAACTGGGTAGTTTTCACTGAGTTTTCTTTCATGTGCAGTATTCCACTGAACCTGTAATTCAGAATAAAACTCAGGTGTTGGAAACCCACATATACCTGAAATGAAGAAAATGTTCATATAAACCTTTGTGAAGCAAAATTTCTGATTTTTCCCCAGGTGTTCTATACAATTATTTGTATCATGAGCTAATTTTCCTGCACTAACCTGACTGTTGTATTTCTGCCTGTCATTTTGAAGGACATTGTAAATCTTCCTTTACAGATTAGGCAACATAATCAGGACTCATTATAACTTATAGTGATAGACTAGGGGAGAAAAGATGGATGTTGGCTCTCTTGAAAGGGCCTATTTATGTCTTGTAGCTGATAGTAGGGTCTTATGATACTTTCTTGGCCGTCTGCACACTGTAATTATCCTTCCCTGTTGTAACATTTCTCCTCCATGTTTTTTTCCTCCCCCAAAAAATCTCTGCTAGAGTTAATATTCCATTTTTCCCCATTTTTCATTCTGTCAAATATGATGAGGTTTCAAAGTCCACACATGGCAGGCCTACAGAAATATACAGAGAAAGAATGATAATACTGGAAGGATACTTCATTTGTTCTGTTCATTGTAGCATGCAAATGAATTACCTGTACCATAAAAATTAAATAAAATCATCATCATTCAGATCTATTAGAAAAATAAACATTCTTTGTATTTACTTAGAGAAATGAGGTTATATTCTACTGTACATATTTTCTAAGTAGCTGTCAAATACGAATGGCTAATTTTGCAATAAAATTCAATTTTTTTTTTTAAATATGGAATATTAAATAGCACTTTAATACATCTTGCTTTCATTGTTTAAAAATAATTAAGATAACATCCAGAGGTTTTTTAAAGGTTTTTAATACACTTGTTAAAGGGGAAGAGAGGAATGGACGAATAATGGACCAAAATCAACTCCCAGTAACACTCATATAAACTTGCTGAACTCAATAGAATTGCACAGACATAACTGAGAACAGAATTTAGTCCCAAGTACAATATTACTGAAGATTTCCAATCTTTAAAGGAAGAGACACTAAAAAGCAAGCTATTTTTCATGTCTTTTCCAGAGCAGATTGCACACTTTTGGATGTGATGCATTCTATTGATAATGATTAGCAAGACATAATCCATTTATCTTTATGTTCTTCATGCTGTGATCTTGAACAGCACAACAGAAAAAAAAAATGATTAACCAGATCAGACTTGTGTGATAATTCTTCAGCCTGTGTATACATGTTGTGTATGTGATTTTTTATTTGCCATTTGTCTTTCTTAAATATAAACAACACCAACATCTCAGTACTCCTAAGCAACCCTACAATAATAGACAAAAGTGCATATGTGATTTTAAAAAACCTACAAAGAAACAGTTTTGGTGTTAAGCAACTAATGTTTTGTTAGCAGCAATGGAAATAAAATGATTTGAACATTACAAAGTATAGTGTCCATGAATTTAAATTCATATTGCTAAAATAGTGAGGTACCATTTTTACATGCTATGTTGGGGTTTGTTCCAAAAATTTATTGATGTCAGTGGAAATAATCCTATTGACTTCAATGGACTTTGTATCAGCTCCTGAGTGAGGTTGTAATTATGCATTATAGCTTTCTATATACAATAAATCCCATTATTTGAACTCATAGACACTAAGGTCAGAAGGAACCATCATGATCATCTAGTCTGACCTCCTGCACATTGTAGGCCACAGAACCTCACCCACCCACTCCTGTAATAGACCCATAACCTCTGGCTGAGTTACTGAAGTCCTCAAATCTTGATCTGAAGTCTTCAAGTTACAGAAAATCAACCATTTACACTAGTTTAAACCGTCAAATAACCCGTTCCCCATGTTGCAGAGGAAGGCAAACCCCTCCCCCCGAGCCTCTGCCAATCTGACCCCAAATATGGTGATCAGTTGGACCCCGAGCATATGGGCAAGACCCACCAGCCAGACACATGGGAAAGAATTCTCTGTAGTAAGACAGAGCCCTCCCCATCTAGTGTCCCATCACTAGCCATTAGAGATATTTGCTACTAGCAGTTGGAAATTGCGTACAATGGCATTGTAGGCAATCCCATCATACCATTCCCTCCATAAACTTATCAACCTCAGTCGTGAAGCCTATTAAGGTTATTTTTGCCTCTATCAGCAATAGGTCATGTCCTCACCATGACTATTATTTCCAAAACATCAATTCTTCAAATTATGTCAATGCACCCATGCACATATGGAGAAATATTGTCAGTTTTCTTAGAACCAATATGAACGTTTATATTTGTAGCGCCCCCTCTCCACCAGGTTACCTTCTTTACTACCAACCAATCTGCTTACAGGTTTTGATGGACAGGTTTGGGTTCTTCTGGATCCCGCCACGCACTCAGCAGGGTGTATCTTCTTTATTTTTTCTTATGAATCTATTTGGTGGTGCCTTCGCCCCCCTCGCTCCTTCCTGGCAGGAGTGCCAGGGCAGCTTGGGAGGAAAACTCTAACCACAGGGTAATTCCCACTTACTTGCCAGATAGTTGGAGACTTCCAAGAAATAACACAAACACATACAATATATTGAACACTATAATTATATTAAACAGGAGACAAATATACATAACAGGGTGAAACACTATTTTTAGGGTCACCGGTGCCCACACTGCTAATACCTGTGACTTTCCCCAGTCACATGACTTGAGGTAGCAAATGTAAGATTAGCGTCCGATTGGTATGCGTACTTTGTTGGGGCCCTTGATGACCTATGACCACAAAATTCTTCTCTGCAGTAGCAAGCAACAGAGGGTCCTGTGGCACCTTTGAGACTAACAGAAGTACTGGGAGCATAAGCTTTCGTGGGTAAGAACCTCACTTCTTCAGATGCAAGTGAAGAAGTGAGGTTCTTACCCACGAAAGCTTATGCTCCCAGTACTTCTGTTAGTCTCAAAGGTGCCACAGGACCCTCTGTTGCTTGCTACTGCAGAGAAGAATTTTGTGGTCATAGGTCATCAAGGGCCCCAACAAAGTACGCATACCAATCGGACGCTAATCTTACATTTGCTACCTCAAGTCATGTGACTGGGGAAAGTCACAGGTATTAGCAGTGTGGGCACCGGTGACCCTAAAAATAGTGTTTCACCCTGTTATGTATATTTGTCTCCTGTTTAATATAATTATAGTGTTCAATATATTGTATGTGTTTGTGTTATTTCTTGGAAGTCTCCAACTATCTGGCAAGTAAGTGGGAATTACCCTGTGGTTAGAGTTTTCCTCNCCTTTGAGACTAACAGAAGTACTGGGAGCATAAGCTTTCGTGGGTAAGAACCTCACTTCTTCAGATGCAAGTGAAGAAGTGAGGTTCTTACCCACGAAAGCTTATGCTCCCAGTACTTCTGTTAGTCTCAAAGGTGCCACAGGACCCTCTGTTGCTTTTTACAGATTCAGACTAACACGGCTACCCCTCTGATAATTCTCTGCAGTAGTTTAGCAGTGTGGCTGACTGGGTTCAGTACAGCCTAAAGGACTCACAAGTGAGAGAAGGTGGTAAATCCCTCCAAAGGGTTAAACCTCAAACCTTTACTCCCTGGCTTGAGGACACAGTTCAGAGAGTAGGGGGTCCCCAAATTCCCTGACTGACTAATTAACAGATGGTGCACTCACAAACCCCATGGATGATCCTCAGGTTCAGAGATGATTCTGGACTCCTCAGTCCCTGCAGAGGGGCTGATCTCTACTGGCAGGGATCCTCTTCGAGCAGGAATCAGACTGCTTCAGTCCCAGGATTTCCCCTCACCACAAAGGGGTACAGGGCTCAAGGTGCAGATTACACAACTGTACTAAAATCCAAACTGTAGTCTCCTAGCCTAGCATCCAGACACACACACAGCAGGCAGCAGCCCTGAACTAGCAGACAGAGCAGAGCTGACCAGGTGGTGACTGGTCTCACCTAGGGAGCTGGAGGGCTAACTCAGCCTGGCCGGAGAAGTTTCCCAGCAAAACTCTACAAACTGGGAATCATCAGTGGAGAAGGAAAAGCCCAGCTGAGGAATCTTGCTTTCAAGTCCCTAGAGGCCAGTTCTCAGGGGAAACCCTGCATGCAGGTCTGGGACTCACCAGCTCCCCACACAACCAGTCCTGCCCTCACCCTGGCCAGCTCTAGACTGACTCAAAAATGGCTTCTCCTCTTTCCTGAACTCCCTGGAAGGGGCATCTCACTCCCTATTGGTTGCCAGGAAGACTCTGAGTTTGCCTTGGCTCTTCCTACCTACCAGGGACAGTGTGCCTCTCCCTGAGCTGCCAGCAGACAGAGCCCCCAGGAATCTAGGTAATCTCCTTGGGGGTTACATATTGTTTTTATATAAAAGCCAATGTTAATAGAAATATTTTAATGACATTATTTTATTCCCCTCCCCCCCAAAAAGGAAACTGTTTTGTTTAGGATTAAATTGCATCTGGATATTTCCAACCAGTCCCTGTGCTCATCTACAAGAACCAGGAAGGGATTGGAAGTAAAAGTGAAACTGACTTGCCCATGTCATATGAAGTACACAAAGGCCCTGATCTTGCTAATACATACATACATAGATGCAAAACTTTAGGCATATGAGTAGTTTCACTGAAGATCGTGTTAAAATGAAGCATGAGTGCTTGTAGTGCAGTTGATCAAAAATTTTGACTACTTTTTAACAATTTTTAATGAAAGTTTGTTTTTTAAAAACATTTTTGATATCTTTGAAATTTTTCAAACTTGTGAGAAAATGCCCACCTTCTCTATCTCTAATTTTCTTCATTTTCCTCTTCAAAAGTATGACATGGGAGGTAAAAAGCTTTTTTTTTTGTTTTTTCTTCATTTTAAGTGGGTTTTTTTAAACAAAACAAAACAACAAAGAAACACTTTCCAGATTTTGTTAGTTTTCCACCAAGCAAAAGTTGGAAAAACAGTCAAAGTGGGGAAAAAGTAATTTTTCCTCAGATTTTCCTAAGGGAAAATAAATAAATAAATATATTCAATATTCAATGCAGAAAAACTCAAATGAAAATTTCCTCCCTCCCAGCCTCCCCCATGAAAATCCACATGGCAAAAGTTCCCACTTTCCAGCCAGCTTTAGTCTATAGAACTGGGTCTGAACAGCATGCCTATTGAAAAGTAAATCTGAGCCCAAATTTGCTCTCATTGAAATCTGTGGGAGTTTCTCCATTATCTTCAATAGAAACAGGATCAGCCCTTATGATTACTTTCGGTTTTAATTGTAAGGCATTATTACTATAACCAGGCCCTCACATCTGAACTCCCACTTCCAGAAAGTTTTAGAATGAGGGAGGATGACATTTGGATGTAATTATTAGTAATGCAGGAAAATATGTTTGTTTTTAAAATATGTTGGATATTAACCCATAAAGGTCTTTTAAATAAATAATATGAGAAACAAGCTCCCAAGCCTTGGTGTAGATACTGGCACAAAGTAGAGTGTTTGTGGTCATTGAAGCCATGTTTTTTTCCTGCTTTCCCACTTAATAGCGATGTGTTGTCTGCTGTACTAGCACAGCTTCCTTCTGATCTTTGCCTTTAACCTGAAAAAGAATGAACAGCAATCGTGCAGCCTGGAGGTAATGAATGCATGAGCCACTACAGCGAGGTCCTCATCAGAGAGGAACAGACAGTGTTCTTGTTTCTTTTATCTATAACTAACATTTTGGCAACTGTCGACTGATGTCCAGAGTCAGTGATGAGTTGAGCATGACTTTGAGACCACACATTGTTTTCACTATAGGTGGGCAAATGTCCTTGACTGAATGTAAGCTCATGATATTTGCCAATCTCTGGAGGCATTACTCCCTGCTGACTAGTATCACTTCAGTGTTTTCTGGGCTCAGCTAGAGCCAGCTGTCCTTCATCTTCAGTGCAATGGGACAGATGGGAAACAGCACAGTCTGGGCTAGATGAGAAGAGCACATAGAGATATGAGTCAGCACGCTGCTGGTATTATAGTCTACTCTCCCTCCCAATTCCTGACAGTTGCATGTGCTATTTAAATAAGAACAATGACTGAGCCTTGTAGACCTTACACGCGAGGACTCCTGAGTAGGAGGAACAGCTGATGAATCAGAACCCTGTGATCTGGCTGAGTGAAAGAGAGGGGCCATCTTTGTTGCTGGTCCTGGAATGATGTAACACATCTGTAACTGTATCCACATGAATAATCCCAATTATTTCAGTGACAGTATGTGTGTGCTTACATCTTTGTAATAGCCACAGCTTAGGTTGAGAGTGTTGTCTCAGGTGTACTGTCGTAGGCAGGTCAGCTGAACATTATAGTATAATCGGTCCATTAAAGTCTGTTTAACATAAATAAAAATCCTGAGGCAAAGACAATTTTTGGTAATATATGTTCACCATCACTACTGGTATCTTTCTGTATTTTTTCCCTACATTACCAGGCGTGTGTCATAAGAATGTAACAACTGCATACTGGGTTAGACCAATGGTCCATCTAGCCCAGTATCCTGTCTCTGAAAGTAGCCAATTCAAGAGCTTCAGGGGGAGTGTACAGAACAGGGCAATTACTAAGTGATACACCCATATCTTCTCATTCTGGCATTCAGAATGTTAGTGTCGCCCTGAGCATCCATGACCACCAGATAAACACAGATTGCTAAAGCATGATTTTCCAAAATCTCTGCATGCAGAACTCCCAGCTGTAATTTTATTTTAAATAGTATAATGTCAGATGCTATTTCTATAAATATATAATCATTGCTTCTAAAAATGGAGATGGTCCTTATCAGGCTAGCCCACATCTCTGGCAGTGTCATGGTGACAGCTTGCCAGTGGTGGCCCTCCTTTTATTGAGGAGATGACACTAGTTGAGGCTTAAATAAATAAATAAATAAATGGAGATATCCCATCTCCTAGAAGTGGAAGGGACCTTGAAAGGTCATTGAGTCCAGCCCCCTGCCTTCATTAGCAGGACCAAGTACTGATTTTGCCCCAGATCCCTAAGTGGCCTCCTTAAGGATTGAACTCACAACCCTGGGTTTAGTAGGCCAATGCTCAAACCACTGAGCTATCCCTCCCCCCCTTTCTTACAGGCTCTGGGGTTAGGTAGCAGGGGCAATCCATAAAAGGATGGAGCCAGGATACTTGTTACCATTATGCATTTTCTCTTCCCACCTCACTTCTATCAGCTGTAGTGGCTTAATGCCAGGATAGCTTTCTGAAGACCTTGAGGACACCTTGCAGTTCATCATCCCCCTGCCCTGTCTTGCATGCTTGGAGCTTTCTTCCCATCTTCCTGTATTGTTGCTCAGCTGTGGAAACATCTTTCTTTGTGTGTGTGAGTGTGACAGAATGCTAAGGCCTGACAGGTGGGTCAGCACTCTGATCACTGTAGTTGGAATTAGTTTCCCTGGTGATAGCTTATTGAGCAATTAGCTAATCAGACGGAGAGGCTGGGGAGGTGAAGAACTAATTAGCCCTCAATTCTAGCCTGATAAAAGCCAGGAAGGAAGGGGGTCAGGGTTGAGCCTGGACTGAAAGAATCCTTAAGAGATAGGAAATCCTATTTCTTTCTAGGTCTTGTGTGAAAAGGGACTGAAAGAGGTGGGGATTGGAAACTGTGATGTTGCACTATACTGCTGTTGGTGGAAGATATACTACTAAAAGAAAGTGGGTCTGAGGGTTTCTGGGGCATGAAAGGACTGGAACAGAGCATACCACTATTCTGGTAGGGAAACCCACAGACATTTGCCTTGCAGAATCAAATATTTTACTGTGGACTGCGGTGAGGCTCCAATTGATTAACAGGCCCCTAGTTCTCTTCAGTAGCATTGTTACCAGCTCTGATGACTTCATTGTGAGTCCAAAGACATTTATTGCTTTTTTTTTTCTGGGTTATTATATTTTGAATCTCAACTCTTTTTTCATTTGTTTTGTTTTACAAAAAAAGTTGTTTTTTAGCCATTGTGGTTGGAACAACAGTTTGAAACTATGAACCCCCAAAGGCTCAAACAGCAGAAAGCAAAGAAAAAGAACCCACAATTTATTATTTTAAAAATTGTATGATTTATAAGCCAATCTTATAACAGTGGGGGGCTAACTCATGATTTAATTCTTGAGATGGGTAATATCCACTTGAAAGGGGGGTTGGCAGAGTGGGAAAGCAGCAGCTCTTCTGCATGGTGTTGCTCCACTGCTGCTAACTTCTCAGCTCTGTCTTGTCTCCTTGTCCCTCTCCCACTTGCATATCTTACTATGCTCCTGCTTGTAATCTATAGCCTCAGTTAGATATATATTATGAAAGATTCCCCTTTTCTGTCTTCTTTGAGCCAGAACCCAGTCTCCGTATGGGGTAGAAGTCACTACTGTTCTGTGTGAGAGATCTTTCAGCCCCAGTATTAGTCTTTGATAAATATTTAGAGATCTAATGTTCAATTACACTTTCACGAAAGATACTTAATGCCCAGAAATAACTGTTACAACCTAGTTTAGTTTTAGGAACAAATATAAAACCATATTACAGTATTATAACTAATCTGAGGCCATCAAAGACTTCAGGATGGTTGCTCTACTGCATATGACAGAAGCTAAGATCTTCACAATGGCAGCAAGGCTACAGTTCTGACCCTCTTTTTCTTCTGTCTCTCGAGATAAGCTTGAATCTCAGTTAGCTATAGGGAGGTCTTTTCTTCTATCAGATATAGCTGAGCGGTTCTAATTCCATTCAGTAAATTGCAGGAGTAGCTAGCTAGTTCACCCCACAATATATTTTTGACAACTGGAATGAGCTGGTGGTTCCTGATCACAGTTGCTAACTTTCACACGGTAAATAAGCACCCTGACTTTCACAATAAGCCAAAAATCAATCTAATTCTCTTTCGAAACAAGCCAAAACAAGCCAGTCCCTAAGAACCCCAACACTCTATGTGACTAGATTCCCCCGGCATGCAGTCTTGGACTGTGGTGGGCCCACTGTGCACCCCTGACTCTCTTTCCCCCCCCCTTGACCCTGCCTGCTGGGAGCCAATTTAAAAAAAAAAAAGCAACAAGCTACAAGCCAAAAACTAACCAACAAGCAACTCACAAGCCAATTAAGCCAAAAACAAGCCTAATTTCTACATTTTTTTCATGGGTTTGGCATGTCTGTCCCTGATCTAAAATGCTGTAGTAGTCCTGAGGAAATTGGGACTACCAATTAGCAATTCTATAAATAGGATGGATGAAACTGGCTGCAGCCTCTTATTCACGGAATTCCTAAACTCAGTCTCTTTCTAGGCTCCATCCTGTTAGATGCTGTCAACTTCCACAAGACAGCACTCAGCAAAATTACCTAAACTTAATAAATAAATAAATTAAATAAAGGATGGACAGTCTTGTTAAGGCATGGGAGTAAGAATTTTACATGTATCTGCCATAGACTTTCTATGTGATCTGGGACAAATCACTTAATGTCTCTATGACTCAGTTTCCCTATCGGTAAAATTAATGAATAAATGCCTCACAGGGATACTAACAAATACTTACTAGAGAAGTAAGGCATACTTTATTTAATGTTGTGTTTATGATAAATATTAAATGCAAAGTATTCTAGTATGTTAATCCATTTCTCACGTAATCTTAACAGGGTACTGTAAACACCACAACTCTATTAAAATATATAAAGCTGTATTAGTAAATAAGTGTTTAGTCTGACAGAATTACACAGTGTGTGTGACACCTTATTGATAACATGAAATGTGAAAGATAAATGGATTAGGAATATTTTGATTCTTTTCTCTTTTAGTAACTTGTCAGTTTGCCAGAGTCCTCTTGATACGATTGAGGTACAATTATCTGATATTATATTGTTTTGAGAAGTTTTTGAAGTTTTCACTAATTATTTCCTGATCTATTCTCAGTGTCTTTTTGAATTTCTAAAAGTGCTTTATGACTTGCTAATGAATCTATCTGGGACAATATAAATCAGTATTTGCAAATTCCTCAAATAAGTCTGGCCCATTCTTTGGCAACTGATTAAAAGTTTTGGTCTCTTTCTATCTCTCAGTTTCTCCTTTATATGTTATCCTGCTATGACTTCCCATTGCTTCTCCCATATGCCCTCCTTGGAAGATGATTTTGTTTTATTGCTAGATTACTTAGTAGGATTAATGATAAACATAATTAATGTTCACTGCTCATAGATTACTGATATTGTATTGCTGTTTTATTTATTTGCTCCTTCATATAGTTTTAGGATCTTATGCCTTTCATATTGTACTTATTTTTCACAGCTTGATAAGTGTAAACAAATAAAATACTTAATATGTTGGAGTATATATCTTGTTCAGGGTACTCCAAAATTATGTTGGGTGTGATAAGAATCCAGTTAGAAAGGTAATAGCTAATCATCCATTTATTTACGTCCTGTGTTGCTAAATATTTGGTTTGAAATCCTGGTCCCATTGAAGCCCATGGTGAAGTTTGCCATCAATTTCAGTAATGTCGAGATTTCATCCTTGACGTTGCATCTTTTCCTTTAAATGCTGTTCCTTGAATATATTATAAAAACTTTGTCTGCTCATTGCCCTATCAATGTTTAGGAATTCTCTCCCGTAGCAATCTTCAGAATGCAGGTGAATGACACCAGGCAGCTGAGAATAGCTGTTTGCCTTCTGGTAATATGTTTCAGCAATATGGCTTTCTCCTTTTTTCTTATCTATGAATTACATATATTATGGCAGTGTTCAGAGGCCTCAGTCAGGATTGGGACCCATTATGCTATGCACACTACAAATACATAGTAAGAAACTGGCCAGTGATTTACAATATAGAGACAAGAATCAACATGTGTGCATGTAGGAGACAAGGGGAGCCAGGATAATAGCAATGAGAACACAAACTTCCACCGCCAGCTGTGTTTATTTTTTCAGATTTCAAATATTTTATTTGTTTAAAAGCAACAAAAAGAGTAAATCTTTATAAAAAAAAAAATCCCTGGATGATAAATGAACACATGGTGCTGAGATTAGTCTAAACCATAAATTATATTCTTGGATAAACAGTTCCAGAGTTCAGGAGAGTTTTGAATCAATGTTTTGGGCTCATACTTAAAGCCTGCTCTTGGAAATACATGTTACTGTGTATGGGTGTGTCATCTTTATGATAGATGTATCACAACTACTCACTCACATCACTCTTCAACTGGCATTCTTAGACCCTAAAATGCACTCCCCAGTGGTGGGTATTAGCTGTATGTAATATTCTAGATATTAAAGGAGAATGCTTTGCCTGTTAAAATGACCCAGGGTTTTCCTAAAAGAGCACTAATATTATATCAATTAAAAAAAAAAAAAGAGAGAGAGCGAAAGAAAAGAAAGAAGAAGAGACTGGGATACAGTTGGGTCAAGCAATATTTTTTTCTTTCATTACTTCATAAATGCAAATGAGATGTCACAATATTATTACTTAATGAGTTATTATTTATGTTACAAAAAGACTTAGTATCTTTATAGTATATTTATTAGGCTGAGTATTTGGAGAACATTACAATAGCACATGTAATCTTCATTAACTTGTCCATTTACCCTGAATCCCACATCACTGAACAGTCATTCATATTCCTTACTAGATAACCTCCAGTCCGAAGCCTGAATGCTCAAGACAGTATTTCAGTTGTGATGGGATGCTGTAAAGGCTCTTTTGACTGCTTCTTCTCTGCTTTCTGATAGGAACATAGGAAATTACATGTTGGAACAGACCAATGTTGTGAGCAAGACACGAGAAGTCATTCTTCTGCTCTACTCTGTGCTGGTTAGGCCTCAACTGGAGTATTGTGTCCAGTTCTGGGCACCGCATTTCAAGAAAGATGTGGAGAAATTGGAGAGGGTCCAGAGAAGAGCAACAAGAATGATTAAAGGTCTTGAGAACATGACCTATGAAGGAAAGCTGAAAGAATTGGGTTTGTTTAGTTTGGAAAAGAGAAGACTGAGAGGGGACATGATAGCAGTTTTCAGGTATCTAAAAGGGTGTCATAAGGAGGAGGGAGAAAACTTGTTCACCTTAGCCTCTAAGGATAGAACAAGAAGCAATGGGCTTAAACTGCAGCAAGGGAGGTTTAGGTTGGACATTAGGAAAAAGTTCCTAACTGTCAGAGTGGTTAAATACTGGAATAAATTGCCTAGGGAGGTTGTGGAATATCCACCTCTGGAGATATTTAAGAGTAGGTTAGATAAATGTCTATCAGGGATGGTCTAGACAGTATTTGGTCCTACCATGAGGACAGGGGACTGGACTCGATGACCTCTTGAGGTCCCTTCCAGTCCTAGAATCTAAGAATCTATGAATAGATTATCCAGTCCAGCATCCTCTTGTGTCTGAAGGTGGTAAAAGCCATATACTTCAGAGGAAAGGATAATTTCCCATAATACAACATTGTACCAAGGAGGTGGGACATTAGCTATTGTAAATGACTAAGAATGGCTATTCCTATTCATTAAACATCAGTGACCTGCCCCAAAGCCGGAAAAGCTAATAATTGTAAATAACATAGCTAGATGTTTAAATTGATAACATTGCACGATGAGTTTAACTATATGCAGTATACAAATATTTCATTTGACACTTAGATTTGTTTCCATTTAATTTCTTTGAGTGCCCACTTCATTGTAAATTTTTGGGTAGGGTAAATTGAAATGTAGTAGAAATTCCTGACTGGTGCTTGTTATATCCTTCATTATTTGTAGTACATCTCTCTCTCAATTCTTATCTGGAAGTATCCAGATAGGTAGATAATGTGTGAAAGTCAATATTTTATACAGGTCACCTGTTAATAAGCACTAAAGTTAATCTAGACTGTAGGATGTTTGGGGCAGGAACCATCTCTCTTCTACGTGTCTGTGTGGCATCTACCACAAGAAGTCCCTGATCCCTAATGAGGGTCTCTAGGTGGTACTATAATAGTATCTCCCATATTAGCATGGTTGTACCTTTCCAAAATATCCACTTTTTTCAGTACTTGGTCTCTGTGGAAATACATTCTGTGAATTTGTTTCTGGATTGCTTGAGGAAAAAAACCTTTTAGCAACTTTTTGAGTGATGGGTGTGGGGGAAGGCAGGGGGTGGGAAGTGTAAATAAATTCTATACATTCTCCTTTTATTTTATTTTTCAACGGGGCTAGGCAGGAAATTGTTCTGATTGAGGATGTATCTTTTTGGTTTGGGATGGAGAGGCAAAAAGTAAAAATAAACAGAGGTATAAGTGACTGAAAAATCCTTTCAGAGTTAGAAGGCAAGCCACAGGGTTTTTTCCCCCCTTAACTTTAAAAACGCTATTTGGATGAAGCAATGCAGCAGGTGCTAGCAGGTGTATCTTTCCAAGGTGGTGATGCTGTATCACAGAGGCATATGGGGCTAATTCACAAAAAGATTTAAGTGCCTAACTGCCTTTTCAGGCACCTAATCCCAGAATCAGGACCCACTGGGATTCACACTGCCCCAACACAGCTGTCCCCAAACCCTGTAGGTGCCTAAAATCACCCACCAGCTAAATTTTTGCAGTAAAAGCTCCCTAGGTGCCTATGTTTCTGTCTCTGAGCATCTGCTGTGCTGCCCCATGGCAGGTGCCTGGACACTTAAGCCCCAGAGTGACTCATGAACCAGGAGAATATAGGCATTCCTCCACCAGAGGCACTTGTGGGGCCCCATCAGATAAGCAAGGTCAGAGCTTGCCTATTGGATTGGTCCCCTGTACATGAGCTTAAACAAAATGACAGCAGAGAACCTCCCTCATAACTACTATACTCGCATGAGATGAAGTGCTTAGGGTTCTCACACCACATGAGGTGAAGAAGGGATTTGAATCCAGATCTACTACTTCCCACAGGAGTGCCCTAACCACTGGGCAATGGGATAGTTTAATGAGGGCTTCCTCAGTCTCTCCTGTTTGAGCTATTCCACTTTAGCCAAATCATTTTTTTTTAAAGTCAATGGTGTGCAAGGACTGGGTCCTGGGTCATTTACTTCATAGGTGAGTGTTCTAACCATCAGCCAGAGTCATTCTGCTTGCTTGCTCTGTCTGTCTTTCTGGTCTGACATTGCAGCTATTCCATGGTGAGTAAATAATGAAAGAATCATGACAGGGAGGAAGATGGAAGCACCTGATTGACTCTGTATACTAGTGGTTGGAGCACTCACTTAGGAGGTTGGAGACCCAGAATCTCATCCCCTTACTCCAATTCCTTTTTTTTTTAATTGATACAAAGTGGAACGGTTTCAACAGGAGAGAGACAGAGGGAGCCCCACATCCGAATATCCTAAAACTGTTGCAGATCCCCATTCAAATCTCTTCTCCTCAGAGGAGAGCACTTGAGCCAGGGATCCCCCCACATCTTAGGTGAGTACCCTATCCACTGGGCTAAAAGTTTCAAGAGAAGTATTCCTCCTTGCCAACATTAAAATGGCATAGACACTTAACCTCAAGAGAAGGCTTACAGGGGATAAACCCAAGCAGAGGAAGGCTTCTGCTGCATCCTGGATTTAAGAATCTAGCTCAGGGGTTGGCAGCCTTCGGCACGTGGCTCATCAGGGTAATCTGCTGGTGGGCTGCGAGACATTTTGTTTACATTGACCGTCCACAGGCACAACCCCCCGCAGCTCCCAGTGATCACGGTTCACCATTCCCAGCCAATGGGAGCTGCGGGAAGCATGTGAAGAATATTTAGAATTCTTCTTCCCCCCTATCATAGGGCTGATACACCTGTCTCCCTTTGGGGGACAGAGGGCATTCCAGCCCCATGGTTGCATCTGTAGGGCTGCCCTCAGTCTCAGGGCTGTGTGGCCCTGTGGCCTTAGTCTGACAACCTTGTGATCAGGGCAGTACGCCCTGATGGCCAGAGTCAATGATACAGTCCCTGTTATCAGGGCAGTGTGGCCTAGTGGCCAACATCAGTACTACGGCCCCTGCTGTCAGGGCAGTGTGACCTACCAGCCAGAGTCAGTAATACAGTCCTTCTTCTCAGGGCAGTACGGCCCAATGGCCAGAGTCAATGCTACAGACCCTACTGTCAGGGCAGTGCAGTCCAATGGCCTGAGTCAATGGTGTGGCCCTCGCTCTTGGGACAGTGTGGCCTAGCGGCCAGAGTCCATAATACTAGTGAGTGGGGTCACCACCCTGGGGGTGTTGGTGGCCGGGATAGGGGGACCCAGGCCCACCCTCTCTACTGGGTCTGAACCCAGGGCCCTATCGATGGCAGGGTTACCACCACCAGCTTGGTGAGGGATCCAACCAAAATGCCAAGGCTTGCTCCAGTTCTGTGACTGTTTTCGCATAAAACCTCCTTGGGTTACTTCCTACCCAAGTCTCTGGGATTGTCCGTCACTTGGATTCTCTGGTCTCTCCACACCATCCCAAGGTGGTGTGTTGGGGACCATCTCCAACTGGCTTGCCTCCGTGTCTTGGAGTGCAGGCAGTCCTCCCTCAGGAGCTAGTGATGCACCTCCTTCCCCACCAGTGGTCAGCCCAGACTGCACTTCTCTGGTGGTGTTTATACCCCGCTTCCAGCTGGAGCATGCCCAATAGAGTCAGGGGTGCGTGGCCTCCTTGGCTAAGAGAGAAGGGTTAACTCCGGGTGTACCAGTGTGGGTCTGATACACCATATCTCCCCCCCCCCACACACACATGTAATACCTACCAGATAGACTCATAGACTCTAAGGTCAGAAGGGACCAGTATGATCATCTAGTCTGACCTCCCGCATGATGCGGGCCACAAAAGCTGACCCACCCACTCGCGGAAGAATTCTCTCCCTTGACTCAGCTGTTGAAGTCCCTAAATCACGATTTAAAGACTTCAAATCGCTGAGAATCCTCCAGCAAGCGACCCCTGCCCCATGCTGCAGAGGAAGGCGAAAAACCTCCAGGGCCTCTGCCAATCTATCCTGGAGGAAAATTCCTTCCCGACCCCAAATATGGCGATCTGCTGAACCGTGAGCATGCGGGCAAGATTCTCTAGCCAGACCCGCTGGAAAAAGTTCTCTGTAGTAACTTTTAATATCCCATCATTGACCATTGTTGCTAAGATAGGAGCACTGAAGTATTTTTAGGCCATATGTGCCTTAATCAATATATTTGTGCAAGCAGTCCCTAGACTCTCCTAAGCCATATGGTATGATTAAAAGACACTTTTTGCAAGTTTTGCTGATGGTTGATGTTTGGTTGCTTATGGCAGTTTTCTTTATGCTATATTTGATTTTAGTCTGTACAGTATAATTGTAAATTTAGCCAATATTGCTCCTAGTTTGCTAATTTTGTGCTCCTAGTTGACTAGATTGCTCCTGATCTTTCTGGGAAATAAAATGTTGTTGTTTTCAGGTTGTCATTTGACTCATTAATCTAACCAACTTTATAAGATTGTCAAGTGCAACAGTTATTCTCCATTATGCTAATATTTTCTGGAATAAAAAATATTAGAAACTCTTGGTTAAAGCATCTGATGAGCTCTAGTAAACAGGAAATTTAGAAATTTAACTTTTAGCCAACACAGAGGATTTTAAAAGCTTGATCCTGTTGCACCCTGAGGTCAATGAATGAATTGTGTTTCAATGAGAGGAGGATTGGGCTCAATATCTGCACAAGACCTAATAAGTTTGGACATATCAATCAATCACTGCAGGGCATCTTTACTCTGAATAATTTTTCACTAAGCAAACAAAGAAGAAAATGAAGGTTATGGTGTCAAGCTTATTCAGGAGAACAAGCCATTGGGAAGTTAAGAAATGAAGTCATTGTAGTTATAGGACCTTGTCTTCCACAGTGAGTTGTAATATTAGCTCATATCACAATACAGAAAAGAAAATAGAAATGTTGACAGCTGACAAAAATCAATGAATTCAGTGACTCATGGAAAAAAAAGCAAGTAATAACCCAGAGTGCATTACTTTAACTGAAGGTTAAATGTGAGAATGAATGAATGATATTCCTGACATCCCTTTTTTAAGGGCGGGGGCGTCGGGAGGGGAATTCAAGAGCAGAAGGGAGTCTGTGAAGGGGAGTAGCAATCCTTTATGGAAAAGTCCTGTAAGAATGTAATAGAATTTGGCAAACTTTCCACTGACCTTTTTAACAACCCTTTAAAGGTTAATCAAAAATGATCTCCACTATAGAATTATGTAGGATGATTTAAAAACTGTATAGAAAGGATTTCATTCTGTTTGAATTTAATAGGGCTTTTTGAACGGCTATGGAACTCCATTATATTTTTTGTAGAACCCTGTTGATTTCATCCGTATTCTGTTGTACAGGATTTTCTTTAAGGGAAATATCTCTTGATAGCAAATATATAGGATAATAGACACAGATATCAGGTCTCCTTGAATACCTCATTAAAATTAGTGTCAAATGTAAGAACAGTTAGCATTGACTTATATTATATAGCTAAAGTGCCTGTTGGGAAATCATTATATAATATAATTGGCACAAATTATTTGCAAACCTACAAACCCACATGATGACGACATAAATTCTCTCTCTCTCTCTCTCTCTCTCTCTCTCTCTGTGTTTTAATGGATCTGGAGGGAGCCTACACTCTTTCTTCTTTCCTGATCATGTGGTCACAGAGGGAGGATTCTTGCTTAACTAGGCATTTTGTCCTATCTGCTGGGACCATGAACCTGCCTGAGCATTTTGCTTTTTATTTTTTTCTATTTGTGTATATATACTTCAGGGAGACCTGGTTCTACTCCCAGTTCTGCTTATGATCTGCTGTATGATGGTAGATAAACAACTTCCCCTCTCTGTGCCTCGGTTTCCCAATCTATAAAATAAACATAATTAAAATTAGCTTCCTTTTAAAAACATTGATCAGGACATGCAGGCAAATGAACAGCAGTCACATGGGATGGGTTTAAGTGTCAGGATGCAACATTATTAATGTAACACTGAGGAGAAGGGTTATGTGCCCTTCTCCCCCTCTCACGTCAGACATTTAACTGGGTCCAGTGTGGGGCTAAAGGGCTCCCACCATATAATGAACTAGGGATAGACCTCATCCTACCCCTAGCATTCAGCTCACTTCTGAATCACCTCTGCTTTTCCCCATGTGTGGTGATAGAGGTTTCCAAAAGCATCCAAAGGATAGAGGCTTCTGTTGGCAGATGGATCACCCATGACATCCTGGGTCCTATTTACCTCTGGGAACTGTCCCTTTCAGCCTGTATCTGAACTGGACACCAGCCATAAATTTTAACAAGCTAAACAGTTTTACCTTTCCTAACGTTAACCTTTCAAGTTCTATTGTGTACAACCCAACTGCACTTCCATGTGATGCTGTGAGGAGGGCAAAAAACTCCACTAGATTTGGTCCAATGAGAACCGGGCGCCCTGGAGCCAATTGGCTAAGCCAGTCTCCCACCTCCAACCAATGGGAAGGCACCAGGGCTGAGGGAGGTGGAAATAACCCCCTTACTATTACACATGCGGTCTCATGTCCGAACTTCCAGAGACAGCATGATATACCCAGAAGTCAGTTCAAGATTATCATCTCCTCCTTTCCGCCCCCCACACCCCACTGACTCATGGAGGAGGAAGTATTTTGAAAATTAAAACTGCTAGTTTATCAGCCCTAGTTAAAATTGTGCACCCACTGTACCGGCAGAATACATCCGCGTCTATTAGAAACTGGGACGTTGCTGTAACTATAGAATGTGGCAGAGCTCTGTTTTTGTAAGAAAACAAAGTATATTCCCATTAAAGAGCAGCTTGGAGTTGTTGGCAGCAAAATTAACTAAATGTTATGACAGATCATACTAAATCCTGTGATAATACTTCATGCTGAAAGAGATGCAAATTAAAACAGTAATAAAACAGAGATAGCCCCACGCTAGAAAACCACAAGATTACCTCAATGTGTTTAGCTCATTACTTTAGTCACACATGAATGTATATGTACAAACGCAGCTCAGCGTACCCCGCCCACATAGTCTGCAATCAAGCAAAAGATGTATTTGTGAATTCATTCCATGCTACAAAAACAATAACTCTTTCTAACAGGCACACGGGACTACAATTTCTGTCCTGTCTGTTTTACCCTTTTATTGTGGGATAAGAACAATTAAGGCTAAAAAAAACCTAGAATGTTTTAACACTTATTAATCTCCGTCTGTATCTCTGAATTGTTAAATACTCTTTTAGCACCAGCTTCTATTGCTACCATCAACAGGATAGTTTAGATTAGAAGACTAAAAATCTTCCTATTTATAATGAAAGCTGTGGTGATGATGATGCTTTTAATATTAGAGCATAGCCAATCAAATAGAGCTACTATATTAATACTTATATTTACTGGAGCAGGTTGAAATTATTTAAATTTTTGGCAAAACATATTTTAGTGATTTTTTTTCTTATTTTTCAACCAGCTCTAAAACTGGTTAGAAAGTTATGTCAAATCTGAATTTCTAGCAAAAAAAAAAAAAGAGGGGCAGGAAGGGGAATGTTGATGGTTCCATAGGGTTTATACCAGTACAAAGTCCTAGCTCTTCCTCTTTCATGTGGCTTGGGTAGTTAGCAATGACGTAGTCTACACATTTATATCTAGTTTTGATAGCCAGCACATTGCTGCAACAGTGAGTGGTGAATGGCCTTCAGGCCTCTGGCTAAAGAACGAAGGGGAAACTCAGATATGATGTGTTCCGTAGTTTGTGCCTGGTGACCACAGTGGCATACAGGTGTTTGCCTCATTTTCCATTTAAAGAGGGTTTGTTCACATCTCCCATAAGATGTCTTAATGCAATTCAATCTGCACCAGGATACACGACGTGACGGAGAGACTGCCGAGACTCATCAAGCCCTCGGATCGCTACCCCTTCCTGCTTCTCCACGTGGGCACCAATGATACTGCCAAGAATGACCTTGAGCGGATCACTGCAGACTACGTGGCTCTGGGAAGAAGGATAAAGGAGTTTGAGGCGCAAGTGGTGTTCTCGTCCATCCTCCCTGTGCAAGGAAAAGGCCGGGGTAGAGACGGTCGAATCGTGGAAGTCAACGAATGGCTACGCAGGTGGTGTCGGAGAGAAGGCTTTGGATTCTTCGACCATGGGATGGTGTTCCAAGAAGAAGGAGTGCTAAGCAGAGACGGGCTCCACCTAACGAAGAGAGGGAAGAGCATCTTCGCCAGCAGGCTGGCTAACCTAGTGAGGAGGGCTTTAAACTAGGTTCACCGGGGGAAGGAGACCAAAGCCCTGAGGTAAGTGGGGAAATGGGATCCTGGGAGGAAGCACAAGCAGGAGAGTGCAAGACGGGAGGACTCCTGTCTCATGCTGAGAAAGAAGGACAATCATTGAGTTATCTTAAGTGCCTATAAACAAATGCAAGAAGCCTGGGAAACAAGCAGGGAGAACTGGAAGTCCTGGCACAGTCAGGGAACTATGATGTGATTGGAATAACAGAGACTTGGTGGGATAACTCACATGACTGGAGTACTGTCATGGATGGATATAAACTGTTCAGGAAGGACAGGCAGGGCAGAAAAGGTGGGGGAGTTGCGTTGTATGTAAGAGAGGAGTATGACTGCTCAGAGCTCCGGTATGATACTGTAGAAAAACCTGAGAGTCTCTGGATAAAGTTGAGAAGTGGGAGCAACAAGGGTGATGTCGTGGTTGGAGTCTGCTATAGACCACCAGACCAGGGGGATGAGGTGGACGAGGCTTTCTTCTGGCAACTAGCAGAAGTTGCTAGATCGCAGGCCCTGGTTCTCATGGGAGACTTTAATCACCCTAATATCTGCTGGGAGAGCAATACAGCGGTGCACAGGCAATCCAGGAAATTTTTGGAAAGTGTAGGGGACAATTTCCTGGTGCAAGTGCTGGAGGAACCAACTAGGGGCAAAGCTTTTCTTGACCTGCTGCTCACAAACAGGGAAGAACTAGTAGGGGAAGCAAAAGTGGATGGGAACCTGGGAGGCAGTGACCATGAGATGGTCGAGTTCAGGATCCTGACACAAGGAAGAAAGGAGAGCAGCAGAATACGGACCCTGGACTTCAGAAAAGCAGACTTTGACTCCCTCAGGGAACAGATGGGCAGGATCCCCTGGGAGAATAACATGAAGGGCAAAGGGGTCCAGGAGAGCTGGCTGTATTTTAAAGAATCCTTATTGAGGTTGCAGAAACAAACCATCCCGATGTGTAGAAAGAATAGTAAATATGGCAGGCGACCAGCTTGGCTAAACAGTGAAATCCTTGCTGATCTTAAACGCAAAAAAGAGGCTTATAAGAAGTGGAAGATTGGACAAATGACCAGGGAGGAGTATAAAAATATTGCTCAGGCGTGCAGGAGTGAAATCAGGAAGGCCAAATCACACTTGGAGTTGCAGTTAGCAAGAGATGTTAAGAGTAACAAGAAGGGTTTCTTCAGGTATGTTAGCAACAAGAAGAAAATCAAGGAAAGTGTGGGCCCCTTACTGAATGAGGGAGGCAACCTAGTGACCGAGGATGTGGAAAAAGCTAATGTACTCAATGATTTTTTTGCCTCGGTCTTCACGCACAAGGTCAGCTCCCAGATTGCTGCACTGGGCAGTACAGCATGGGGAGAAGGTGACCAACCCTCTGTGGAGAAAGAAGTGGTTCGGGACTATTTAGAAAAACTGGACGTGCACAAGTCCATGGGGCCGGATGCGCTGCATCCGAGGGTGCTAAAGGAGTTGGCGGGTGAGATTGCAGAGCCATTAGCCATTATTTTTGAAAACTCATGGCGATCGGGGGAGGTCCCAGATGACTGGAAAAAGGCTAATGTAGTGCCCATCTTTAAAAAAGGGAAGAAGGAGGATCCGGGGAACTACAGGCCAGTCAGCCTCACCTCAGTCCCTGGAAAAATCATGGAGCAGGTCCTCAAGGAATCAATTATGAAACATTTAGAGGAGAGGAAAGTGATCAGGAACAGTCAGCATGGATTCACGAAGGGGAAGTCGTGCCTGACTAATCTAATTGCCTTCTATGATGAGATAACTGGCTCTGTGGATGAGGGGAAAGCAGTGGATGTGTTATTTCTTGACTTTAGCAAAGCTTTTGATACTGTCTCCCACAGTATTCTTGCCACCAAGTTAAAGAAGTATGGGCTGGATGAATGGACTGTAAGGTGGATAGAAAGCTGGCTAGATCATCGGGCTCAACGGGTAGTGATCAATGGCTCCATGTCTAGTTGGCAGCCGGTTTCAAGCGGAGTGCCCCAAGAGTCGGTTTTGGGGCCGGTTTTGTTTAATATCTTTATTAATGATCTGGAGGATGGTGCGGACTGCACTGTCAGCAAGTTTGCAGATGACACTAAACTAGGAGGCGTGGTAGATACACTAAGGGTAGGGATCGGATACAGAGGGACCTAGACAAATTAGAGGATTGGGCAGAAAAAAACCTGATGAGGTTCAACAAGGACAAGTGCAGAGTCCTGCACTTAGGACGGAAGAATCCCATGCACTGCTACAGACTAGGGACCGAATGGCTAGGTAGCAGTTCTGCTGAAAAGGACCTAGGGGTCACAGTGGACGAGAAGCTGGATATGAGTCAGCAGTGTGCTTTTGTTGCCAAGAAGGCTAACGGCATTTTGGGCTGTATAAGTAGGGGCATTGCCAGCAGATCGAGGAACGTGATCGTTCCCCTTTATTCGACATTGGTGAGGCCTCATCTGGAATACTGTGTCCAGTTTTGGGCCCCACACTACAAGAAGGATGTGGAAAAATTGGAAAGAGTCCAGCGGAGGGCAACAAAAATGATTAGGGGTCTGGAGCACATGACTTATGAGGAGAGGCTGAGAGAACTGTGATTGTTTAGTCTCCAGAAGAGAAGAATGAGGGGGGATTTGATAGCAGCCTTCAACTACCTGAAGGGGGGTTCCAAAGAGGATGGAGCTCGGCTGTTCTCAGTGGTGGCAGATGACAGAACAAGGAGCAATGGTCTCAAGTTGCAGTGGGGGAGGTCCAGGTTGGATATCAGGAAAAACTATTTCACTAGGAGGGTGGTGAAACACTGGAATGCGTTACCTAGGGAGGTGGTGGAGTCTCCTTCCTTGGAGGTTTTTAAGGCCCGGCTTGAGAAAGCCCTGGCTGGGATGATTTAGCTGGGAATTGGTCCTGCTTTGAGCAGGGGGTTGGACTAGATGACCTCTTGAGGTCCCTTCCAACTCTGATATTCTATGATTCTATGATTCTATGATTCAGTCTTTCCTACATAAATCAAAACCCGGTGGTTCCCTGGCAGGGTCAACGATGAACTGTGTGTTTTGAGCAGTCGAAACACTCCATGTGACTCTCCATTGAGCCTCAGCATGTATGTTGGGTATAAGGGTCTTTATGTGGTTCCATAGAGGGTTGTGGGATTTTAATTTTGTTTTTGGTGGGTTTTGAAGGTCATCGTGGTGTTACCTGCTCCATTTAAGGCACCCCGCCTATACCCTACCGAGGGCTCATGGTATGTCCCAATCAATTTAGGCACCCCCACCCTTTCTCTTCCGAGGGCTAAGGGTGTAAGGCACCTATCCTTACCCACGGGGCTCAGGAAGAAACCTGGTCTATTTAAGTACCCGCCCTTTCCTTGGGGCCTCAAGGCTCTATGGGTCTGCAGAACCTTTTCCCAGTGAAAGAGCCTTACACAGTTGTGCTCTAAACATCTATTTATTAGCAACACACAGAATACACATACCAAGCAAATCTCTTATGCTCACCACTCCCAATATACAGACAAATTTCACCCGATGGCCAGTCATGATTTATTCATCTGGGGGTTCCCGGAGATGGCGCTGCATGTCATGGTAGTGCAGAGGAATCAGAGTTCCAGCAACTTGATATTGAACTGCAGTTCAGAAATGGTTCCCAAAGACCATTGTTTTTCATTTACATTATGTAGGTAAAACTAGCTCCCTCCTGGGTGACTCTACTTTACACCTTGGTGATCATAATTCTCGTTAGGGACATTCCTGAGTTGGGTGTGCTTTATCAGCAGCAGAATATTTTTTTTCCAATTTAATTGGTGAACTCCCTGAGTTTCACCCAAGGCTGGTTTAATATGGAGCGGGGGTGGGGAAGTGTTTATCAGGTCTCAGGCCTACAATTCCCCTTCATGATGATACTTTCACCAAAGCAGTCATCATTACCACAGGATACCCATGTTACATTACTAGGGTATGCTTCCCAGGTATGGTCAGCAACGCTTGATCTCGCATATTGGCCGTGTGTATGTTCAGGATGGTTCTTGTTACCCACACCGCCAATATCACCATGCCTAAAACCAAAGCCAATTGGATTCCAATTATCACCACAATGAGGTGAATCAGTATATTAAAAGCTCCAGTCACCGTAGGCAACCATCCTATCAATGTTGCCCAGCAAAAGTGATATCCTGTTTCAGCAATTGTTTTTAAAACCTTAATTACTTGTAGATTGTTGTGCTGTCCTTAATGTGAATTTGGTCTTCAATGCGTTTTATGAATTGCTAATGGTCTTGCAGCAGAAGGTGGATTAGCAATCGCCGAACCAAACTCATATTCATACCAACATTAATGGGTCTTATATCATGACATACATGGCCATTATACTGCAAAGATTTTACAGTCCAAAGGGGTATATACTATTCAAATTACAACCCTTATCTTTACTAACATTACAAAAACATCTATCAATCAAATATGTCATAACATACATTTAATTATTTCAGAGTAACAGCCATGTTAGTCTGTATCCACAAAAAGAAGAACAGGAGTACTTGTGGCAAATTTGTTAGTCTCTAAGGTGCCACATTTAATTATTATTTACAATAATTTCCAGACAATAATTCCAACACATACACTGCATAGGTTACAGCAATTTTTTATTCTGTAAACACGTTAAACATACACCTTTAAGTGTCCTTTGTTTTAGTGTGAAAACACGTGTCCCTTATTTGCAAATTTTGATCCTTGCATACATATTTTAAATCTTTATAAACTATACATTGGGATACATCTATGGTTTTCCATTGTTCATGTTTTTTATATGCCCATGCATGGTGGTACACAAAACACATCACCAAAATTTTGGTTACCTGAATTCTTATAGGTAATATTGAGTATATATTAATGGTGCGGCTAGGGTGGTCATTCAATCCTTATAAAAGGTAAAGTTTACCAATTTCTACCAAGACACCAATTGTCTTTTTTTTTTCTTCAGTAACATTTTTTCCCACAGCAGCAATTTTTTTGCATGCCTTCTCAGATCATTTGGATGACTGCTGACATTTCCTGGGCCTGTGTACAGGCTAATACTAAGGACACATTTCCTAGTATTATTTCCATAGCCCCTGCTAAAAGTAATACATTCTTTTTACCTTACTGTTGCCATACTAGCAGTATTTTAGAAAATAATTGTTGCCCCATTTTTAATTTTAACTAGGATGGGCTTTTCCAATTCTTGTATTTCAGCTGTAACATAATTTAGTTTATTTGGCAATACCTCCATGTTAGTAGCATCCAGTATTTTAACTCCTAATTCAGTTCCCCCATAGCAGTTTCCAGTGTACCCATTGGGGGTCCTTCCTTATGGATTTTTTTTTTGGATAGACCATAATTTTAACCATGCTGCCCACCTCTTATGGAGAGTTTATACATATGGGGCACATTGAGGTATGATCTTGGATATATTTCACCTGGTGAGGTCAAAGTCAGTTTGTTTTAGAGATCGTACTGGTGTTACAATAACTTGTTCCCTATAATTCAGTTTTACATGTAGTCCATTCAATGGGTATCTTCTTGTTTTTTAATATCAAATTCAGTTGTAAATACCTTAACATTTAATTGTACCCAAATGCTTAGCCATGTATATTTACCTAACTGAGTATAGACAGTATGGAAAAGTAATCAGACACTGATGTTGTAAGTGAACATTTACTGTCCTAGGTTTCTTTGATTCATTCTGGGGGTTCCATTTTTCCTATATCCCTAGAATCAATTTGCCAAGATTAATTGGTACAATTCCCTAATATTCAAAATACTCCCAGATTTGAACCAATCTTACGCTCATTGAATTTCATGAATACCCTGATGTCAATGTCCCCTCCTGGCTGCCAAGCAAATTCAATAACTTTCAGTATTTCACATTGGGGTTATATTGGGGCAGCTATACCTTCAATGGACCTTTATTGTACTTCCCCCACTTTTTTAATATCCATCACAGCAATGCTAGCAACAAGACAAACAACACAAAACACAGAAACACAATCTTCATTCCGATAGTAGACCCATGGTATTCTGGGTTGCTCTTCAGCTTCAGCCAGCTTTCCCTAAAATTCTGTAAGACAAAAAGTACATTTTCCTACCTCTTGGGGGGGGGAGGGATGAGCAGCAAATTATTGCTTAAAATACATCTTCCTTTTACAAATTCCCTTGCTGATTGCAGGCAAAACAGAGGAATTACCTCCATACTTTTCTGTGTTTTTGTTCCATAGGCAGGCCAGGTTTTAATGGTGTCTACCCTTAAGGGAAAGTGTGAATTATTTCACAGTTCATTTATTAAATTCATGAGGTGGTGTACCTCAGTTTCTCTTCTATACAACATATCAGGTTCGTAATGGTTTCTTCTGCTGTACCAAGCTTTAAATTTGTTCACAGGTAATAACTTAGAGGCAGTGTGTTTTCAGTTGCTATTTCTAGCATGCTTAAAGATTTTCCCCAAAAATCATGCACATTACAAATTGTTACAGGGTTACTTACTAATAATATTAAACCTTGGGATAATTTTAATAACAACATTAACATTAACTCGATTACAAGTGGGTGTTTATAAGTATCTTATTATACCACAATTTAGACAATTTCTCTCCAAGGACAGTGTTTTCAATACCCTCTTGGGATCTTTGCACAGGCTTTTAATTTAATTATATACTTGGGGTTTTGGTGACTAAAAGAGGTAGTGGTATTATGCATATGAGCAGACTCCTTTTGTATCTGTTTTTAGATTTCAGCACTATGCATACACACACAAAAACCTCTTTTTCCTATTTAGGCTTAACCTGTCCCTCTTATTTTCAGGCTTAACTGCTTTTACCACATCCCTTTTTCTGGAGGGTTGAAGTCTAAGCCCTTTGGTTTTAAGTAGTTTGTCTGATCAGATATGTCCATTATCTGCAATGCTTTTGTGCTACCATATATGGGCAGATCTTTTCCTCACCTGTCACCTAGGTAATTTGCATCAACACAGGTGTTTGCTTTTTGGATCTAAAGCAATCACCAGCTCAGAGACTGGACCCAGCAAGTGAGAACCAGAGTTCTGATTACTTTCTAATTTCTGCTTCCAGAACATCCAGCCATCTGAAAAAGTAAGCATAACCTATTGTGGCTCCTTTTGGAGCCCTAATAGGATTTTCATTAAATAACATGTTTTATTTACATTTCTTTTACCCCTTCTATAATATACGCTGCATATTTCATTGGGGGGGGGGGGAGAATACACGTTCCTTCCATAGTTAACTTCTATAACATTATATTAGCCATATTAATTGTTACATAAAGTGTATCTGTTTGTTTTGTGCTTACGGAGTTTTAATCTATCCTTATTTAAGTGACAGTGTGATTACTCAGAGTCACTTTAAGGCTTAGTATTTCTAACATTGCTTCCTTCTGCATTCCACCCATACCCTTGCATCAAAGGTGCACTGTCTTTTAACTTTTTATTCTTCTCCTGCAGTTCTCAACTCCAGAATCTCTCTGCATTCTCCTGGTTCTGGCTGCACTGGCCACATCCTCTGGTCCTTATTAAAAACTAAATAAACTTTATAAAAACATGTACCCAAAGGGTTACATGCTAAATACCAAAACCAAACCACACTAGTTGCCTGTGTCCTGCAAAAGGGCCTGTCAGTGTAGCAACTTTGAATAAAAGATTCAAATGGATTTTCAGTGGCATTATTTAAAAAAAAAAAACCCATCTTAAACCTACAAAACATGTTTTTACAAACCAGGAGTGTTGGTTTAAGTCCTTCCAACCTTACATAATTACACAATATATTTACATACACACACACATTCTGTTTTGCTTAACATCTCTTGCACTGCTTTAATTATTTTTATACAGCTGTACACCGATTATATTCCCTTTTATATACTTGGAGACAGTTAAGTTACAAAGGGACCCCGTTGTGGGGTTTTTTTTTAGTGATTTTTGACTAAATCACCCATAGTCAAATGATTTAAATCAGATTGTTTCTCTGCCTGCTGCCTACAGCAGTCTTTTACAATTTATTATTTTCTTTTGGGAAAAGGGCCCATTTTTCTTCAGAATAGCTGTAAAAACTCCTGGGAACAAAAATATCTAACTGGCCCACTTGTATAATTTGTTTAAAGATCAGGGTTTTACCCTATATGACTGTACCGAGTTGCACCTATATTTACATTTACATGATTGAGTTTTATTATTAAACCCAGAATTCTCTTCTTATAACACCACAACTGTCACTCTTTAACATTTTCACAACTCCCAACTGTCTACTTTCCTCCAAACTCCATAATATTAATTTCTGCAAAAGCTGCTCTTATCTTTTTACTCTCTCTTTAAATCACTTACTTCTGCATCCAGTTTATTATATCTTAGCTTTATTATATTATTCTCTGCTGCTGTAGCTTTTAAAGTTTTACTAGCAACATAGTTTTGTGATTTTAAACCCTCCATGCTTTCACTCAAAGTGCTGTGTTTATCAGTTATGCTGATTCATGTGTGTTCTGCATTTATTTATTAAGGTGGTGCATTTTGCCTGTAATTACTTAGCCATCAAGTACTGTCCCTGCAACACAGCTGTCTTAGTTTGCTCTTTCAAACCCCAAATTTGTTCCCCCAGTGTCTGTTACATTTGTTTGCATGCCAAATGGATGGCAGGATTGCCCTTCTTTGCCGCAATTGATTGTTCCTGGACAACTCCATGGGTTAACACATTAACTGTAGATGTTAACTCACTCACTCTCCATTTTTCACCTTGAGGGGGGAAAAAATTAATCTCCTCCCCCTGGATCAAGTCGCAGCTCCTGTCTCTTAAGGTGATCTGTTAATTCTGCTACCATCTACAATTCCTGCCGTTCCCTTCTCAAGGGGGCATATGGCCCTTTGGGGAAGGCATGGGGGTGGGGTAGAATGACCATCCGGGATTTGTCCCCTCGGGATCAGTCCAAATATCCCTCCATAAGTAGGTATCATCTCAGGGATCTGAAGTACCCCTGGTATCTGCACCTATTATCCCCTTACTCCTCCATCTGGCCTCCCAGTTTATATTTCAACTCTTAATCTGTTGCATGCAGGCATAATGATCGCTGCTTGCCTGGGTCCAATTCTGTTTTCCTGCAGGATTGTTCTGACAGCTGCCTGAGTATCCCTCAATTTCAAGCAAAATATCTTTATTTCCTCACTTATAGAGGCTTTATACTGATTCAAAGTATCCTTTATCAAACCTAATTCCAATTCACAGTCTTCTAACTGGTTCTCCTGAGATATTACTAGGGTGACCTGAGGCACTCGGCCTTTTTTTTTTTTTTTGCATCCCCGTGTCCCGATATTTTCTTCATCTCATCTGGTCATCCTACCTGAACCACGCAATCACCCTCCTCTCTCTGCTTTAGGTGGAGGAAAGCAAAAGCTTTTCAGGGGCAGCTGTATCAGCAAAGAAGAAAATAAAACACACGACTTGGGGAAGCCTGACGCAAAGTCGTCAACTTGGATTGAGTTTTTACTACAGCCGGTGCTGGTGGCTCAATGATATTTTTACCGGCAGTAAATGGCAAAGGATCCATGACACTGCAGTGGGTTCACTGTTGTATATCCTGTGGTACAAATCCAGCCACTTGTTCAAGTCCCATGCCACTCTTCATATTAACTCTCTCATTTAAGATACCTTCCACCTTCACAGGGGGTGAGCACTATATGTTCAAAGGATTGTGGAGAAGTCTTCTCCTTCCATAGATCAGATTGCAAACTGTGTTGTGGTTCAGGCAAAGCTGCTATCTTTAACAGTGTAAATTTCCAATAAGTGTAATTAATATTGTGTAGTGTTGTGGAAAATACATATCTCTTGTTGTAAAGGAAATTCGTTCAAATTTTGTTGATGTGGTACTCTGAAAATTTCTTTAAAAAAAAAAAAAACAAAAAAACTTTTCCATCAATGTAATTTTAAGACTTAATTCATCCACAACTTTGCTAAAGCAAAAAAATGCTAAGACTTGATATTTTTTAAAGCCAGATTACAATAAAGAGAGTAGCTTCATGTAGTTGACATCTATCTAAACAGCCATGTTATTAGTAAAAGGGGCAGCTGTTTGAAAGATCAAAATAAACATGACACAATTAGGGTCGATCCTGCAATAACTTAATAATATGAGTAAATGTATGCATCTGTCTAGCCCCATTGAGTTCAACAGAAGTATTCAGGTGCATAAGTTATGTAAGTGTTTGTAGAAACAGTGTCTTGGTGCTTGTTCCTAGGTTTCATAAAGAGGGCTATGCAAAATGTTCCATTAGAACCCTGACCTCACCAGAGATCAGAGAGTGGATGGGCTTTAGTGCTACCTATGAGCATAATCTCAGCTCCATTAATGTTTACAGACTTCAGCTGATGCCAGATCGGAATCAGATGCTAGAAACCTAACTGATGCCACCAGTAGGGATTTCTTAAAAGAAACCCAATATAAGAGTTTGATTTAAGATGTTGTAGTATAAAAGAAGCATTTTGAATGGTGTATCCTTGATCTTCTGTCCTACATAACATACTACATCTTTTCTCCATCATTATTCCAATTGAGGAGTAATTTCTCTTATCACTGGGAGGTATTCTGCAGTACCAGTTTCCATTTTTTCCTCTCGTCTATAGAGGTTGGTTGGATTTTTTTATTGATGCTATTGTTTTGTACTTTGGTTTTGTAGTACAAAACTTTGTAATAGGTGAGTTATAGATGGGTTAAAAAAGTGAAATAAATACTGTGAAAGTGAAATGTCTCAGGATGTCTCTGTGCTTCTGGAGATGCTGTTTTACCAATGAGATGTACAACTAAGGTCCTAACTACTTGTGGCCATTAAAGTTCCATGATATGATATTCTAAATTGAGTAATTTCTCTACAGTTCCAGCTGATAACGTTACTTCTAACTTCTGTCTCTAAACTGTTTAGCAGTGCTGCTTTGCACTGTTAATTGCTTCATTACGCACCAAAGATGTGTGTCCTTTTGCCATAGGTCATCACTGTCAAGGGAATTAACTCTCTACCCCATTTTAGTCGCCTTTTCAGTAACGACACCTTCCCAAGGCCTTAGGTAGGTAATGTATGTAAGCCCTTTGGAATCCTTGGACGGAAAGTCATATATAAATGGGAGATATTAGGTGAAAATTAGTGAATGATTTCACTGTTTTGTTTTTTTAAATTGTACTTTATTGGCACGAGGGCCCAACCTGTAGGGAGCAAAAACAATGTAGTTCCCTTTTAAAAGTATATAGATACAGTAATTTATTTAGAAATCTGAGGAAAGGGCGGAAAACAAGGTGAATTCCTCTTGTGCCTTTTAAAGTTATACTCAATGGAATTTGAATAGCAAAGAAATACTGGTCTCTTTATTTTGAGCAGTTCAAAATAGATGGGCAAAGACAACATGCACAATGCAAAAATTGACCTGAGAAATGCTTATTACATGTTATCAGTTTAGGAAATTGTTGTTTTCTTTTTGACATTTTCTATTCTCTGGCTAGAAATCAATTGCAATTGTTTAATTCGTGGTGAACTATCTAGTGATAAATCCCAGACAAGAAGGCTGAATTAAGGTGATGGGGACACAGATGTCTCTTCACTTGAAGGCAAGAAGATTCCCCAGTAAACTCAGCCTGCTTGCATATCTGTAAATATTGGGTAATTTCTGATTGTGATGCCAGCTGTGCTGTTTTGCATCCTTGGTGCCATTGGGAAGGAAAGCTGTCATATGAGCATATGTTTTCCAGCTGAAAGTAGAGTACATGGCTTTAACTTTTTTTAATCATGAAGGAGTGTCATGTCATTGCATAGTATCGTACAGCTACTTATGCAAATCATCTAAATAATTTAATGAGGGGTCATATCTTCGTTCCTGCTTGTAGATACACCGATACAACGCGACCCGATATAACACGAATTTGGATATAACGCGGTAAAGCAGTGCTCCGGGCAGCCGGGGCTGCACACTCTGGTGGATCAAAGCAAGTTCGATATAACGTGGTTTCACCTATAACACGGTAAGATTTTTTGGCTCCCGAGGACAGCGTTATATTGAGGTAGAGGTGTACCTGTTGCATGGCTTGCAATTCCTCTGATACAATTGTAATGGTGTTCATTGGAGATATAAGGCTTGATTATGTCTCTGCAGTAGTTAATGACAAAATTGCCAGTGGTGCAGGACCAACCCCGTAGTACATTTTCAGACCATGACCACATCCTTCCAATCTAAACATCCATGAAACCCTGGCTCACCTTAGACACAAGCAACCACTTGGGGGTTCCTAGTTTCTTGACAAGACACAGGCCATCACTGTCGAAGGAATAAACTCTGTGTTCCACTTCAGTCTCCCCTTCAGTAAGGAGACCATAGGTAGTGGTAACTCATTACTGAAAGGTGGTATTACATAGATTTTGCTTCTGCTCTTGATTTGGGATCTGCAAAGTGTAAGACAAACACTCCCTGAGACACAGTGGTGTTGCTTCTCTCAACAGTATCAGTTCACCTCTTGCTAATTTCATGAAGCATAATTTGTCATTGGTTTACAGAATGGTGCCTCAGCTGAAGTGATGGAATAAACAAGACAAGGATTGTTTATGTCTGTGGCAGGCAGATGTCTTCCTACGGTTCTCGGATTGTATGCAAATACCAAGAGACAAAAAAAAGCTAGCTTCTGGACTTTTTTTTTCTTTGTTTAAGGCCCCATCTGTAGCAACTAGCATGAAGGGAGGAACACAGGTTACAGGAGGGAACAGTGTTCAGGAGGCACCCGAAAACCAGACACTGTGTTCGTGCCTAGAATCCTAGCTGTAGTTGTAGCATCTCTGTAAATAGGTCTCTTAGTGAAATGCCATTTTACTTTCAGAAACATGGAGTCCTCTCATGTTGTTATGCTGTACACCAGGGGTCGGCAACCTCTGGCATGCGGCTCGCCAGGGTAAGCACCCTGGCGGGCAGGGCCAGTTTATTTACCTGCTGACGTGGCAGGTTCGGCCGATCGTGGCCCCCACTGGCCACGGTTTGCCGTCCCAGGCCAATGGGGTGGCGGGAAGCCGCAGTCAGCACATCCCTCGCCCGCGCCGCTTCCTGCCGCCCCTATTGGCCTGGGACGGCAAACCGCTTACCCTGGCGAGCCGTGTGCCAGAGGTTGCCGACCCCTGCTGAACACAGTACATGAAATACATCCAGTGAATAGAGAAAATATAAGGGGTTCTAAGAACTAGTAGGAAATGTTAGGCAACATGGAGAAGCAGCTTAGTGAGGTGCTTGCTTCTCTAGCTGCTGGGGGCTAGGAAGGAAAGGGACATCCTCTGACAAATCCTAGTGGTTAGGTATGATGTCGCCAAATGAGGTTGTTTGCAGGGTGGCATATACTACATTAATGCAGCGCTGCAATCCAGAATACATGGAGGTGTTGATTCTATTTTGCATTCAGGTGAAAAGGCAGCCCTGAGGGAAAGTGAGATTAAAAGCACTATCACCCTCCCCTTGGCCCCCTCAAATGTATGTGAAAGAGGTGGATACAAATCTCCCTTCATCAGTCACAATAAATAACTTAATTAAATACATGGGCAAGCTGTTTCAACTATGAGGTGTAAGCTCTATTTCAGGTATAGGAAATCTGGGAAGTATGTTCTGTATAGAAGAGACTGTTTTGTATTTCCACTATGAAAGCACAAGTCAGTGTCATTTTATTTATCGCCATTAGTGCAGCTGGGTGACAGTTGCAGTGCCTTGTGTCGCAATGGAGACACTGCATCTGTGGCATACCAGGGACTATCCAGTCTAATGAGCAGCTGCATTACCCTTGCCCTGCAACGTTGGTGCCTTATGATGCCTTGCTGAAGGAGTCCCCACCTGGGCTGCTCACAACCAAATTTCCAGCATGCAAGCCACACCCTGAGTGCCTGTGTGCAACTGCAACCTGCCAGGCACACTTGAGTTACACTCTGGCTCTCACCAGCCTTGGTTATACTGCAGGGTGACTCCAACCCACCCTCAGTCTTATATTTGCCCCCAGAAATGTATGCCCTGTACTGGACAGCCCTCTCCTAGATAGTACAAATTATACTAACTCAATTATTCCTTTGAGAGAATAATAGGCACACAACTTGCCACCCCAAATGGAGTTTGCAGACACTTCAGTTTAAACACACTGGATTAGATAAAACAATAAAATAAGTTTATTAACTACAAAGAGAGATTTTAGTTGAGTATGAATAATGAGCATAAAAATCAGAAATAGTTACAAGAAAAATAAAGATAAAACAAAATTGACACCTAACTTAACAAACTGTTAAATTCAAAGCAAAGTTTTTTTATCACATTCTCTCAGCAGTCTTGCTGACCAAATTTTTTAGGTCAGGGCCCCTTCTCCCAAAGTCCAATGGGCTTCCTTTTTTTCATCAGATACAGTGAATGTGATAGGCAGGGAGCGAGGGGTCCCTTTGGGTGTTTGTCCTTCCTTTTTATGGTTCCAGTTCCCATCCTGAAAAAAAAAAAAACATTTCCAGTCTGTGTGGAAGGAGGTTCACTGCTGCTTTTTTCTCACCTGTTTGAGCTTCCTTTGTTTCCTTTCCTGCTTGATAGCTTTGTTTACTGCTTAAATGCAAAGTAAGCAGAGTACACATTTTTTTTTTTTGAGATTGAGCTGTTTGCCAACCTCAATTTGGAATATGTGTTAATAACACCATGGAGTAAAATCTTATAACTTCACATGCAATGTTGCTGCACATATTTTGTCAGGAGGATATTGATCAGCAAATTATGAGTTTTCAGATGTCTTACAAGGCATATTTTGTACAAAGATTATTACAATAGTACATAGGGTTTGAATATGGGGATAAATTCTGTCACAGAATCTCAGGGGTGATTCACCTTTACAAGAGAGCCACGCCTGTGGAGGCTGTCTAGGAGGTTCATTGTTTCAGTACATCCTTCAGGCCTTTTGGACACATCTCAGCTTCTGCTTGGATTAGCCCTCTTTTAGAACTCTCCCAGCCTGCTCTGGACACCTCCTTCAGAATGGGGGCTCAAGACTCCTCGTGCCACACAACCTCCTCCAGACAGATTTCCTGCCACAGGAGGCCCTGCAAATGACTTTGGGATCATGGTAACTATGGAATCATTGACTGCCAATGTAAGAACAGCCCTGCAATTTAGATTTAGGAGTGCAATCCTAGTAATTTAGCTCAGATACAGTGTCCCACCAGGCTGAGCTACCACATAAGCACTGCAGTTGTCAGATATGTTTTGTTGTTAGTCTGTGGCAAGCAGTTGAGAGACCTGGTGGGCAAATTATTTGTCAAAGACTAAAGGTCCCAAACATGGAAGTCAAATGGAGACATGTTGTAACCGTGCCTTCATGGGTAACAACTGAGAATACCAAATTCAGGACAAACTGCTGAGAAATAGGGCAGATATACCCCAAAAATGGATGTTATTCTCCCCTGAGATACACAAAACCAGCAACAAAAGTAAACTTCTGTTTCACCACACTGGCTAAGAAGAAGTCATAAAAGCAGTTTCCTTAGATATTCCAGTCCTTGTATCACTTCTAAAAATACTAGATTTAAAGTTGAGTGGTTCTTTAAAACCAATTTCATCAAATAACAGGCTCTTCTGATCCCAAAGGACCAGCCACACACCCCGGTCAATATATGACTCAGATCTTACCCAAAAATCATGTTGATGCCAGTCCTTTAGTATCTAAAATTTAAAGGTTTATTTACTAAAAGAAGGAAAGGCGAGAGTTAAAAATTGGTTAAAGGAATAAAATACATACAATAATTGCAAAGTTCTTGGCTCAGGCTTGTAGCAGAGCTGGAATAAACTGCTGGCTTTATAAGTCTCTGGTTGCTTCCAAATCATTGGAAGGATCTCAGTCCCTTGGTTAGAATGCTCCCATTAGTGTACAAGTCCATAGTCCAGAGGTTTGAGCAGGAAAGAGGCAAAATGGAGGTGTTTCCATGGCCTTTTATAGCTTCTGCCATGTGGAGGGAAACCCGTTGTTTCAAACAAAGCCCTCAGCACAGCTAGTGGAAAATTACAGGTGACAAGATGGAGTTTGGAGTCACATGGGCAAGTCACGTGTCCATGCATAATTTACCTAGTCACAGCAGGAAAGTCCATTAAGAGTAGATAGGCGTCTTCCATTGTAAGTTACGTTTTCTTTAATGGGCCATTTTACCTGAATAGATCTTTCAAGCTAAATACCTTGTGGGCATTACCCCACGAGGAAACATTTGAAATATAGGTATAGAGCCAATACTCATAACTTCAAATACAAAATGATACATTCATACAAATAGCATAATCATATTCAGCAAATCATAACTTTTCCACAGACATGTTACATGCCACATTTTGTACAAGATTTGTTGCAAATCTATAACAGTGCTTGCAACAATGATCTATAGGGTCATATTTTAACCAGATAACATCACACGTGTCTAGCTTTTATTTTAAATTGAATTTATTGATAGTTCTGTTACCTCATTGTGAGTTTGGTGCCACAGTTTTTCAGATCAATAGGGTGAAAGTTACCCTCTCTGATTCTCTTAGATTGGGAGACTCTTAGAAGCACACAAAGAATGAATACAGTGAGCACAAGCAGAATTACAAGTAAACAGTCTTGTTTGTATTATAATTTGTAGATATACATTGCACTCACATACACATCTACACAACCTGAGAGAGTCCAAGCAATAGCCAAAGCCATACTCACATCCCCAAAGATATTATAGAGTCTGGTGGATCTCTCAACAGGTGGTCATCAATAGTGTGGTGGTTCCTGCTGGGGTCTTCCTTTTGGGTCTTCTCACTTTTACTCAACCAGGGAACTTTGTTTATATTGTTGTTCTGACCATGCCTATCACCTTATTCAGACACTTGAGAGCTCCAACATTTGTTTTCCTTATCTGTACTTCCACACTCCATAAATTTTGGAGTGCCTGACTTTCCTTGATTGTTCTCTTAGTTCCTCGTTTTCTTTATTAGTATCTTACTAACATTTACGTCAATCTGTTTCTAGAGTAACCTGCAGTCAGAACAGAACTTTCCATGATGTTACGATCAGGTGTCTTGTGGTCTACCATGGTGTGTTTGTTTGTTTTTTTTCTTCATAACATCACTATTGGCACATCTTTGATAGTAATCTTGTGGTTTTATTGGGATAAGGTCAGTCTTGGGTCACCCACTAATGTTAAGTCTTCTTAAGTCTGTGGCCTAGTGTGGGTAAGCTATAATATTACAGGCCTCAACCTGCAGGCCTTGCATTACTGCCTTACCTTACTTATATCCTTAATACACACTTGTGACTCCTTTAATATTTGTCAGTCTTCTACTCTTATAATCTTATCTATTGGTTCAGGCTTGTAGCAGAGCTGGAATCACACATTGATTACATATGAAATAACATGTGAGTTAATTACAACAATAACAATTAAATGATAAAATCAACTTATTGGCTATATATGGGTAGAATGGTCAAGGTCATGTCTGTTTCCTTTTGTTGGTTATTCCTTCACCTCTCATATTCAGACACTGTCATTCCAGTTTACTGTTTTTCCTTGTTTCATGTACTGTGTTCTGGGTACTAATATGAGAGGAATCCATGTTTCTAAAACTAAACTGTATCTTTATAAGAGAACTGTTTTCAGATTTGCTGCTTATCATCTGATTGGAATCTATTCTATGCATTCTTCAACCAACATATATGAAAACTGCTGTAAGGAGCTGTCCATAGATACATAACACATGTGTGTTAGTGATTTTCAAGACCCACCCACCCCCTTGTAATACTAAAACAAACCTAGACAATTAAGAACCCACCCAATATGTATTACATACTTTGAGGACAACCCCTAATAGTCACTGTTTTCACTGTCTGAAAATGACTGTACTTGGATGAAACATATAGCTCCAGCCATGCCCCTTTTTTTTGTCTTCTTTGGGGCTGTAAGCAGCCAGAGTGCTGATTCTGTACACTGTGGGGCAATATCCTGTTCTGGTACAGGCTGTGCCTCTTTTTTTCTAATGTGTACTGCTTTTCTGTCTCCCATGTTACCTGCTTCTGAGACAACTGATGCCTAGGGCATTAGAGTTGACAAGAGACTATAGTACTTAGTGGAACATAATAGACTTCAGTGTGATCAAAGTTGTGTGATTCATTTGTATCAGTCTTAGAGTGATTGTGAAGTGGTTTATTTTATAGATCACAAAACATTGCCAGTCTTGTGTATTATAGAGAGAAACATGTATAGTGAATTCCTGAAAACACTGTGTGTGTGTGTGTGTGTGCGCGTGTGCACGCTTATTTGATCGCATTTTCTGATCATCTTGGGATTTTAAGACCTTGAAATTACAACTTCATGGCTCTGCTGCCCTCCACTATTGTACCAAAGAAGCTTCTACTTTGGTGAAAACTGATTAATGCCGGATTCCTAAAATCCTTAGGAACATTACCCCTTTCAGTCTTCTTATCATTCAAGTTTAGGAGGACCCATGGGGTAGTGGAGGTGAGAACGACAGTGTTTATAGCCACTCAGTAGTTGTAGGAACCCCAGCTAGGCTCATTTAAGATTTAAAATATGCATTGTGCTGACTGTGCTCTCTAAAGTAATAAATGCCTTTTTAGGCTTTTGATAGTCCCATTAATATCTGGTAATATTTAAATTAACCAGTACATTAATCTCTATAAACCAATTAAGTTTTATTGTACTAAAGTTAATAATTGGGTCAAGGAGAATATACAGGTTATTTATACTTTAAACGAAAACTTGAAACAAAAGAAATGAGGCAAATGTTATTAAAAACTTTCAGCTATGAGCTAATCAGTGCTTAACTGCTTGCAGAACAGCAGCATTATCCAAATTGCAATCTATGGCTGAACAGACTAATATAAAAAGTCACAGTATGCTTAAATGCTAAACTCCACAGTGAACTTGAAATGACACAAGGTTAAATAAAGGCCCGTACTTCATTCTAATGAATGATATTTTAAAAGGATGCAACTTTAGGGCAATGCATAGAGCCACAGTTTCTGGGTAACTAAATCTGTATCCACTTCCCATAGCCTACTCTGTGTCCCTCCAGGAATACCCAGTCATGTCTCAGGCCTCCAACTGTTGTTTGTCTCTGGGCAAGGACCCTTGCTCCACTCCCATTTTACCAGGGTGGGAGTGAGAGGGGAGGTTCCTAAGGTCGCAAATCTCTCTGCCTTAAACTGTGAAATCCCCAGCAAGTAGGGTGACCAGATGTCCCAATAAAATTGGGACAGTCCCAATTTTGGGGTCTTTTTCTTATATAGGCTCCTATTACCCCCCCACCCCATCCCGATTTTTCACACTTGCTGTCTGGTCACCCTACCAACAAGTGAGTCTGTCTACAGGACAGCACTTGTGCTTTGCTTTCTCGCCAAGGGGTATGAATGGGGTATTGCCAGTAGTTAAAAGTTACTACAAAGCTCTTTCTAAGCAAGCACATTTAATAAACCAAACAATTTCCTATTTGGTAAATATTTTCCCTTTTAGCGACATAAGAATGGTCACGCTGGGTCAGACCAATGGCTAGGGCCCTACCAAATTGAGGGTCCATTTTGGTCAGTTTCACAGTCATAGGTTTTTAAAAATCATAAATTTAATTATTTCAGCTATTTAAATCTGAAATGTCATGGTATTGTAATTGTAGGGATCCTGACCCAAAAAGGAGTTGGGGGGGGGTCACAAGGTTATTGCAGGGGGAGTTGCGGCACTGCTACCCTTACTTCTGCGCTGTTGCTGGCAGCAGAGCTGCCTTCAGAGCTAAGCAGTTGGAGAGCAGTGGCTGCTGGCTGGAAACCCAGCTCTGAAGGCAGAGCCACCACCAGTAGCAGCGCAGAACTAAGGATGGCATGGTATGATGTTGCCACCCTTATTTCTGTGCTGCTGCCTGCAGAGCTGGGCCCTTAGTCAGCAGCTGCCACTGTCTGGCCACCCAGCTCTGAAGGCCGCAGTGCAGAAGTAAAAGTGGCATGGTATCATATTGTTGCTATCATTGTTTTCATATCATATCATATGCTGCTGTTGGTGGGGCGCTGCCTTCAGAGCTGGTCGCCTGGCCAACAGCTACCACTCTCTGGTTGCCCAGCTCTGAAGTCAGTGCAGAAGTAAGGATGGCGATACTGTGACCCCCTAAAATAACCTTGTTCCCCCCCCCCCGTAACTCCTTTTTGTTTCAGGATCCCAATATGAGAAACTCTGGTCTTCCCCATGAAATCTCTATAGTCTAGGATAAAAGCACACAAAAGGCCAGATTTCACTGTCCGTGACGCATTTTTCATGCCCGTGAATTTGGTAGGGCCCTACCAATGGTCCATCAAGCCCAGTATCTTGTCTTCTGACAGTGGCCAGTGGCAGATGCATCAGAGGGAATGAACAGAACAAGGCAATTATGGAGTGATCCATCCCCTGTTGCCCAGTCCCAGCTTCTGATAGTCAGAGGTTTAGGGACAACTAGAGCATGGGGTTGCATCCCAGACAATCTTGGCTAATAGCCATTGATGGACCTACCCTCCATGAAGTTATCAAGTTCTTTTTGGAACTCGGTTATAGTTTTGGCGGTCACAACATCCCCTGGCAATTAGCTCCACTGGCTGACTGTGTGTTGTGTGAAGTACTTCTTTTAAACCTATTACCTATTAATTTCATTGGGTATCCCCTACTCCTTGTGTTATATGAAAAAATAAATAGAATTTCCCTATTCACTTTCTCCACACCATTCATGATTTTATAGACATCCATCATATCCCCCCTCAGGCTTTTCTTTTCCAAGCTGAACAGTCCCAATCTTTTACATTTCTCTTCATTTGTAAATTGTTCCATACCCCTAATCATTTTTGTTGCCCTTCTTTATACCTTTCCCAGTTCTAATATATCTTTTTTGAGATGGAGTGATCAGAACTGCACTGAGTATTCCAGGTGTGGGCATGTGATGGCTTTATTCAGTGGCATTATGATATATTCTAGCTTTTTATCTATCCTTTTCCTAATGGTTCCTAACATTCTTTTCGGTTTGAGTTTTTTTGACTGCTGCTGTGCACTGAGCAGATGCCAAGATCTCTTTTCTGAGTGGTAAGAACTAATTTAGGCCATCATTTTGTACGTGTAGATGGGATGACGTTTTCCAAATTACATTACTTTGCATTTATCAACATTGAATTTCATCTGCCATTTTGTTGCCAATTTGGGGTGATCCTTTTGTAACTCTTCACCGTCAACTATGGACTTAGCTATCTTGTAATTTTGTATCATCTGCAAACTTTGCCTCCTCACTGTTTACCTCTTTTTTTCCAGATCATTCATGACTATGTTGAACAGAACTGGTCCCAGTAGAGCAGGGGTCGGCAACACTCGGCACGCGGCTCGCCAGGGCCCATTTTCTTTACCTGCTGATGTGGCAGGTTCGGCTGATCGCGGCCCCCACTGGCCGTGGTTCACCATCCCGGGGCAATGGGGGCAGTGAGAAGCCGCGGCCAGCACATCGCCAGTGGGGGCCGTGATCGGCCGAACCTGCTGCGTCAGCAAGTAAATAAAACTGGCCCGGCCCGCCAGGGTGCTTACCCTGGCAAGCTGCGTGCCAAACATTGCCGAGCCCTGCAGTAGAGATTGTTGAGTGACCCCACTATTTACCTCTACACTGTGGAAAACTGACCATTTATTCATTCCCCTTGTTTCCTATCTTTTGGTCAGCTACTGATCCATGAGAGGACCTTCCCTCTCATCTCATGACTGTTTACTTTACCTAGGAGCCTTTGGGATGCCAGCTTGGCAAAGACTTATTGCAAGTCCAAGTGCACTGTATCGACTGGATCTCCCTTGTCCACATGCTTGTTGACACCCTCAAAGAATTCTAATAGCTGGGCAAGGCATGATTTGCTTTTACAAAAGTTATGTGGACACTTCTCTGACATTCTGTTTATCTACGCCTCTGATAATTCCATTTACTATACTTTCAACTGGTTTGTCTGGTAGTGAAGTTAAGCTTACCAGCCTGTATTGCAAGGATGGCCTCTGGAGCCTTTTTAAATAAATGGCATTATGTTAGCTGTCCTCCAGTCATCTGGTGCACAGCCTGATTTAAGTAATGGGTTACATATCACAGTGAGTAGTTTTGCAATTTTATATTTGATTTCCTTCAGAACTCTTAGGTGAATACCATCTGGTACTGGTGACTTATTACTAGAGCCCTGCACGGTTACAAATTTATACCTGCGGATGTGGATATCTGTGGATATAAATCAGTATCTGCAGAACCACAGCAGCGAAAGGAGCAGAATGTGGGGGTTGCCACTCCCAGGAGCCAGCACCCTGCACCAGCAAGTCCTCAAGCACAGCTGTTTCGCTCCAGCCCCACCCTCTGGGGTGGGCACCAGGCTCACCAGTAGCTGTCCCTGATCACGCTCCTGTGTTCAAGCGGTGCTCACACCCCCAGGCAGGAAATGCAGACAGTTGCATGGAAGGGATGGGGCAGGGCTGAGGGCAGGAGTGGGGGCTGCACAGCCATGCTGGAGGCACTGCCAGTGCAGGGCGCTGACTCCTGGGAGTAGCGGGCTCACGTTCTGCTTCTTTCACCACTGCAGTTCCTGGGAAAACCCTGCGGTTCCACGGATACCGATTTATATCTGCGGATATCCGCTACCATGGATATACATTTGTATCTATGCAGGGATCTACTTATTACTGTTTAATTTATCAATTTGTTTCAAACTTCTTCTCCTGGCATCTCAATTTGGGACGGTTCCTCAGATTTGTCACCTAAAAAAAAGGCTCAATTGTGGGAATCTCTCTCACATTCTCTGTATTGAAGACCAATGCAAAGAATTCATTTAGCTTCTCCACAACATTCTTGTCTTCCTCGAGTGCTCCTTTAGCACCTCAATTGTCCAGTGGTCCCACTGATTTTTTTTTTTTTGCAGCGTTCTTGCTTCTTATGAGCTAATTATTTTTAAGTATAACTTAGGTTTTGCATCTTTTGCTAGTTGTTCTTCAAATTTTTTGATAACCTTTCTTCTTATACTCTTATGTTTGACTTGCCAGAATTCATGCTCCTTTCTATTTTCTTTACTAGGATTTGATTTCCAATTTTTAAATTGTCTTTTTGCCTCTAACCCCTCTTTTACTCAGTTGTTTAGCCATGGTAGCATTTTGTGGTTGTTGGGGGAGGGGGTTGGTCCTCGTTGTTGTTGTTGTTTAATTTGGAGTATACATTTAATTTGGTCATGGTGGTATTTTTAAATAGTTTGCATTAGCTTGCAGGCATTTCACACTTGTGACTGTTCCTTTCCATTTCCATTTAACTAGCTTGCTTTTTTGTTGAAATTAAATGTTACTGTGTTGCGCTTCTTTGGTATTTTGCCCTGTAAAAGGGTGTTACATTTAATTACATTATGGTTTCTATTACTGAGCAGTTCAGCTATATGCACCTCTTGGATCAGATCCTGTGCTCTACTTAGGTTAAATAAAGAATTGATTTCCCCTTGTGGGTTTCAGGACTAGCTGCTCCAAAAAGCAATCATAAATGGTATCTAGAAATTTTATCTCTGCATCTCCTCCTGAGGTGACGTGTACCCAGTACTCCTGTATTATTAGGTTTTCTGTTTTGTGACTTCTCTAATCTCCCTGGGCATTTCACAATCACCATCAGGATTCTAGTCAGGTGATCAGTAGTATATTCCTACTGCTATATTCTTATTATTCAAGCATGGAATTTCTATTCATAGAGCTTTTGTGGTACAGTTTGATTCATTTAAGATTTTTACTATATATGACTTAATGCATTCTTTCACCTATAGTGTCACTTCCTCACCAGCACAACCTACTCTGGCATCCCAATATATTTTGTACTCTGATATTACTGTGTTCCATTATCATCGTTCCACCAAATTTCTGTGATGCCTGTTATATCAATAATCTCATTCAATACCAGGGACACAGGTTGACCCATCGTAATATTTAGATTTCAGAGTCTTAAGTATTTTCTGTTTTTAATTTAAAGGAGAGAGAGAGAACATTGGCTAATATACAGAATTGGATTCAGGAAATCTGTGTTATTCCTGCCTTTACTATTTAATTACTATGTGACTTTGGCCAAGTCATTCATTTTTTGTTAGCCTCATTTTCTCCAATTTTCCAAAATGTATGATGATGCTTAACCGATGTTGAAAGGTGTTTTGAGATCTTTCATTAAAAGATGGTATATAAGAGTAAATTTAATATTTATTAATTACTCTTTTACTATTAGTAATAGTTTCTAGATTATTATGAAGAAATACAAATGAGATTATCATGATGGTTCCTTCTGATCTTAAAATCTATTAATCTAAAAGGAAAAGCAATAATAAACAATGGAATAATTGATGCCTCATTTTCTCAGGCTGGTGCCAAAGTCACACATGAAAAAAATGCATACGTATAAATAAATTAGCTCTTGTATATGTGAAACAGACTTGTATATAATTGTCTATTTCCAATTCCTTTTTTTTTCCGCACTGGAAGGCACTGACACATTTACATGCACATCCCTTCACCATGTAATTATCTGTGCTTTAGTTTGGAATCTGGTGCCTTCACTCAAGGTGACTCCTCACTGCCTGGGACACAAGGGATGCTGTCCCTTTGGAAAATAACTAACACTCTACTCTGCTCACAAGAGTAAACCCATCACATAAACAACACAATACATTAATACAGACCCTGTCAATGAAATGTGACCCTCAAAGGGAATACTAAAACACAGGGGACTTTTCTGGGGGACACGTCCTTCTAGGGAAGGAGAAAGTAGATAAAATACAAAAACATCAATAGAACAAATCCACCATTTACCTGCATGCCATGTTGTACACAGAACCTGAACTTTCTCCCTAGCACCAATTAGGATAAGTCCTGTGACTTAGTGCTGTAGTACTGTGAACATTGACTGGCTTCCCTCCTCCCCCAAAAAAGGGGGGCTGCTTTGTGGTGTATTCACCCATGAGTGGGGCAGGGTAATCTTCTGACTCTTGGTCTGAAGCCTTGTGGAGGTCTCAACTGGCTCTAGGTATTTAGCACCAGGATGGTTCTTTGTCTCCCTGATCACTGGTCTCAGCATGGCTGTCACTGCCAGATCACATACTAAACTCCACAATAGTTCAAAGTCTCTCTTTCTATGGGGAGTGGAAGTTGACTAGAGACTCCCCCAGCTGCAGTGTTCCTCTCTCAGCTCCAAACACAAACAGCTCCAAAGTCAAACCAGAACTGTTCCTTTTGATTCTGATGCAGCCTGTCCCTTTCCACTGAGGGGCTGATATACTGTCTATGTATATCACTCCATATGAAGCTCCCCATTAGCTTTTGTAGTAGTTTCCAGTCTATTCTATCCCTACTCCAGATCCTAATCTGGCTTGGAAATGGTGTCCAGAGGCCCTGGAGTCATTGTTGCTGTAGTCCAGAAGAAAGGACCCCCCAGAGACTCAGTTCAGTGTTCTGAGAGCTGGCAACCTCCAAAGGGGATTACATCTGGAACAACCTAGCTCCTAAACAATGCACCCTTTAAGGATCAAATATTGAGTGAGTAGAAATTGTAGTCTGAATGCTGTAATGCAGGGGTGGCAACGTTCGGCATGCGGCTCGCCAGGGTAAGGACCCTGGCGGGCCGGGCCAGTTTTATTTACCTGCTGACGCGGCAGGTTCGGC
>NC_048299.1:133626915-133897043 GCF_013100865.1 Trachemys scripta elegans | reverse complement strand
GTGGGGTCCCAGCCCAATTATCCTTGAATTCTTCCTGGAAGGGTCAGGCACAATCATTATCCTTGGACTTTGTGGAGTACAGGGAATGCTCTTTCTTAGCGTAAAGGTATGTCTACACTATAAAGACTATACCAGCATAGCTACAGCACCATAGATGTGCTGGCATAACTCCCTAGTGTAGACATAGCATACATTGATGGAAGGGCTTTTTTCTGTTAGTGTAGGAACACCACCTCCCTGAGCAACGTTGATGGAAGCATTCTTCTGTCAACATTGTTATGTCTACATTTAAAAGTTAGGTCAACATAGCTATGTCAGTCAGGAGTAGGTTCCCCCACCCCACATCTCTGACCAACATAGCTCTGTCAACCTAACTTTTAAGTGTAGACCAGGCCAAGATATCACAAAGAAGTTGAAGATGTAGGTGTGGTCATGGAACCTCTCCTGGTGTTGTGAATTCATGATATTTGTTGTTGACTTCAGTTTTTTAAAGCCCCAGCTCTTAGAGACAAGTTAATTAGGTGATGATATCAGCTTTCATTTTTAAAATAGTGAGTTTCCAGCCCTCACATTTGCAAAGAAAAGCTTGAAAATGTAAACAGAGTGCATTCCAAAGGGTCAAAAACCAGACGGCAAAGAAACCAAATTAAAATAACCAAAAATCCCTCATGATATTTAAGCCAAATTTGTAACTTTTAGGGCCTAAATCCTGGCTTCTCAAATTTTTGGCTTGGCTATATTGCTTTCTCTCAGTGGGCACTGGCCAGCAAAGCTTGCATCTCAGAAAGGGTGCATGTTGCACTATTAAGAGAGAGATTGCAGTGTGCATACCTGTAGCCTTGAGGAATAGGACACTATTCCTTGAAACAGCTATTCTGGGTATATGCTGCTAGGCCTTTGTATGTCATGTGCATAATCAGTAAATACTGTTATTTGGACCCACTGAGCCTGTGTGGTTCCTTCCTATGATGTGTGTTGTGTAAAGAGCAAACACAGCAACTCCCCACCTACTTATCAAAAAGGTCTGGGTGGAGATATTCCCTCTTTGAACTCCCCAATGATGATGCAGACCTACACATAGGCACCAACTTTTTTCTGCGCCAGTGGGTGCTCGCGACCCCACCCCAACTCCACCTCTGCCCTAACTCCGTCCCTCTCTGCCCCTATTGGACACCTCCCCAAATCCCCACCCCGGCCCTACCTCCTCCCCCAAGTGCGCCACGTTCCCCCTCCTCCCCCCTTCCTCCCAGGCTTACCACGTGAAACAGCTGTTTCATGACCCAAGCGCTGGGAAGAAGTGGGGAGAAGCAGGACACTGCAGCATGCTCAAGGGCGGAGGTGGAGGTGAGCTGCAGCTGGGGGGTGGGGCAGGGAGCTGCCGGTGGGTGTGCAGCACCCACCAATTTTTCTCCGTGGATGCTCCAGCCCCAGAGCACCCACCAAGTCGGCACCAATGACCTGCACCACCAGCAATGCAGGACTGTGTTGCAGGCACAATCTTGTGCTTTTCATTATTATATCAAACAACATATCCAGGATATACAGCTGTCGATGGGAGAGTGCTCTTCTATTGACTTAGCTTGTCTTCACTAGACCCACTAAATCGACACCACTGCATTGATTGCAGCAGTGCAGATTTAACCAGAAGTATAGACAAGCCCAATGTACAAACAAAGCATGTGACTAACTTTGAAAAATCTGACTCATATTGTATATGTCCAGCTAAACAGTTTAATTTGCAGTGTAAGAATACCAGTAAAGTAATACTTGAACTGTCTTGGAGAATAAAAAATAACAATGTCTTTTTGCAGATTCCATTTCTAGCCAGTTGAATTCAGTAGCATTTAAAAGATGTAAACTCAGACAAGAATAGTGATAATGGCAAACAGGGTGCTAACTTGCTGATAGGATGGAAGTTTTATGTTCTTCAGCTGCATATAAAATTTGCAGCTATATTCCACGGTTCCTATGTTGTGGCAGGTCACTTCTCATTCTCTTCAGTTTTATTAGAATGCTGAACACGTTAATCTCACACTGGGAATAATGAAGCAATCTTATTTCATGATGGTGCTGTGGAGATATAATGTATATTATTTTCTGACCGGGATCTAATCTGCAATAAATTCAACTAATGTAGTTTCTAAATAATAATAATTAATAAAAAAGCTACTGAATAGCACCTGTTTGTGTACAGTCAGCAAAGTACTGTGTGCCTATACTTGGGAATGAGTTGGGAAAATATTAAGTTTAAAAAAATAATAATATAGCTCTCTGGGTGTTCATTCATATGTCATGTAAAGTTTATAACTCCACAAACTAATGAGATCCAACAGCAGCAGAAAGGCAGAGAAATGTTCTGTCTTATACCTTCCCTTCTTAAAAAAAAGTTTTTATAAATGAATTTATTTTTACAAGCACCAGCGACAAAGCATCTCCCTGCTTGCAACTCAGCTAGAGAGATGCCCTCAACCTGACTTGCACAAAAATGCCCTTTATAATTTCAGTTCTTCATGTGTGATATCTAGTACCATGTTTTGGAAAACTAGAAGTTAAACAATATATTTGGGGGAAATTAGGGTTTGTAAACATATTTTGAAAAATCTTAATATTATTTTGTAAGCCAGATGACATAACTTTCCCAACTTACTGCACAATTTCTTCCTCTGCCACATATAACCATTTTCTACTATTTTTCAGATTCTCAGCTTGTCTGCCCAAAATTTTGCCTTCCTTCCTCATTTGTGTAGGGTTTTTTTCCACACCTTTTACACTCAACTCCCCTTTGTGAGGATATTGTTGGCATCACTTCTTTTTACAGGATGGAGCTTGGATGTAATGAGAGGAAGATCCTTTTGAAATTCCATCCAAGACATGGCTCCCATTACCATAGTATCTTAGACCCTCTCTCTTTTGATGTATTTATTATCACACTACTCATGTGAGGTAGGTCAGTGCTGAAGGAACTGGAGCAAAGAGAGACTAAGTAGGTTGATAGGCAGTCTGTGGCACAGCAGGGAATAAACCTGGGTCTCACAAGTCCCAGGCTAGTGCTCTAACCACTGGATGATCTTTCCTCCAAATTTGTGATAGTTGCAATGATAAATGACCATTGCTGGTAGATGAGAGACAGTGGCCAGACAGGGGCAAAAGACTGTTTTGGGGGAAACAGGGAGAGGTTTGCAAGAAAAGGCAGCAGTCATACAGACTCCTAACCCATGTAGGGTTACCTTACCACACTGCACAGCTCATAAACTGGACAGGAGCACTATGTGACCCAGGAGCTGTGCAAAAATGTGTCTGATACATGGAGCTCCTAAACCATAGTGGATCTCTGTTCCTGCATGGCATGAAAGCCCAATTGGCATCTACCTCTTTCCCCAAGACTTTCCTGTTCCCTCGAGACAATACATGATACCCTTCTGCTTTCAATATCACTATATTCCTGTACATTCTTACCTCTGCAGGCAACATAGTCCACATATGGGCTCCTAGATCCAATAGCTGATATTCCTCAGCTGCAATGCAAATAAGATGCAGTGGTTAGATTTTTTTTCCCTTTGCAAAGTACACTTTCAGAATCACTGCAGTAAAACTAAAAGTTATTGAATGATTTAAAGTCCATTCCACATAACTGTATAATTTCCAGTCTGCTGCAGAATTAAGTACATCTCTGATGCATAAATTGGGGCATTTTGCTATATAACGTGAACTGAATGTGCTGCATAATACACAAGGCTTTGGGTATATCTCATCAAATGGCTTAGAATTTTCAATTTTTATTTTTATTTTTTATTTATTAAATAGGATTATTTTTATAAAGGTATTGGCAAATTTTGGAGTATATGGAAATTCAAATAATTGAGAGTGTTCTTTAGTCCTGGCAGTGTTGATAAACTTCTTATTAATTTCCTGAAGTATATTGCCTCTTGCAGGTACAAATAACAGAACTGGTCAGGTCTGGTTCATGGAGCTTTGAGTGCATGTCTGTCTACCCGTGCTCCAGCTGCTGCGTAGACATGCCCTCTCTGCTCAAGCTAGCACACTAGAAACAGCAATATGGCCCTGACAGCTTGGGCTAGCCGCCTGAGTATGTCCCTGGGGTGTCAGGTAATATTGTACCCAAGTGGCTAGCTTGAGCCATGGCTTGTGCAGCCATGACCACACCGCTATTTTTAGTGTGCTTGCTCAAATAGAGCTAGCACATGTCTGGCCTGGTCTACACTACGACTTTAATTCGGATTTAGCAACGTTAATTCGAATTAACCCTGCACCCGTCCACACAACAACGCAATTTAATTAGAAATAAAGGGCTCATTAAATCGATTTCTGTACTCCACCCCGATGAGCAGAGTAGCGCCAAAATCGATTTTAGTATTTCGAATTAGGGTTAGTGTGGCCGCAATGCAATGGTATTGGCCTCCGGGAGCTATCCCACAGTGCACCATTGTGACCGCTCTGGACAGCAATCTGAACTCGGATGCACTGGCCAGGTAGGCAGGAAAAGCCCCGGGAACATTTGAATTTCATTTCCTGTTTGCCCAGCGTGGAGAGCACAGGTGACCACAGATAGCTCATCAGCACAGGTAGCCATGCAGGCTGATAATCGAAAAAGAGCACCAGCATGGAGCGTACGGGAGGTACTGGATCTGATCGCTATATGGGGAGAGGATTCAGTGCTAGCAGAACTTCGTTCTAAAAGACGAAATGCAAAAACTTTTGAAAAAATCTCCAAGGGCATGATGGAGAGAGGCCACAATAGGGACTCAGATCAGTGCCGCGTGAAAGTCAAGGAGCTCAGACAAGCCTATCAAAAGGAGGCAAACGGTCGCTCCGGGTCAGAGCCGCGGACATGCTGCTTCTACGCCGAGCTGCATGCAATTCTAGGGGGGGCTGCCACCACTACCCCACCTGTGACCGTGGATTCCGGGTCGGGGATAGTCTCATCAGCTACACCTGAGGATTCTGTGGACGGGGAAGAGGAGGAGGAGGAGGAGGAGGACGAGCTTGCAGAGAGCACCCAGCACTCCGTTCTCCCCAACAGCCAGGATCTTTTTCTCAGCCTGACTGAAGTACCCTCCCAACCCTCCCAAGCCAGTATCCAAGACCATGACCCCATGGAAGGGACCTCAGGTGAGTTTACCTTTTAAAATATAAAACTTGTTTTAAAAGCAAGCATTTTTAATGATTACTTTGCCCTGAGGACTTGGGATGCATTCGCGGCCAGTACAGCTACTGGAAAAGTCTGTTAACGTGTCTGGGGATGGAGCGGAAATCCTCCAGGGACATCTCCATGAAGCTCTCCTGGAGGTACTCCAAAAGCCTTGCCACAAGGTTTCTGGGCAGTGCAGTCTTATTCCGTCCTCCATGGTAGGACACTTGACCACGCCATGCCTGCAGCAAGTAATCTGGTATCATTGCCTGACAAAGCCTGGCAGCGTATGGTCCCGGTGTTTGCTGGCATTCAAGCAACATCCGTTCTTTATCTTGCTGTGTGATCCTCAGGAGAGTGACATCACTCATGGTAACCTGGTTGAAATATGGGAACTTAATTAAGGGGACAGAGGTGGCCGTTCCTACTGGGCTGTTTGCCTGTGGCTGAAAAGAAATCCTTCCCTGCAGTTAGCCAAGCGCAGGGTGGGGGGGTAATTGGCCCTGAGCTTTTCGCGTTTGGCTAGCAGGGATCTTCCCTGATACCTGCCACGCGGTGGGGGGAGGGATAAAGCGATCATCCCAGAAAATTGGATGGTGGCGGGGAGTTAGTTTGTTTTCTGATGCTGAAGGTTAACAGGAAAACCGCAGCAGTCAACGGGCTTTGCTTGGTATGTGGGAAAGGAGGGCGCAGAAGCCAAAAGACAATGGCTTACCATGGCTGCATGCAAGCTGAATTCTATTGCCCGGACCTGCGTCTGTGATCTCTAACACCAAAGCCACAGGCACTCAATATTAAGATGGAAATTGCGACCTTGTACTGAAATCACATGTGCTATGTAATGTGAATAGTGTTTTTCACCAAGAAAGAGTATAAGCATTGTTCTGTAAAATATATCATTTTAAAAACTTCTCTCCTTTTTCTCAACCCTCCCTCCAGCAGCTGCAAATTTATCAAGCCTCCCTCCTCCGTCACGAAGGCTATCTCAGATAAGGTGGCGTAGAAAGAGGACAAGAGACGACATGTTCACTGAAATAATGGAATGCACCCGAAATCAAAGAGCTCATTTGAATGAGTGGAAGGATACTGTAACTAAATTTAGGAAAGATTCCAGTGAACGCGAAGTCCTGAGGGACGCTCGAGATGAGAGGTGGCAGGCTGCAACGCTGGGGCTGCTGCGTGAGCAAACGGACATGCTCCGGCGTCTGGTGGAGCTTCAGGAATGGCAGCAGGATGACAGAGTGCCACTACAGCCTCCCCCCTCACCATGTTTCATATCCTCCTCATCCAGACGTGTAGGAACGTGGGGGGGTAGGCTATGTGCACCTTCCCACTCCACCCCAGTGGACAGCCCAACCAAAAGGCTGTCATTACATTGAATTTGTTCAGTGGCCTTTTACTTCCCTCCTATCCTCCTCCCAAACCTCACCCAGATTACCTTGTTGGTTCTCTCCCTATGTTTATAATCAGTTAATAAAGAATACATGATTTTTAAATGATATTGACTTTATTTCCTTTGAAAGAAAGCTGGGGGAACGGGGAGGGTGGGTTCCTTACAGAGAACGAATGAGTCAATAAAGGGGGCGGGTTTTCATGAAGGAGAAACAAACAGAAATTTCACACTGTAGCCTGGCCAGTCATGAAACTGGTTTTCAAAGCCTCTCTGATGCACAGCGCTTCCTGGTGTGCTCTTCTAATCGCCCTGGTGTCTGGCTGTGCGTACTCAGCAGCCAGGCGATTTGCCTCAGCCTCCCACCCCACCATAAAGGTCTCCCCCTTACTTTCACATAGATTGTGGAGCACACAGCAAGCAGAAATAACAATGGGGAGATTTCTTTGGCTGAGGTCAGAGCGAGTCAATAGCGATCTCCAGCGATCTTTTAAACGGCCAAATGCACATTCTATAACCATTCTGCACTTGCTCAGCCTGTAGATGAACAGCTCCTGACTCCTGTCCAGGCTGCCTGTGTATGACTTCATGAGCCATGGCATTAAGGGGTAGGCTGGGTCCCCAAGAATAACAATTGGCATTTCAACATCCCCAACGATTATTTTCTGGTCCGGGAAGTAAGTCCCTTGCTGCAGCCCTTTAAACAGAGTAGTGTTCCTGAAGATGCGAGCATCATGAGCCCTTCCCGGCCAGCCCGCGTTGATGTTGGTGAAACGTCCCTTGTGATCCACAAGTGCTTGCAACACCATTGAAAAGTACCCCTTGCGGTTTATGTACTGGGTACCCTGGTGCTCCGGTGCCAAGATAGGGATGTGGGTTCCATCTATCGCCCCACCACAGTTAGGGAATCCCATTGCAGCAAAGCCATCCACTATGACCTGCACATCTCCCAGAGTCACTAGCTTTCGTAGCAGCACCTGAGTGATTGCTTTGGCTACTTGCATCACAGCAGCCCCCACAGTAGATTTGTCCACTCCAAATTGATTCCCGACTGACCGGTAGCTGTCTGGCGTTGCAAGCTTCCACAGGGCTATCGCCACTCGCTTCTCAACTGTGAGGGCTGCTCTCATCTTCGTATTCTGGCGCTTCAGGGCAGGGGAAAGCAAGTCACAAAGTTCCAAGAAAGTGCCCTTACGCATGTGAAAGTTTCGCAGCCACTGGGAATCGTCCCACACCTGCAACACTATGCGGTCCCACCAGTCTGTGCTTGTTTCCCGGGCCCAGAATCGGCGTTCCACGGCTATAACCTGCCCCCATTAACAGCATGATCTCCAAAGCACCAGGTACCGCGGTTCGATAGAATTCCATGTCCATATCCTCATCACTCTCCTCGCAGCGCTGCCGTAGCCTGCTCCTCGCCGCCTGGTTTTCCAGGTTCTTGTTCAGCATAAACTGCACGATAAGGCGCGAGGTATTTACAATGTTCATGACTGCTGTCTAGACTGAGCAGGCTCTATGCTTGCCATGGTATGGCGTCTGCACTGTTCACCCAGGAAAAGGGCATGAAACGCCATTGTTTGCCGTTGCTTCCTGGAGAGGGGGGAGGATATACCCAGAACCACCCGCGACAATGTTTTTAGCCCCATCAGGCATTGCGATCTCAACCCAGAATTCCAATGGGCGGAGGAGACTGCGGGAACTATGGGATAGCTATGGGAAAGCTACCCACAGTGCAACGCTCCGGAAATCGACACTAGCCTTGGTACATGGACGCACACCGCCGAATTAATGTGCTTAGTGTGGTTGCATACAATCGGATTTATACAACCTGTTTTCCAAATTCGAATTATATAAATTCGGATTAATCCCGTAGTGTAGACATACCCTCTGTCTACCTACCCTGGGAATCACCCTTCCGGCTGCTGTGTAGATATACCCTTAGACACTGTGCACCCACCTGAGAGAGTTTGTGCAAAAAAACATATTTGGCTTAGAATTTAGAAAGCTTGGAAAGTCTGCAAGACATGCTATTACAAATTATACCTAGAGATGGTTGTTTTTTGTTTTGTTTTTTTAATTTTCCAATTTTTGACAATTTTTTATGAACACTTCTTGCTATTTTCTATTGTTTCTACTCACTTCTATTATGTGGATGGCTGGCATGGTGGCAGAAGCAAAGCTGGTTATAGAGTCTGACTTTCAAATGTGTACATTTTTTTTGAACTGCAGCATTCAAATGAGAGTGCTTGCATTTGAGATACCATTCTAAATAAGTTTAGCTCTACCCTAATGAAGTTTTTGTTTGGAAATTTTGTTTATGTAAGCAGAGTCAGGATGAGCTCTACCCTGACATCTGGTGGCGAATTATGGCGAGTGTGGAAAAGAACTCCAGGGGCTGATCTTGTTTGCATAGGCACACCCACTCGCCTGGCATGAAACAACAGCAACTCAAAGTGGTTACTTTGGCTGGTGTGGGATCAGTTTTCTCTGTTATTGGGGCAGGAAGAATAAAGTTTTGTTACCCTGATTCTGTGAATCAAGGCCAGTGAAACTGTTGTATGACAGAAGGACTGAGTGAGTCCTTCACCATTACCTAAGTAGCACTTGCTTGACAAGGGGCATGGGTTACAAAACCCAGTGAATAGAGAGAGGATGGGGACAGGTATTTGTACCTGATGGTATGGGCCCCTCTCTGAGGGGTTGAAACACCAATTGCACTACCTTCTCTCTCCACTGTTGAATATCAGAGCTAACTTTGATTCCATTAGGAGTCTAGTTACAGACTGCTGAGCTGAATTCACTTTGGGCCAATGGTGCACTAGCACTGGGGCTCTCCTACTATGAGCTGAAATTGCTAAGAGCTGAAATCACAAAAGAGCTAAAGTTATTAAGAATTGAGATCACTGAGGCTGTGTTAACTAGTGGGGGAGCCTGAAGCTATATTGCTAAGCAGCTGGCGGAGCAGCTAGCAGAGTGGAGCCTTGCGGGGACGGTTGGAGTGGAGCTGAGGTCGGTGAGTGGGGTGGAGCAGAGTGGCTGGAGGAGCAGCTAGCAGAGCAGAGCGGAGCCTTGTGGGAGCGGCCCACGGGACGGCTGAAGTGGAGCAGAGCTGAGCGGCTCACAGGTCGGTGAGCAGAGTGGAGCAGCTGCCAGAGCAGTTCGTGGGACGGCGGGAGCAGCTCACGGGGCAGCTGGTGGAGTGGAGCAGCTCGTGGTAAAGGCTGCGGCAGAACCCCGTCGGCCTCGGATCACGTAAGGTGCCCCTTAACAACCTGCGTGCCCCCCCCCCCCCCGAACTCTGGGGACAGAGACTTTGGGGGGTTGTTGGACTTTTGGGACTTTGGTGATCCTTGGGTTGCGGGTTTCAAGAAACCCAAGGGCAAGGACACAGCCCAACTTGTTGGGGTGGGTTTTTTTGCTCATGGTTTGTGTTATGAATCCTGTTTGTGGTGTTTTTCCAATTTAATGCTGATGTCGTTTAGCTCATGTTATTAAACATTTTCTGTTACACTCAGACTCCGTGCTTGCGAGAGGGGAAGTATTGCCTCTTAGAGGCACCCAGGGTGTGGTATGTAGTTGTCCCAGGTCACTGGGTGGGGGCTCGAGCCAGTTTTGCATTGCGTTATTGAAACGGAACCCCTAGATACAGAACCCGGCCCTTGTTGCTGCCAACTTAGATGGGCAGAAGGGTTACATTTAGTTCCCTTTGAGAAGTAAAGACTCTGTCGGATAAGCTGGTGTTAGTCTGCTACTTGATTCTGAATAAATATCTTCTTAATTCAAAATCTGTTCATAAAATATGACCACATAATTTCAGCCCCTTTTTCTGGATTTGCCTCTAGTATTGGCTTTCTGCTGTGTCACCAGCAACCAAACTATCTTGAAAGTTTGTTTTATTTTACATGAAGCAGATGGCAATATCACCAAATCTCACAAGTCTTCCAACTGCTGTCACAGCTATAATCACCTTTGTGCCAAAGTCATGCTTAAGCAGAAGACGTTTAAAATTATTCTTAGTTATTACGATGTGAAGGAGAGAGAGAGAGAGAGAATATGAAAGTCATGGAAAATGGTCTAATACTTCTTTGAATTCCAGACTAGTATGTTAACCCAAATGTGATTGGAATAGCTGACTAGTTCTGGTGAAGTATGCACTGCAACAATCCAATGAGATAAGGTGGAGAAACCAATTACCATTTTCTTCCAGAAGCGATGGGACTGAATTTTGTGTGTTCTTTTCAGGAAATAACTTTACAACAAACTAAGAGCTGAATTCTGGAGACCAGTGCTTTAATGACTGTTGCCTTTAATGGACCCATAGTTAATTCATTACTAGGAAGGATTCTGAGTGGGTTCTAATGCTCAGAATCAAGTGATTAGACTGACATCTTTCTTTGAGGATGTCTTTGAGGCAGGACAGAAGGTCAGCAATATTTTTTCAAAACCTTTCATCAACATTTGGCACAGTTTGGCACCATTGGAATAGTCATAAAATTGTTGGTCCCAGATAAGAAACTTGTGAGTTTATTATTGCAGATGATTTCTAATAGGCCATGATCATTGAGTGTGGAGATAGTTCATAGTTGCCCCATGGTATGAACAATAGACTTCCTCAGGGACTTGCTCTGATGCTCTTCAATATATACACAGTTGCCCTGCTGCCCACCTCAGTAACTAAGTTTGTGAAAGTTGATGACATCTGCCTGGTAGTAGCCAGAAGGAGCTTTGAGGAGCTGGCGTTTTGCCTGTCATCTGACCTTGACACCTTGGCCAAGTACTTTTCGACGTGGCAATTTAAACTAAATGCACGAATGAGAGTGTCATATTGTTTCACTCTCACTTCCCACTTAACTCATTGATGGCTACAGGTCCTTCTGAACAATCATTTTTGAATGGCACCTTACTTATTTGGGAATGAAGCTGGACTACTCTCTGTCATTTCGACAACACATTGAGAGGACCTGCACTAAAATCCAATCAAGAGTTGCACTCCTCTGCAGGCTTTCCAGCAACTCATGGGGCACTAGTGCTGCAATCTGATGGATGCCTACCGATGTCCTAGTTATAGCACCTGCTGAATACTGTGCAGCAGCATGGGGCTCCAATTGCCACTGTGGCAAATTGGGCTCAATGATCAACTCTGTCCTTTTATGATCACTGGTGCAAACCAGACAATTCCAGTCTCCCACCTTACAGTCCTAGCTGGCATTTCTCCCCCAGTGATTAAGCATGAAGGTAGAGTGCTGGCCACATTAATTTGCGCATCCACCTATCACAGGGGTCGGCAACGTTCGGCACGCGGCTCGCCAGGGTAAGCACCCTGGAGGGCCAGGCCAGTTTTATTTAGCTGCTGATGCAGCAGGTTCGGCCGATCACGGCCCCGCTGGCCGCGGTTCGCCGTCCCGGGCCAATGGGGGCAGCGAGAAGCGGTGCAGGCGAGCGATGTGCTGGCTGCAGCTTCTTGCCACCCCCATTGGTGCTTACCCTGGCAGTCTGCGTGCCGAACATTGCCGACCCCTGGTCTAATTTGTTGTTTGCACTGGCAGAAGCCATCTGCCAGGAAAACAAAGCTCAGTCATGGAATGGCAAAACTCCCATTTGATTTCAACAGACACCAGGCTCCAAGTAGCAGTTGTATGTGTAAATGGGGTTACTCACAGCTGAAACATAGTATTTGTTTGTTTGTTTCTACATATCATTAATTCTTTTAATATTTTAAACAGATTTTATTCAGTCTGTGCTCAGATCTCCCTTTTAGGTCAAGAACTGTGTCTCCTAAATAGATCTGTACAGCACCGAGCATAATGGGGCTCTGATCCTGGTTGCAGCCTCCATGTACTACCACCAGTATATAAGGTTAGATTCTAATTATGGCTATGTGCACACAGAAGGGAGAATAATCCTGTCCTCATCCTCACCCCACTACATGGGCTATCCAAACCTGGGTCCAGGTGCTTGAGATTAATTGGGGCTATTCACTCTCTGGAGTATTTTGTTAGGGAGTGGGCAAAGCCGTAGTTCTATTGCCTCCCCTCAATGGCCAGAGTAGCCAAGCCAGTGTGTGCGGAATTTGTGGGGAGAAGGAAGCTTTAGTAATTTACAACTAGCATAGACCAGCAGGAGCAAGGGGATGCAGAAGAGGAATTGTGACTCAGAGGCATCTCTGAGTTTTAATGCCTCCCAGGACTACTCCTAAGTTAGTGAAAACTATAAACAACCTCTTGGCACAGCCCTAAGCAAAATCCAAAATCCAGTCCATAATTATTAATAAGGCACTTGAATATTAGAGAAAATAGAGAGAAAGAGAAACTAGCTAGCAAGACCAGCACAAACCTTGTAATCCTATTTGCTTCAGTATTCACTCAACTTTTGATACAGTCGTTGTAATCTTTGCTAGGGGTTTCCTTTAAGTTGATCAGACCTTTCTGAGCGATCAGCAAGTGCTGGTTTTCACTGTAGTTTTGGAAAAGTTTCAAAGAAATCATATTTCATTTCTTCCTTTTTATTTTTTTAAAGCAGTGTGATTTCATACAAAGTTTATGGCAGACAGTAAAGTTGATTTTTTTATATCACTCATCTGAGGGCTGTTCTGCTACATAAAATGCATATTTCTTACACTTAAAATCCTGGGACTATGAATTCATAATGACTGCCATCACTTTCAAATGCTACTATAGCTACAGAAAACTTTATATTATTATTATTATAATACACTACTTTAATGTTTGGAGATCTTGCTAGTAAACTAAAACTAAACTGTTATAAACTTTTCTCTTTAAATTGAAATATTTTCTTTAGAATTGTTCATAAATACCAGATCCTAAAATGATTCCTAACAACAAACAATAATATTCAATCAAGATTCAACTTTCCTTCCTCATTTTTATATAAACCCACTATTGGAAGAATGAAGAACTGAATTCATTCTTCATTTCTGACATGCTCCTGGACTCACAGCATTTTTATTTTCAAGAACCATTTCTTAAACTTGTTGAGATGGTCTCGTTGAATTCAAGATGTGTGTTTATATTTGTTCCATTGTTTAGGAAATTCCTTGCCTCTCAGGTTGCATATTTGAACTGTATTATTAAACTTTGTTGTTAACAATGGCAAACGGCCTCTTTGGACAGCATATTATACTCATTACCCATATTTTGTATTGACAATCAATCCATGCGAAGGCTGGCCTGAGCTGTCTTTCAGTAAATATTTCTATAATAATTAATTATTTAAAATGTTGACAGAAGAAGGTATAAACATATTTACCTGAAGCTACAATGTGGTGCAACTCCTTTGTTTACACTTTCCATTGCAGAATTTATGCCACTATAAACAAAGATGCATTGGAATAAATATACACCATTAGGGCCACATTCAGTCATCCTTATTTACATTTTTTGCCTGGTTCATTCCTAACCTGGATGCCAGTCCTACAAAAACTTAAGCATATGCTTAATGTAAAGAAGCTCATTGAGTTAATCAGAAGTACTTATGTGCCCGCTTGTGCATGTGCTTAGCTTTAGGCACATAAATCTTGTAAGAGCAGGCCCACTGATTTTTTTCAAGTGTTTGTCTGTTATAAAACAACTTTGTCATTATCTTCCTCTTCCTCTGCACAGATTTCAATAGTTACAGATGAGAGTCAGGTCTGTACTATCAACAGAATTTAAACATTTCATTCTCTCTAATATTCCCCATTACTAATTCATTAGAAGTCAGTGAATTGGCATAATAAATGAAACACCTACTTAATTGGCACAAACTCTAGATCCAGTGTACTATATTTCAAAGACTAAAATGAGTTATTGACACACCTAGTTGTCAATACTTAAATTATATTCCTCTTGTTGTCGGTAGGCCTGCTAACAATAATTTTGAAAACACCAGTCGGTTCCAAAGTTGTTGCTGAATTGAGTTTTGCACTTAAAGAGGGGATTCAAACACATTTGTATGTATGAATAGCATATTCTCATCAAAATTCTAACACTAATTCTTTGAATATAGAACGAATCTGCTGACAATTTACAAGTAAATTGGTTATCTAGTTTGAGTAAAAATTAAATTAAATGGGTTCTTTAAGAAATTTAGAGTCCTGTAGCAGTTTTTTTTTTTGTCCTGAATTATTTGCAGATCCTTCAAACTTTTGTGTTGATTAAACTCACAGAAATCTTGTACATTGACTACATTTCAAGGTATTTTTATTTAATTTTTTTGGTCACTATTCTTCATAAGTTGCCTTTTCTGCTGAGGTTAAAGAATAATGTTCCTCTACAGAGCATTCCACAAAGAACTGCTCTCTTTTAAAAAGTTTCTGCTGTTTTTCTCAAAGCAATATTTTTTATCCTGGCCTGAAATGCAATCCAAATGTTTATCCTGAAGTCTGGCCAGTAGGATACTGAATTTCATTTCTGCAAAAAAAAAATAATTTGAAATTGAAAATTTGAAAAAGCCCAAAACCTTGAAATTTTTGTGGATGTTATATTCCATAGCATTTTGTTTGGGGAAAACAGAAACGTTGCTGCAGCAGAACCATGTTGGTGTTTCTAAAACTAAATGTGATCCCTGGTTCCCTGGCAACCGACCAGGGTGTGTGTTGGGAGCTTGAGAAGGTTCCCATGGAAGGTTTCTATCTTGGCCAGTTTCAGTCTAAATATTAGTTGAAATTGACATATTTCCACTGAACATTTCAATTTAAATGAATCAGCCTTTCTGATGTGGGAGGCAGGGAGAGTTCAGTTAGTTTAACTGTCATAGCATTTCCCCTAGGTCTCAGGATGACAATGCTTTTCCACATGAGATATTGTGCTGTTGTTAACTGTAGCTGCAAATGTGTAGAATATTTGCTTCCATTCACTCATTTTACAATAGTGTGGGGTTTTTTGTTTGTTTTTGTGCTTTTTGACAGAAGGCAGTGTAGTGTGTTTTTTTGACAAAAGGCAACAAAATACACATTTCCAAATGCCAAGATTACACATTAGTTATTGGGTCCTCAAAGAAAAGAACAGTTTACGTTTTTTGCCCTTTTATGTAAATATTAATAGTTTGAGGGAAATATCCAGCTTTTAAACAAATAAAAATGGGAGAGTGCAGATAAGAAAACATGGGTTTATTTGTTTGCCTCTAATTTCGTTTGCTGTTCTAGTAGATGAGCAGGAATTCACAGTGGTGTATGATAGCACAGTAGAATTAGCACTGGCTGAGACATAGAAGTTCTGGTTTGTAGAAAATTCTGACACTGAAATTTCACAAAAAATTAGAGATTTGAGTGAGGAGGGGGGATTGTTTGGAAATACCTACACATGGTGTTTCTGAAGGCAGAAATACTCCCCAGAGCAGCAGCTGAATAAAATTGACATGATTCTTGTCAGTTTCAAAGCTGCTATTCAGTGGGCAGCTGTGAAATTGACAAGAATCATGTCCGTTTCACTAAGCAGCCTTCCAGGGTCTTGACTCTGGGACAGCTCCACTATGCAGACTGCCCTGGAGAGACAGATCCTGGAGGCCCATCCCAAGATGTTCAGATTCCCGACTCCATGGCAGGGATTCTGGGGATCCTTAGAGTCCTAATTAAAGCCAGGCTCTAACCTGGGATTGGGCCCCAGCTCTACAGCAGGGACCTTCAAAGAGCTGTGTTCCCCAGCCCTGGGTAGTCTTCATGGTGGAACTTCTTTGGAGCCATGGACCCTGGAAGAGCTCGGTCACTGGCCCTGGGTAGTGTGCATGGTAGGGCTGTCCCAGGGATGCAGTCCCTAGAAGCCTGGTCTGTCCAAAAGCTGGGCAGGTTCCCAACAGAGCCCTGCCTGAGAATTCAATGGAACTCTGTTTTGATGGAAAATTTCTGAACAGCTCTAAGTAGCACACTTGTACACTTAGTATTAAAGTTGCTCTGTCGACTGCAAATATTGTTAAGATCCATATGGCCTGATTTCCAATGGTGCTCTGTCTGCTCAGCTCAACTAGCATGGCAAAAGCTCAGCACTTCTTAAAAAAGCCAATATTGATTTTTTGCAAAATTAAAGAGAAGCAGCTCTCAATAAATGAATTGCAACAGATTCTGCTGGTTTTGATTAATTTTCCTGAGTAGCATAATCAGATCATTTTGGACAAGGACGGGGGTGGTATGGACCTCAAAAGATTCAGAGCTTATCTGAACCTCTTGAGCCTTCAAAATCAAGTTGAAAATCTCATAAGAACAGGCTTTCTTGTGGCATTTATGTCACTTCTGCAAACATCACAAAGAGGAAGGAGCTTTTCTTTGCAGTATTTCAGCCCTTCTAGTTCTGGAAAGCAAAGGAGAATAAATGTGCTGGAACATTTAAGTCTTATAACTTGTTGACTTCAGTTTAGATTCTAAAATTGGTTACAGGATAAGGAGAGATCTTATTTAATCAAAGCAATTCACCCATCTTTTTTATTTTTCTCTTACTGTAGCATTTCATATGTGCCTATCACGATAGCACTGTACCTAGGCTAACCCGATATGATTGAATTCAGTGGCCTTGTAAAAAACCAACAAGAGCAGATTGATTTTCACTGTTCACCCAGAATAATATCAAAATGATCCATTTACTCAATACAGCATCTGAGTAAACACAACTGGAAATAGTCTCTGCTGATATTACTGTGGAATGCCTCTGACTCGGGATATCTTGTAGTCTTTCTGTATCTGGAAGCTCATTAGCACCTAAATTTTACATCTTTCAGGCATAGTGAAAGATGTAATGCTACAGGACTTTCCACCTTTGATTCCAATAGGGAAAAAAAAAAGGTATAAAATGCCTGTTGTGTCTGTAAAGATAAAAATGGAGTTACTTGTCACATTTCAGTGGAGTTATATCTCCTATTTACAGACCTCTGTAAAGCAAATCACTTATTTGCACACTGGTTTTTTTAGTTGTTGAGCTGACATCTGAAATGTTTTGTAACATATTGCTGAATGTTATTTTTTCAGTTATGTTTGTTGCGGTTCTGTTCCACTATTTTTCCCCCAGATACCAGGTTGAGACTGAGATAAGGTTCTGCTAAATCTTTTGATTTTTTTTTTTTTCAAATTTATTGGGGATTACTTCCTAAGAGATGTAAGGTTTCATACCAGGCTGGTTTAGAGAAATCTGCCATGCAAATACATTTTCAAAGCATCAAGAATTCTTGTTTACTGAAAGTTAACTACTCCTTGAACAGCTCTAATCTGCAGAGCCATTTCACCTTTCAAAGGAAAATAACACATTACATAGATTTGAAAAAACTGAAATCAAACAATGTGAAAATAATTCTCCCAATGATGCAGCCATGAGGATTGGCTTTAGCTCTGTATGTTACCATTGGAGAACAGAGTTTGATTCACCGGTCTGGTGGTATGTCCTCTTCGGGGACCAATACTGATAGGTTCTAAGCAAAGACTGAGAGGAATTGAGCACCCTCAAGTTCCTTTTGAAGTTGGGGGTGTTCAACCCTTCAGGAGGAGTTTTCAGCATCTTGCAGGATCAACTTCTTTGTTATTAGATTGGTAGAGGGTTTTAGTGCTGCAGTAGCAACATACTCCTCTTCTGAGGAGGAGATAACCTTGTAATGCTCCATGGCAATTCCTGTGGTTGAACATGATGTAGAGTGGGTGGGCCTTGAAGGGAGTGTTCTTCAATACTCCTTGGCCAGCGGATCCTGCTCCATTACAAGGTCTTGAGGGAGAGATGACTGTGAATGAGAGGCAAAAATTGAATGTGTCCACTAATATGATTTTATAATACATAATAGTTTTCAAATTGTTTTGTTCTACCCCAGTAAATAACTATATATAGCATAAATGTTATTCAAAGGATGGTGCAGTTATGGAATAATTGAGTTCTACCTCAATTAATGACTGAGATTTATAAAATAGATGATGGATGATGTTAAGGTTGCAATAATTGGGGGGATATTCTTTTACAAAGCAGAGTTCCTACAGTAAGCTACTTTCTACTGCATGTAATCTGTTTTCATTGTCATGCTTTAAATAAGTTTAAGGGCACTTTGGGACTTATCTACAGTTCATATTCATGCAAAATTAATGTACTATCTCATGATATATTTCCACAGATTAGCATTTTCAGTAAGCAGAAACATTAAAGAGTCACAACTATCTGCAGGTTTCTAACTCAAGTTATGATATAAGTTTTTAGTTTTCCATAATGTCTCACTTTATGATAACTTGAACACTTACAAAAATGCAGGCTAACTAGCACTTAGCATAAAGTTTGAAGGCTCATTTAGCAGAGTGTCAGAAGAGCTGAAACATTATTCTTTTTCAGATCGTTGGTCAAAAAACAAACCAGGCACTTCTGAACAGGTGGTTCTGAATACATAATTGCTACGGATTGGGAAAATAGTTAAGAAAATAAAAAATGACCCAAAGTATCACTGTTAAACTAAACTGGAAACCAACTTTTTTAAATTCAAACTTTTCTTTTTCTTGTTCCCTTTTATGTAGCTCTTCCTTTATTTTCTTGTGTGGGTCAGAATAGAGCTAACTCCACTGGAATGTTTCTCATGATATTTAATTTGGACAGGAGCTCACTTTGAGCATATCCAGTTCTTTTTTTTTTTTTTTTTGGTCTGTGGATAAATAACATCTTAGGTACATTACTAATTGCTTCATTCTGATACTGTTGGACAATAAAAAGGGGTTTCCTCTTTTCTGTGATAAATCAAAGAGGGTGATCTTTTTGGTAAAATTAAAAAGAATTAACACCTATTGCATAGTGTTTTTATCTGTATAGACATTATGTTGTGCAGTACCTGAGCAAGTCTATGTCTATACATGTGGCATGAGGTAATTGCACAGATAATGCAAAATTGTGCACCTTATTTAGCAGAAACCTTATGATAACTGTTCAGCAATCCTGTTGGAGATAATGGTAATTACCCAGTGATGTTGCTGCTACTGTGTTATCATTCTGATAATTCTGTTTCTAAATTGTGTCACTGCTATATTCCCACAAACGTAATAATCTCCAACCATCAGTTGGGTTTCAAAGACAGCTTTTCTAAAAAAAGAAACAGAGAATTATTGTTAGTTTAATGAGAGAGAAGCTCCATAACACAGGTAAGAAACTTGTCTAATTTCACTGCTTCCTTTATCTTTAATGTTTCCAATTCCCTCCCCCCCCCCGTTTTCTTTCTCCTTCATCTTATGAGAGTGAGAATGAATGCTAATGAGACCTTAGTTGGCCTAAACCCCAGCAGATCTCTCTGGGAAAATGAATTTGTATTCCAAATACTGGAGGTAAAATGTTGCTGATCATTAGCAGGTCCGTTAAACTGGGTAATTTCCTGCCACCTATCGCACAGTCAGGTAGTGGCTGATTTTATTCATATATAGATATATAAAAGTACATAGATGTATATGTGTCTCCTTTAACGTTATTGCTAGGTAAGTACATCATTCAAACTGAGATTAGAAAAGAGGAATGGAGGAGGGAGAACTCACTTATGTTCAAAAGCTATTTGTAGAAGTAATAAATAAGAACACATCCTCCTACTTTCTTCTGTTTCAATGGGGAGAAAAAATAATTCCCTTCTCCTCCGCCCCCTACCCCCTCCAAAAAAGTACCATTGTTCCAGAAAAGTTAGACCTATATTTTTAGTGGATAATATACAAATGTAAACTTGATCCTGCAAAACTATACCTTTTTGTATTACTGAATAAGCATTAATATAAGGTTACGAAGGACTATGGGACAAAATGTATTTCCACAAATTTCAGATTCAGAGCCAAACTTCCTTAAAGTTCAGAGAAAGGATTATGATTCCAGCCCATCTGTACTTCATATACAACTATTTGGTTGCAAGGATGTGATTAATGATGGTTGGGGGGAGGGGGTACAGAAGGAAGGACGGACACACACGCAAAAATGTGTATGCATCATGAGTGAGTCTGCATTGTGCTTTGCTGCAGCTACAGAGAGTTTTAGCAGTTAGGACCTGAGTCAAAACCCACTGAATTCAATCTAAGTCTTTCCATTGACTTCAGAGAGCTTGAGATCAGGTGCTAAAGAGAAGCAAATGACAGGGCCAGCGGTTAGAACAAACAGTTCACTTTGCTAAAGAACTTTGTGCTACTAGGAACCCAGGTGAAAATATGTGTAATGTTCTCCTTAAAGGATTAAATCCTAAAAAAGTTTATAACTTTCAATGAAATAAACAGCTTCTATAACCACAGACAACATCTAAGATAATAGGTCTGACCTTAAACAAATTTAATTAAGCCTGTGCAAGTATAGACAACTGTATCCGACCTGGAACAAGCAGATATTACACTTACTGTGAGTCAACCCTCCCTGCATTAAGCACCCCTAGACAAATTTAATCTGGAAAGTCTGCTTTGCAGTTATTATGGTATCATTTTATGTTTGACTAGTGAAACTAGTTCTGAGAGGAGGCAAGAGTGTAGTAGGAGACCCCCATAAAAGGGCTAAACCATTTTCAAAAGTTGCTATGAAATTGTTTCCTAACTTCAGGGTCACTGATCATCCAATGACAGCTCATTCTGACAGTAGCTCCTTCTTGTGGGTCACTAGTGTTGGTGGTGTCAATGATTTTTCTACTGTATCCAGAACATGTATACCTGATACCTAGACCAGGGGTTGGCAACATTCGGCATGCGGCTCGCCAGGGTAAGCACCCTGGTGGGCCGGGCCAGTTTTATTTACCTGCTGATGCGGCAGGTTCGGGGGCGTCGAGAAGCGCTGCGGGCGAGCGATGTGCTGGCCGCGGCTTCTGACCTAGACCATTAAGCCTTCATTACACTAGTTATCCTTCAGGCCATGTCCTCTCACCAAGGAGGATTATCCTATCCTATCTCCTAGAACTAGAAGGGACCTTGAAAGGTCATCGAGTCCAGCCCCCTGCCTTCACTAGCAGGACCAACTACTGATTTTGCCCCAGATCCCTAAGTGGCCCCCTCAAGGATTGAACTCACAACCCTGAGTTTAGCAGGCCAATGCTCAAACCACTGAGCTATAGGTCTTTATTAGGAATATGTCAATGTCTCTCTTTAGTAGAGGATAGTGTTGTCTGGTGGGAAGCACTACCCTGCTTGGCATTCTCTCCAGACCTAGGCTGAACTTACTGTCTCTATAGAATTCCCCACTCCTTTCAAGAAAATAAGAGACCAGAAACTGATTCTTCATTTTTTTTTTGTAAAAATATATATTTAAAAAGCTGTATATATTTATCTGTTAGCTTTGGAGAACAGAAAATGGCTGCAGGCGTGGGAAGCAATTGAGCAAAGATGAGTCAGGCACAATTAAATAATGTAACCTTACAGTTAACTTTATGTGCCAGCTCCTCTCCAGAGGATGCCAAATTCACTCAGATGTTTCCAGGCCCCAGGCAGAAGTAGGCAACATCTCCAGTGCAGTTGTAGTTTGAAGGGAGCTGGACACCTGGAGATCAGTTGGTGGCAGGAGAGAAATAGTTTTGATTGTCTATCTGCCAGGATAAATTTTGTAAATTAAAAACGTGTGCCTTGGGCTTACTTGCAGCAGACTGTAGAAATAAAACGTAAACTTTGCAAGTGGGCTGATTTTCAAATTCATCAGTTTGCATTCTTGTTGACATATTTCTTCCTCCTCCCCTAACCCTTTCTACCTCCCCCACCCAAATAAACCCTCATCCAATGGCCTGGTATGTTTATATTTCATCTACTGGCTACAGCCACAACAAAATGTCAGTCCTACCATAGGTAATGAAAGCAATAATAGAAAAATAAGCAAGGGGAGATGGAAAAATGAGGAATACTAGTTGGAAATGGAATAGCTTTAAGGGAAGTCAGTCTTTCTAATATGCAAACAAACTTCACAAACAACTGCCTGTTGTAAAATGTATGAATTACTAAAAGAAAGCACAGCTGGAGTCAATCCCAAGTGGTAGAATCTTTTCTAAAATAAATATGCTTTTTCCATGAAGTTCAGCTATATAGTTTAAAGTAACATAAATTAAGTGTGGTTGTTTTCAACCATCTCTGAAAAACAGAGGGCGGAAGAAAAATACCCATTTGCTGCTGGGAATTTGGCTCAGCAGATTCATAGAAAAGATGACATAATTTTAAGTTATTAAAGTAATATTAAGACTGGGATTTTAAAAGCAGAAGTCAAGAGATGTAAAACATGCCATTACACTACCATTTTATTTACTCCTATGCAGAGGGTAAGTTAGCACAAGGGCTTAAACGGGACTCAAATGGTGGGCCTAGCCTTGTGATGACTCTCTTCACAAGAGTGAATTTCACGCCAACACAGATTATGATGCACTTTCCATTATTCTGTGATATCTTTTTCACAGAGGTTCCTCACTGTCCCTAGTCCACCTGTCAAAGCAAATCTTTTTTAGGTCACTTTGAGTTGTCTTCCTTTTTTCTGTATTAATAAATCCAAACCTCATCTTTAGGAAGCTCTGGACCACGTATATAAGACTGGTTCAAAGAAAATCAGGATCCAAATATGTAATAAAAGTTCAGTCCTTAGATTAAAGAAGACAGCATCAATTTTAATGGAAAAAAATATCCATAAACTTGTCACAGCTTATTTCGTCATCAAAATGTTAACATATATCCTACAGGTGATCAGGAGTCTGAACACAATAATTCATGGACTAAGGACAAAAGGGACCATTAGATCATCTAATCTGGCCTTCAGTATAATACAGACAATAGCATTTCACCTGGTAAATGATGAGTTACTCATTACTCTTTTTATCCCCATAAGTTAAAGAAATAGCCACTGTAAATAAAAACACCAATTTGTTCAAATCAGGTATTACATTTAGAACATACAGTTGTGCTTTTTCTGTACAATGAGACCCAATTCTGTCTTCTGGACAGTTACAAATCTGTTATAAATGGCCAAATTCCTGGGCCACACATGCTTCTAACCCCCCTGCATACAGTCTAGTCACTGTTGCTCCCTCTGGGTCTCTAGGATCCATTCCCGGGTACTGACCTCTTCTCTGCACTTTTTCTTCAGTATTCGGGCTCCATAGTCAAGCCACCATAGGCCCTAAAAACTGATACCTCAGACCTTCTGAGGCCATGGTTGCTTCTGTATGCTCTCCCAGACTTCCACCTTGCTTTGGGTTATCTGTCTATCTAGATTAATCCCTTTGAAGACAATGTGTCAGAAAAGCGAGGAACCCAGACTTAGTAAAGGATATCTTAACCACAGTCACTTTACTTTTAAAAACAGGAGAGAGTTACAGATCTTTGAAAACAACAATTCCTAAGAAACGTGTGTACACACACACACACACACACACACACACACACACACACACACACACACCATATGTCCAGGCTCAGAAATTCCAGTCCTTCCCTACCAGACAGACTTCTGCAGACAGCATCCATTGGTCCATGTGGGTGGGCTGATAGTTGAGGGACACAGTTGATGGCCTTAGTTTGCTTTGTCAAGAGTTCACTGTCAATCATTTAACCATGTGGCAAGCACCATTCCTGGTCAGAGTCTCTGTCTCTCATACATTATAACTTTGCCCTGGACAAGGTTAGATCTGTCTTCAGACTCTAATATATGCTTTAATTTAAAATGGAGGTTACAATACAAAATGGAGCTCCTGAAACAAAATGGCATTTACAAAACAAAATGGAATTCATAATTTCACAGAGTCATATCCCACTCTGTGGAACTGTTGATCACTGCTCTTCAGTTCAGTAGTCTCTAATCCATCTTTCATGGGTCACAGCTAGTGTCTGAGGCCACACTAAATTAACAGATGAACATGATACTGGACAGTGTTTAGCACAGAAGTTTGTTTGCTCGACTGATTCACAAAGGAATGGAGTTAGTTCAAACATCTTCCTATACCATTCCCTCCCTCCTTTCCCATCTCTGAAATAAATACATAAATCACCTTTTAGATACAGAACAACTGTTAATATTAATCCAAAATATTTGAGAAAGTTTTGAAAATAGGAGTGTTGGAGAGAATGTTCACTCAACCTTAGCAGTAGTGTTTGCTACTGTGAACTCTCTAATATAATCTGGGGTGATGACAGTGGCCAAACCAGCTTTGAATTTCTGTTCATCTTTAGTGTTTTATAGGACTTGGTGTTGCTCTCAGTTAACAGTTAACCTGATCCAAAGCCCAACTCAGTGGAAAGACTCCCATTGACTTCTGTGGGTTTTGGATTAGTCTCATTCAGGATTAATATGGCAGGGATGTTTCACCTTTGTTGATGTCTGTGTTTGTCTACAGTGACTTGTAGAAGAGTCATTATTGTCAATTGTATTTATCTATTACAAATAGAGAAACAGTCACTGTTCCAAAAAGCTCACAATCTAAAGAGACAAAAAGTGAAGAAAAATAAGTATTATTTCTATCTTATAGATAGAGAAATGAAGTATGGAGAGAGATAAGCAACTCACCCAAGGTTTTATAGGATACCTAGGGCAAAGCTGAAAATTGAACCGAGATACCTTGAGTTCAATCCAATGCCTTAACAATAAGACCACATTCCCTTCTCCTCAAAAAATATATATATATTGAGGAAACAAAATATGGATTAGGTAGAGAGAGGGAGAGGTAAAAGTAATCAGTACATTTTCACAGACTACTTGCATACAATGTAGCTTGTCACCAGGCTAGTAACTATCAACAAACCACTTGGTAGAAGGGAGACTTACGGAGGGATTTGGAGGAAGATAAGGTAGTGGCATTACAGATTTTGGGGTGAAAGGATTTGTTCCACATTTAAGAAGCAGCAGAGGGAAGAACAGAAGTGCTTTTGGGAGAAGTGTCCGATTAGGTGGCAAAGACCAGTATCATTGTTGGAACAAAGACAGTGTTCAGTGAAGCAGTAAGAGAATAGATCTGACATAAGGTGGGGCTAAAACATGAAGGGCCTTAAAGGCAAAGACAAGAAACTTATCTTTGATGTGGTGGAGAAGGGAAAATCAATAGACGGACTCAAATGGGCTATGACCTATGATCATGTTAGGAAGGTGATTATATTCACTTCTGTAGCCAGATAAGAGTTTTAATAATTTGTTCTAACTACCACATGTATACTAAAAGTATAGGAGGATAGTATTTCTCCTAAATTATTTGGATGGTTAATGTGTTGAACGTATTCTGTCATATTCAACTTCTTTTAATATATCATCTTAGTATTTTACTTACTTTTATTTTAATAAGAGTAAATGTCCAGTAGGACACAACAAATTCAAGGATGGACATTCTAAATTCTACAAGGAGTCCAGTGGCACCTTAAAGACTAACAGATTTATTTGGGCATAAGCTTTCATGGGTAAGCTTTGCCTCTTCTGGAATTGAGGCCTCTCCTGGAATTGACACCTCCCCATCTATTATTGGGAGTGGACTACATCCACGCTGATTGAATTGACCCTGTCAACACCGGTTCTCCACTTGTGAGGTACTCCCTTCTCTTCATGTGTCATTATATAATGCCTGCATCTGTAACTTTCACTCTATGCATCTGAAGAAGTGAGGGTTTTTACCCACAAAAGCTTATGCCTAAATAAATGTGTTAGTCTTTAAGGTGCCACCAGATTCCTTGTTGTTTTTGTGGATACAGACTAACACGGCTACCCCCTGATACTTGACATTCCAAATTCTGGCTTTTGTTGCCTTTAATCTGTGGTCTTGCATGCCTCTTGTTTTATACATTGTGCTTTTGTTTCCTTGAGGTTAAAAACTTACTCTTCAGTTATGCCATATGAAAGCTGTACCTGAAGGTATTCATATTCCTGTTCAGGAAATCAGAACTTCCACACACAAACATCCTTTGTTTCCCTCTCAGTAATATTAATAAAACATCTCAGTGATAACTGTTGCTAAGCAATTGCAGCTCTAGTCTAGTGACTAGAGCGCTTGGGGTCGAAAAGGAATTTTCCTCCAGGGCAGATTGGCAGAGGCCCTGGGGGTTTCTCGCCTTCCTCTGCAGCGTCGGGCACGGGTCACTTGCTGAAGGATTCTCTGCACCTTGAAGTCTTTAAACCATGATTTGAGGACTTCAGTGGCTCTGACATAGGTTAGGGGTTTGTTATGGGAGTGGTGTGTGTGTGTGTGTGTGTGTGTGTGTGTGTGTGTGTGTGTGAGAGAGAGAGATTCTGTAGCCTGCGTTGTGCAGGAGGGTCAGACTAGATGATCATAATGGTCCCTTCTGACCTTAAAATCTATAACTCTATGACATGCGATTTGAATGAAAATATGACTGATTTAAAGTCTGATACTGAGCAACTCCTGCAAGATGCTGAACCTCCTCAGCCACAGTTAAGATGCATGTTTAAAATTATCCTACAGTAATTTGATCCAGGGAGAAGTCTGTTTTCATGTTTTATTTTTTCATACAAAGAGTTCAATGCAAACAAGTTGTTTGGTTGCAAGGCAATGTAAGACATATTTCTTATACAAAGCAGCTGAAATGAACTCAGGCAATAATTGATATGACTAAGATGCACAATATAGGAAAACAGCATTCGGTGATTTATTCTCTGAGTCACTAGATGTTAAATGAGAGAATATGTTTAGGAGTTGATAATTAGTTATGAATTCAGAAAGGAAACATTCAGTTCAGTACTTTGTGACTGAGAGAAACATAACACACTACCATGAGAGTTTATGCTGTTTTCACAGAATCTCTGCTATCTGATATATATCATTATGGTAAAGTTGAACCATTTGCTTTGAGAAATGATCCGGAGTGGATTACTAGCACACAGTGATATCTACCTCAGTAAGTAACTAACACTTTTTTCTGTAAACTAATACTATGGTGATTAAAGTGTAAAGATGTTCAGCACCCAGAATAAACATAATTTATCTTTAGAAAATAACAAAATCCTGCATTTTTCTTCACAAGCTATTTACCTGTATCATTTAGCAGGTGAGCCAAACCTGAAATTTGTTAACCCAAATAAAAAAAAAAAAGTTGCAGGCAGAGGGAGAGGAGAATGTATGTATTGTGCTTGTTTGGCTAGCTGTAGGAACATAAGAGCTGCTAGACTGGATCAGACACTTCAGAGGAAGATGCAAGAACCCTGCAACAGATAGTTATTGGACACTCCTCAGGGAAAATTTCCTCCTATCCCCTAATAACTAGATGATGGTTTAGGCCCAAAAGCATAAGTTTATGTCCCTTCCAAAGTGTTTGTGTTTAGGTTACTGTATAACGCTGGCAATTCTTGTTGCATGCCTCCTTTGTCAGATATGTAATCTACTTGATCTTGTATAATTTAATCATTGTCTGAGGTTCTTAGGATTTTATGATGAGAGAATAAATATTTCCAATAATCTGAATTCATCATTCAGTGATGCATTTTTAGTTATACAATCCAAGAGAGACACTTCACTGGGGCATGGGAATATGGTTCTATGTAATGTCCAGTTGGGTGAAGAGTAATTTATGCATAAGACAAAAAAAAAGTCAGTTTTGTGAGAAAAGTTGCTTCTCAGCTGGAAATCACTCATATACAATGAATACAGTTCTGCTTACTGCCACTTTCAAGAGTTGTATTCAAAACTGATCCTTGATTCATCATCACAAATTTCTTTAACAAGGCCAGGTAGCAATGTTTTCTGATGGAAACAACTGACTTATCATGTCAGTGTTTCTGCCACCAAAATGGCAGCTTTTCTTCTTCCTCTCTGACTTCCACCACTCATCTCAGTACATTCTTTCTAAGTTCTATCTACTATTTATGTACATGTGAATAGCTACCATGGTGGATTAATTTAATAACAATGAAGCAGAACTCAGATCTTACACGATACTGTCTGAATTTATCTTTGAAACACCCCAGACGCAATGTTACCTCTAGTTTACAGCTGTGTAAGTGAAATACATCGATATTAAGGTATAAAAGAGTGTTGCTTCACTCAGTGCCATAATGTCTGTCTCATTTTCAAAAATGACTGAGGGTGTGTCTACACTGTAGTTTTAGCCTGTGATCTTGCCCATATTTTGCCCAATCCACCCTACCATCCACACACAAAACCCTCAAGCATATGCACTTTGAGCTTTGAACCAGTGTTTACTCACACAGCTGTGGTCTGAGTTAAAGATATCAATCTGTGCTTCAGCACAGGCTGGAACTCACCCACTTTGCAGGCAAGATCACTCGATTGCTGACAGTCTGCCACGCCCCCCCCCCCCCCCCCCCCCCGAGGGACAGACATTCTTCTGCAATTGACAGGATTGACTGGGAAAGAATCCTAGAGTGTCTCAGCGCAAACAACCACAAGGGACACACAACTGAGTGTAGAAACAGTTAGTACACAATAGTGCATGCGGGGCTTTGTGGTGTGAATGGCTAACCTGGGTGCCTAACTCAAAGGGATGTAGCAACATTGAGTGGAACAAGGCCTACATGCCTTTTTAAAAATCTGGACCTAAGTGTCGTGCCCAAGGTTACATGGGAAGTCTCTGTCAGAGTCCCGGTCTATTGCCTTATATATAATATCAACCACACTATTGGATGAAATCCTGGCCCCATTGAAGTTCATGGCAAAACTCCCACTTTATAACAATGGCTTCAGAAAGAGTTAGAAGTTGAAGTGCCAGTAAAGATAGGAGAGGTTTTGTTTTTCTCTTGATCTTTCCAGTTTTATGGAGTCAAGAGATTTGGTTAATTCAGAAAAGTTTTAGATAAACACACAAACTTTGGGTGCTAATCAGAACTGACACAGAACTCTAAGCCCTCTGACATTTGCTCATCACCATTGTACATATGCTGCTCTTAGGAAGTTGATTAAAAATTGGAGGCCTCTGACAGCAGCCTATTGCTTTATTACAACCATACACTGAGAGCTTCTGGAGGATGGTACAGATGTGGAAGTCAGGCTTTTGAATGTCTTCACCTCCAGAAGGAAACCAAACTGCAACCACTACTCATCCATCAGGTAGCTTTCATATTCCTTTCATTTCTTTTTACAAGGTGTCTGACTTGTATCTTCTCAATGTTGTTCTTTTGCATCTTACTTAAAATTGAAATGTAGAGTATGTTTGTTGTTTCGGTATATGGCAGCATACAGAAATAAAATTCTCTTTAGGCCAGCATTTCAAAAGCTGGGATCCCCCTTCAGAGGGTCTGCGAGTCATGGATGGGACCGCCGGCTCCGCTGATCAACTCCTACTCCTCCATCCCAGTGCCTCCTGCATGCCATGGAACAGCTGTTCAGCAGTGTGCAAGAGGAGAAGCAGGGATGGAGCGGAGGCGGGAAGAGGTGATGCGGGGATGGGACAGCGCCGTAGCCACAGGTGGGCCTGGTTGGGCTGTGGCTAACCCACTTAGCATCCAGGCCCGCCCCACCCTCCCCCAGCCCCATCTCTGCTCTGGCTCCAGCACTTGTCCCACTCCACCTGCCTGCCTGGCACTCCAGCTAGGGAGTGGGGTTGGGGCGCAGCGCTTGCTCTGCTCTCCCCCCGGCGCTCCTGCCAAGGCCAGGCAGGTAGAGTGGGACAAGCCCCCATGTCCTGACTCCGCTCCCCAGCAGGAGCGCCTGGCGGAGTAGGTGGGGGCACAGGAGCACCCATTTTTCCAGCGCCCCAGGTTGGCCCAGTGGCTAATCTGCCACTGTGAGGAGGGCGAGCGAACAGGCACCTGGGGGAGCCAGGCATGGCATGGGGGTAGTGGGACCTGGAAGGGAGCCAGGAGCCATGCATGCTGGAGAGCAGTGTCTCCTCCCAGAGCTGGGTGCATGCCCAGGGACCCAAGGAGCCCCTAGCCAGAGGGTTCATCCATCGCCCCCCGCAAGGCCAGTTCAGGGGGTGGGGGTAGGAGGTCCCCCCATCCCTCCTGCCCTCCCAACCCCCTTGTAATTGCCGTCCACCTGAAGTCAGGGCCCACCCAAATATCCCATGCTGGCTATGCCACTGGGGTGGGGTCTAGGGCTGAGCAGGGGACTTGGGTGTCCATGAAAAAATTTAAATCAAAATGGGGGTCCTTGACTTGCTAAAGTTTGAGAACCGCTGCTCTAGGCCATCTCGGACAAAGCAAGAAGACCCAAAGCATAGGCGTGTTTCAAACATTCAGTGGTTTTCAGGTGAGAATGGAACTTAGCCATTGGCATAGATTCTCAGATCGGATGACTGGTGTGTGAACTGTTCCAGTATGTCAGACTTTGCCAGGAGACAGGAAGAGATTTTTGATCAGATGGATCAAGTGAGAACTCCCTCCTGGTCATGTGTGAAAAAACGGCATCTGGGAATACTTGTGAGAACACACTATGAATAGTCCATGGAAAGACAGCAATCCAACTGACCCCTGCTTGGCAAACCAGGTATGGAAGTCGAAATGAAGACAATGTTTAATGAGACAAATTCATTGCAAGAGCCACAGCTGTCCACTAAGCAGCTCACAGTGCTCTGTTGCAGTCAATGTGCCAGACTGATGTTTGTTCTGATATTGGCCTCTCTGTTCACAAGCGGGATAATTGACAAAATATAGAAAACAAAACTGAGACCAACAAAAATTAAGTCTTTTTTTTAATACAGAATATTGTTTAGAAACAAGTTGGATAATTTAACTGTCTTTGTATATCCTCAGAGAATAGAAATGTTCAATATTATGCAATAAATTAATCATTTAAGAACTCTATGTAATATCCATGCAACTTTATCTTCCTTTCTAACAAACATTCTATTGCCAGCTTTATCGTAATGTTCCCTAAGTTTTGTGACAAATCTTGCATTTTTGTTCTTTTTCATAATTACTATGCAGCCAAAAAAACAGGTTGTCTTCTTTTCAATATAATGTTTAGTGGAATTACTGAAACGTGTTCCAACTGTTGACATGGTCTGACCAAAGAGCCTTTAGAGTAACTCTACATATTGTGATGTTTTGACATACCCGGGGTAATATCTAGACTAATGAGTAGTTGTGTCTCCTGCCCTCCAACCTGGGGTGTCTTTTTCACTGCTTTGCTGCACTACCCACCACTCCTTGCCTCTAGCTGTAAGTCACTCCCAGCTATGTCTGTGTGAGAAGCAGCCTGTTGGACTCACACTGGCTTTTTCTTGCAAGGTGAGCCCAACACACTCCCAGTCCCAGATTTCCCCCCAGAAACGTATATTTTGTACTGCCCAGCCTTTTCCTGGACAATACAAGCTTATATAAAGTTCATCATTTAATTAATAAAATGATATGCATACTCTTGACATCCCAAATGGAGTTTCTCCAATACTGCAATTCAAACACACTGGATTAGACAAAGCAATAAAACAAATTTAACTACAAAGAGAGAGATTTTAAGCAAACACAAGCAATGAGGCATAAAAGTCAGAATTGGTACAAGAAAAATAAAAGTAAAACACAACTAATGCCTAACTTAACCAACTAAGGTAAATTCAAAGCAAAGTCTCTCTCACCGTATGTTTAAGCAGTTCCACTGGCTGAACTTCTTTCAGTCAGGGTTCCTGCCCCAGTCCAACGCTGCTGCTTTTATTCTTCAAGTGTTTGTGAATGCTGTGGGCAGAGAGAAAGGGAAGAATCCTTGGGGTATCTGCCCCTCCTTTTTATAGTCCTCTCCCTCCTTGAGAAGCATCTCCAGCTGGGAACATGGTGACAGGCAGACTGTGTAGATGGGAACTCCATGCTGTTTCTTTGCTAAAATGTAGATTTTTTCCCGCACCCCCTTTTCCTGCCACAGAATAGCTACTTACCAGGAAATGGGCCATTTAACCTTGTTTACAGCTGGCTGAGGCATCAGCTTGCCCTTTGTCTCTGAGGAACTGGTTTGGTTATTCTCCAGACTTGAAACATGTTTTAGTAACACTGTAGAGTGGAATCTTATAACTTTACATACAATGGTGCCACACATATTTCACCAGAACAATAATGATCAGCAAATAATGCGTTTTCATATGATACCTCACAAGACATACTTTCTGCAAAGATTATTACAATAATGAGCAAGGGGTGAATACAGGGGTATAGACCATCACAGACATATAGGACTAATTACACATCCTAGAACACGCCATCTAGTTTAAACTACTTACCCCCAGGCTTTTCGTATATATTCTCTTAAGTTGACAATGCATCAGCTGTAAAACAGGCTAACTGTGTTAGAATGTTAGGCACTGCCATTTTTTATTATTTAAATGATTAATAATACAAACTTCAGGGCATAAACTTAAGTTACTTATCAAAAGCCAGAAAGTTTATTTCAATTACTTTTAAGGTTTTTCTTCTAAAAATGTCCTTGTTAAAAGTTGCAATTACCTGACTTGCAGGAATAGAATGATGAAGGGTTGTAGAAGTGCATGAAATGTATACTGTGAAGGCTACAATTCTCAAAGCTGATCTCACAGCAGCAGCCAAAATGATGTGGAGGGCCGGACTTTTCATTTTATTTTTCTCAAACTTGTGTGTAAGAGAGAGGAGTGGATGGTCTTATGAATTTTGATGCAAAATATTGAACTGCTATTCCCTAGTTTGATATTTTACTGAATTCTGAAAGAAACAGACTATGGTGTTAAGAAAAGTTTCATTACTTTGACACTAAGGGCTTGCCTACACTGCCTCACAGTTCAAACTATGGGGGTGTGAATAGCAGTGAATGCCAAAGTGCTGCACTCTAACTCCCCCGTGCGGATTCTGCAGGCACCAAATAAAAGGTTCCTAATTCTCATCAATGTAAGCCTGTTTGAAAAGGACGACATTAACGCTAACTAGGAACCTTTTAGTTTGTAGCCGTGTAAGTCTGGATCTGTAAAAAACAACAGAGGGTCCTGTGGCACCTTTAAGACTAACAGATGTATTGGAGCATAAGCTTTCATGGGTGAATACCCACTTCATCGGATGCATGTGTTTTAGTTTGTGTTTGTACCATCCACATAGGGAAGTTAAAGCAAAGCACTGGTGGCGCACACTGCTGTTTACTCCCCGGTAGTCCAGATATAACCTAAGAAACACATTCTGCATTTATATAGATTCATGAACTCCCGCTGCACTGCATGGGGGTTCAAGAAATTGAAATTAGATCAACATTTGGACCTCTAGGTGTTTTTTTTTTAAATCTAAGGAGACATATGCTAAATCCTAATCTGTTACACTAGAGACACTCTGGATTTACACCAGTGTAAGTAACAACAGACTCTGACATTAGAAATTATTAAGGTAGCCTCCATGTTGAGGAAGCGCATCCACGTTGTTGTTAATAGAAAAGGTGGCTCCTTTCGGAGGAACAAATTCTTACATTTGAGGAACAGTGCATTGATGAACAGCCAGGAACAATGAGGATAGTCACAAACAGATATTTGGTCAAGTGGTGGTAACCCCACAGCAGCTAACAAGATAAGCCCTAAAGGCAGCCTGTCATGGCAGCACGTAATTATGGGGGGAAGGTAATACCTCCCTTGAGCTATTGTCCCTCTGCTTGATACTTAAATCTGGCTCAAACTGACCATCCAAGCTTTTCATTGGTCTGTTTCCTGCTTGAACCTAGGGCTTTTACACGCCTGTACAGTTCCGAGGCCAACAGCCCCATTCAGGTACTGCATGAGCAAACTATGCCCCTTCCCAAGAGTTTTGCTACAGCACAGAAAGTAGGTTGATATCAGTTTCACAGGGAAGGGCATTATCATCTTCACAATTGGAAGAATCAGCAATGGCCAAATAATTCGAACTCTGCTGCCAGGACAAACTTCCCAGAGTTGCAATTCTGTGAAACAAACAAAATGAACCATGACCCCATTGCCTATTCAGCAAGTTGGAGTCCTTCCAATGGCTTCAAAGTCTAAAAGGTATCCCCACAAATTAAAAACCACAAGAAGCTCAGGAAGAACTCAGTGTACCACCTTGTAAAGTTTTATTTATTATTATTTTCCTTTGGATGTGCAAGCAGGGACAAGAAATTTCTTGTGCATTGTAAAATCCTGGAGAGCTTGTTCACAAATTCATAAAGTAAGAAGCAAACAACCCCTCCAAAACCTCATCACTGTTGCATAGTTTATTTAAGCCTACACTTTTGAAGGAGAAGACTGCTTCCTTCCCTACTCTTCCCACCCCCCCAAAAACTTTTCAGCAAGCCTATGAATTGGTGTTTTTATGAGTGGTATTTGCACACCCAAGTTGTGACCACAACCCACTTTCTGTGCCATAGCGGATCTCATGAGAAGGATCATGGTTTACTTGTGTAGTATCTGACTGGGGTTGATGGCTTTGGAGTTGTGAGGGCTCATAAAAGCCCTAGTTTGAAGCAGGAAGCCGGCCAGTCACTGTGCAAGGTTGGGATGGTCAGTTTGATCTGGATTTTTAAATATGAAGCGTAGGGGGGCCAAGTTCAGAAGACATGGTTAAAGATTAGTCTTTAAATGTTTGGGTTGTTGTATAGACCTGATTGAAGTACCAAAACATAGAGAGGGGGGTTGCCAGTATTTAAACATGTCATTTTGACTCTTTTCGGGAACATAGAGGATTGGGGGGGGGGAGGGTGTGGGAATATGTTCAAAATTAATTTGGTAATGTTGGAGTTAATGCATATTTTAAAAAAAAATGTTAAAATGGCATTCGGATATGTAAAATCTGGAAGGGAAAACAGTAGTTATGTTGAATGAAGTTAATGTACAATTTGGTGTTAGTATAGAGCATTAGGAAAATGCGAGTGGAAAATGGAGATCATTCTCTCAGAATAGAACACTGTTAGAGAAAATGAGAGAGGTGTGTGTAATTTAGAGAAAAGGAGCTGAGAACCTTAAGGGGATAGTTTGAAAGAAATACATGAGTTCAGGGAGAGTAGACATATTAAACATTCATAAGTAATGTTTTCCACAGAAATATTAGCACCAGAGTCTGTCACATAACTTGCTAATATACAGCTTCTCAAACTCAATTTAGAGTACTGAGATAACTGATTAGAAAAGAGATTATAACCAAGGGACATCCTAGACAATGTCCTTTCACTGAGCTTAAGGAGAAATTCCACTAGCTAACAGCCAACATTTGTCTAATATTTCTGTCTATAAGTTATACTTCATAGGAACCTTTCAAAGAATTGAGGCAGGCACTATTATACTCAGCTTGATTCCAAATGCCAGTTTATGCAGGTGTATGTACTGATCTCTTCAGTGGTGTGGAGACTAGGATAATTAACACTTACATAAATATTGAGACCTAGAAGGTGCAATGTAAAAGAAAAACTAGCTAAAAAATTCAATATTACTAAAAATCTCAAAGGGGAAAAATAAGATTTATTTATATTTACCTTCATGATATATAAGCTACTGAAGCGTTTGCTGTGTAGTCAATATAACAGAGATTGTTCGTTAAACCACAGGTCAATAAACAAGTGGACTACAAGATATTACATTGGCAAATTTGTGCTCTCATTTTTTTACTCTCTTATTTCCTAAAAACAAATGGTATCACAAAATCTCATGTTCTTCTTACCTGGAGTAGTATAAGGGTCTTCTACAATATTGGATAAATCACATCTGCAGCCACAAGCTGCAAAACTGGGTTACAGTGTCTCCAATCCCAAGTGATCAAAAATTGTAAGGTACACCCCCCAAATCATGAGACTTTATTATTAAAAATCTAAGCTTGTAAGTCACTCTCAAATCACATTTTCATGCTTTTCCTCTGCAACCCTGAGGACTAGTAGCTTACTATTTTTTCAAATGAAAGCTGAGATTCTCATATAGGAGAATTTCAGGAGCTGCAACTTTAAGAAAAACACTAAATATTGCAAGTATCATAATACAATTGTGAGAGTTGGCAACAGTAGGTAATATATTAGGAAGATCTAGAATAGAAGACACATTTGAAAGAACATAAACGTGCACAATAGCTTTTATTGTGACTTTCAGCAACCTAACTGAATGTTTCCTGCAACTCTCATAAGTGCTGAGAAGAGAAATCACAGCCCAATGTAGAGACATTAATGTTATAATTAAATACATGTACTGAGAGAGGATGACGAATCTCACACAGAGGTTCAAGGCCCATATGCACATTGTGGAATTTCATGGCACAAGTGAGCCAGAAAGCAAAGAGCCTCCCCAAGGGGACCCCATACATACCTCTGCATGCTGTAGAGAAGGCTTCTGGGACTGTTCTCTACACTGCCATATAAAAGGTTGAGTGTTTTGGGGACATGGTTACTGGGTTCAGACCAAGAATGAATTCACAAGATCCCTTCATAGTAATGGTGAGGGAACCATGAGCCACACTGACTGCTAACCTCTGTAGGTATATGGGGACCTTCTATGATATATAACAGCTGGTTTCATGGAGACCTCAGATGGCATCTTGTTTTGAAGTTTTGGCACTTATTCCAAAAAAAAAAAGGAAATTCCTGAACCAAAAAATATAGTAATTAAAAATATTAAGTGTGTTTCATTGGAGCTAGTTTCACTCTTTTCCTAAAAATTCTATAGCTTCAAAAAATCCAAATGTTGAAAAGTCTAGAAATGAGCATTAAAAGGATCCAGCCAGTTCTCCACTGCCTGTAGTCCCCTATAATTTAGTCACCTCACCCAGTTTGTTCTGCCAAGGCAAGCTTCTGAATATGAATTTTGTATCTTGGGTCTATCTCTCCATACTCTACAAGCCAACATATGCATGACTTCAACAGCATGAAGATGAATTGAGAGATTGTATTTTTTAGAGAATGGATTTCCAGTGAATAGAACATTATTGTATTATTTGCCTGATAAACTTGTGTGCTATTTTTTCCCCTTTGTATATCATAAGTCATTTTCCCATTTTCATTATGCCATGCTCCATAGTGAACAAAAAAGAAATTCATACTCTTTCAACAGTTTAATATGCAAGGGTCCTACTGAATAAAAGCTATATGTCTTCTGTAATGATTAGCGTGCTGGCTGATTTCTCTTCCATGCACAATGTATAACACTAAAACAACGAGGAGTTCGGTGGCACTTTAAAGACTAACAGAGCTGAAGAAGTGGGTTTTTTACCCACGAAAGCTTATGCCCAAATAAATCTGTTAGTCTTTAAGGTGCCACCAGACTCCTTGTTGTTTTTATGCATACAGACTAACACGGCTACCCCCTGATACTTGAACGTATAACACTAAACCGTGTATTCAAATACTCCATGGAAACCAAATCTACACCCTATTGTGAAGTCACAGACTGCTAAAGAAGCACTAAGTAAGAATTTAGATTTTTTTAAAATGGTGTCTGCAGTAATTCCAAGTTTAATCTGTCAGCATTAGGAAGATGTTGTTCTAACTCCTTTGGGGCCTGAGTCTCTCCAGCCTGCACCTTACACAGTCATTTTTACACCAGTGTAAATTGAATGCAATACGGGTGTTATGCACACCCATTTTGATTTGCACCCACAGTGCACTCCCTTTGCACTAGTGTAAATGGCTACATAAATCAGGCCCCAGTATGTTTGCCTTGAGTGCATTATCTCAGTCTCACATTTTTCTCTCTGGGTCCTGCCCTGAATTTCTTAATTAACCAAAATTTCCTGTGAATTCAAAAGATGTTAGTGGGCTTTTAGGATGTGTTGACACCTCTGTTTATTTTATAATAACTTATTTTCCTAACTGTTACCTTACCTCTGCATCACCATCAGCGGTGGCACCAGTGCCTAGGGCGGCAAACCGCGGGGAGCGCCCTGCCGGTCCCTGCGAGGGCGGTAGTCAGGCTGCCTTTGGTGGCATGCCTGCGGGAGGTCTTCCAGTCCCACAGATTCGGCGGTGGGTATGCCAAAGCCGCGGTACCAGTGAACCACCCGCAGGCATGCTGCCGAATCCGTGGGACCGGGGACCTCCCGCAGGCATGTCGCTGAAGGCAGCCTGCCTGCCATGCTTGGGGCGGCAAAAAAGCTAGAGCCGCCCCTGATCACCATATATTTTATCCCCTCCATACATAGCATCTTGTGGTAAGCTAGACTGAAAACTCTTCAGGTCAGAGTGTGACTGTCTATACCAGGTCCACCCCAATGGTGTCCTGATCTATGTCCAGCTACAGTACAGATAATATTAATGGCTTTAGGTCTATACTTTTATACTAGGAATACAGTTTTCAGATTCTGAACTAATTTTGCATGGAAAACAAAGATGTGGAAGAAAAGCACCAATATCATCTCTCAACTACTTTTAAAATTTAATATTTTCTGAAAATATTTTGGCTATAGATTATTATGGGTTATATAGAAAAAATATATAAGAACATAAAAATGGCCATACTGGATCAGTCCAGTGATCCATTTAGCCCACTATTCTGTCTATCCCCTTTCATCCAGTCCCAGCTTCTGGCAGTCAGAGGTTTAGAGACACCCAGACCACAGGTTTGCATCCCTAACCACCTTGGCTAATAGCCATTGATGGACATATCCTCCATGAACTTCTTTAATTTTTTTTTAATCCCAATTATGTCTTTGGCTTTAACAACATCCACTGGCAAAGAGTTCCACAGGTTGACTGTGTGTTGTGTTTAAAAGTACTTCCCTTTGTTTGTTTTAAACCTGCTGTCAATTAATATAATTGGGTGACCCCTGGTTTTCATGTTCTGTGAAGGGTTAAATAACACTTCCCTATTCACTTTCTCCACACCGTTCATGATTTTATAGACCTCTATTATATCCCTCCTTATTCATCTCTTTTCTAAGCTGAATAGTCCCAGTCTTTTTAATCTTTCCTCATACGGACATTGCTCCATACTACTAATCGTTTATGTTGCCCTTCTCTGTACCTTTTCCAATTCTTATATTTATTTATTTGAGAAGGGGTGACCAGTACTGCATGCTGTATTCCAGTTGTGGGTGATGTCAGACTTCCTGAAGTAGCTAACCACGGTGAATGACTATCTCAGGGTAGACTGTCAGAAAACTGGGCAGACACCCCAAACTTGTGGTATGTTCTATAATTAGATTTCACTAAGCCAGTATTAAATGTGAACTCCTGGATTACTATATCAGTCTTACCATGGAGTCACAGATAGTTCCCTTAGCCTCTCCAACCTATCTTGCCTCCCAGACAAACTGAACTTTATGATGCAAGATTATTAAAACCAAAAATCACACCATATGAGGTTGCTCCCAGTCCCAAGAGACTAGTCACTTACCCCAGATCAGTTGGCACTCCAGATCAGTTGGAACACCAAAGACAATGCTGGCAGCCAATTCTATAGTAAATTCACTATAGGTTTATTAGCTAAGAAAAAAGATTAGAAAGTTATTGAGGGGTTAAAGCTGGTAAAATATTATAACAGATAAATTGCAGTTTGTAACTCCAAATGGTGGCAGTGATAATATACTGCTAGGTTCCCAAAAGTCTTTGCCAGGGCTACACAGAATAATTCTGGGGATCTCTGTCTTCTTGTTCAGTTATTCTGCCCTGGTAGAATCCAAACAATCCAGAGTTGATGGATCATTTCTTCAATCCCTATCTATAACTCCTTTACACTGAAAGTAAACTGACCGTGACTGTACCCACATGGATTTTTTTCTCTGATGACAGATAATGAGGAATGCACTGAGAATCCACACAATGACCACTTGCTTTGAAATTAACAGAAAATTCTAAAGTCCTTAAACCTTTCATTAGCAATTCACAAGATTTCTGTGGGAAATTTAGTTGCAAGGGTATTTACGATGTAAATGTTTGCTATTACAATATGACAGGAATAGATATGTGAAAACAATACAAGTAACCTTCCATTAGTTTTATGAAGGTTAAACATGTGAAATGCTTATATGTTTACAATCACTTTAATATAATACACAAGTGAATTGGCCTCCAAACACTATTACATCTAACTATCGCTATTGATCTATACTAACGTATAAGTGAACTGGCCTGTGGTCCGGAACAGACCTGGTTTGCCAGCATCACAGGCATACCATGGCTTTATATAATGGCCATTATGATATTTTCTGTCTTATTATCAATCCCTTTCCTAATGGTTCCTAACATTCTGTTAGCTTTTTTGATCACCAATGAACATTCAGCAAATGTTTTCAGAGAACTTGTCCATGATGACTCCATGATTTTTTTCTGAGTAGTAACAGAATGGAAGACCCTTTACAGTCAGCTTTGGACTCAATTATTTTCAGTAGTTTTGTATTAACTGCAAACTGCCACCTCACTTATGCCTTTTCCCAGGTCATTTATGAATATGTTTCCAGTACAGACCCCTGGGGGATTATATTTATCTTTCTCCACTATGAAAGCTTATTATTTACACTTCCCCTTTGGTTCCTATCTTTTAACCAGTTACTGATCTTTTATTACATGATGGATTAAGACAATGACTTTTATTTGCCTGCACTATTTTCTAAACATCAATTGTACTATTCACTAGAGCTGGGTGAATAATCTGTTTCATTTCAGGTTGAGCAAAACAGTTCATTTCTGAGCTTTTAAAATATATATATAAATAAAATCGAAGGAAATTTCAAAACAAAAAAATGCAAAACATTTTATTCTGAAACTGTCACAATGAAATGTTTAGATTTTTCTGGATTTTTTTTACACACTTTGGTGAAACTGACACACATTTGAAAAAAATAATAATAATAATTGTCACCGAATTTGTATTTTTGGCCCTGCCCCCAAAAAAGTGTCATTTGAAAAATGTTGCCTAGCTCTGCTGTTGACACGGAGTCTTCAAATTACATTATACCCTAGCAGTAAATTCTTGCATGGAGAAATGATGATGTTATTTCATGTCAAAGCTCTTTTTACAACCCCCTATGGCTTTCTTTCGTTTTATTACTAAAATACAGAAACTGGTATCTGAATATACTATATCTTATTGTTATCTGCATTTTTGTACTGTAACTAGATAAGTGATCTCAGCAAATGCAATAGATAAGCATAAAAACTTTCAAAACAGACAATGAAAATTATGAGGTTTATTGTTACTTATAGATCTGAAGTCCAGATCGCCAGAAATTATCATAATAAGCATTGCTGCATTTATTTTAGCAGTGCTCAGTGGTAACTTGATGTACACATTAATCCAGCAGTGAAATTTACAGTAATATGAAACTTTAAACTAAAATACATAATTCAATTTAAGACTCTTGTTCTTTCCAGAAGCAACTCTCTGCATTTGTTTCAGTGTAGTAAATATGAGAAGCTGTTTTTTTAATGCTAACATCTCTAACATAATTGCTTGTTTATTGTTCATTAATGAATTTGAATTGTTTTGAATCTATACTAAATTGCTTGTGTAACCTGGAATGTGATTTTAAGAGATTAAATTGGTGAAGGGAGTGGGAGGGGGTTATTCACAGTTGTGCAATGGAATAAAAAAATCAATCTCCCACTGAAAAACTAGTTACAGCAATTGAATTAGTTCTTTCAATAACATCTGACAACTTAGCAAATGTCACATTCAAAATAATTTTATCTCTGCTGTCAGATATTTCACAGCACTAATTAGATAGTTAAACCCCTAAAGGTGTGCTTTTAAAATCTTAATTCACAAATGTTCAGTGCTACTGTAGCTCATTTGTGGTCTTCAGATGTGAAAAAAATATTATAAGCAACATTTTTATGCTACAAAGTGACTAATACAGCTTTTATTCAGCCCTTAGCTGTTTAGCATTATTGTCAAAGGAAATTAGGGAGTGGATTGTGGGAGGAGTGAACCATTCTTTACCCCGTTGAAGAAAATCACCAGTACATTGTATGTTAGCTCTGGATTCCAGGCCAATGGTCAGAATATACTGATTGCTGTCAGCAGTTGTAGATAATCATCTCATCACACATTAAGTGGTGAAGGCCATTGTCTGGCTAGTAGGAAATACTGTGTGGCCCCTATAAGGGCTAGAGAGTGAGGGAGTGATTGGCTGAGGCAATGTGGGGACACTGATTTCCCTCCCCCCACAGGTGACTGGAAGAGAGGGGAGGACTATTTAGGTCCATGCCGGTGCAGCAAAAGCCCTCTTTTACCTGGACCATGTACAGCAGCAGGCAGAGGTGAGTGTGACCAACACCTCATGGAGGTTGCAGAGGCAGAGTGTGAAATTGAGTCCCTTCCAACCAATGCTGCAATGGGTGTCTAGCGGGCGGACCTCAGTGGTGGTCAGGGAACTTGGCCCCTTTTCCTCTGAGGGGACCTAAGTGGGGGATGGGAGGTCAATTTCCCTCCCCCTCCAGACAGCAGAAGACACCAAAACTATCAGGCTAGCAGAATTAGCAAATAGGCTACTGGGGGATCTGATGTCCTAGGAGATGGTTCAGGAACGTCTGGGGTACACACACTTCTATAGATGCTAATGGTGTTTTCCAACAATTAATTTTACGATGTATTGTCTTTTTGATATTCTCATTTTACCTAAATTACTTATGCAGTTACTTTTATAGTATCTTTATTACATGATCAATAAGCTAAAGGGGTTTTCTAATCCAGTCGCTGTTACTGACAGCTGTGGCAACCAACAGCTCTTATGAGTTAAAAACATCTTTGAATGGGCCATTATTTTATCCATTACAAAAAACATCTGCAATAACAAGTACTTCTTATCAATCAAAGCACATAACTGGATCATAAGCACCCCTTATCAATTACTCAGTTTTGTTTGTTATAACATACTTCCGTAGACATCTTTCATTACTTTGGAGAGGTCCTTTTTCCTGGACATCTGGATTTTCATAGACTTACAGGGAATAATTATGTATAGTCCAATACTTAATTACATAAATTCCTGAGTGTTGGTTACATACTTAGTTCAGGATAAGGACAGAACTTTCAACTTCATAGGTACAGGAGCCCATACTGATTTATCTATATCATACACACACACATGGATTTTGGGTAACATGTAAAAGAATTGAGAGTTTAACATACAAAAATCATAAAATGTTAATACTTACAAACAGGACACAGACTCTGTGATGTGTTCATCTGGAGGGATCTTGCCGGTCAGATCTCCTAGAGAACCTCCCTCCTCCCCACCAGGGATGTGTTCTACCTCCCTTTTTATTCATAAAGATCACAGAATCAGTATCATTGTGCAGACACTGCTCGTGTAACTGGCATAGCAGAAGTAAATGGTAAATTGTGCTATGAACACATGAGTGTTTCTGGGAAGGGTTCAAGGTTCTTTTGCACACTAAGGCTGTATCATCAATACCAATAAACTCACACAATGATACTTTGCAATAAGGCACATACATCACACTTAAAGAGTTTGTCAGGGTCCGTCACTATACTGGTGTTAGTTACGTTGGGGTGACTATTCCCCACATGGAATTTAAAAAAAACTTTGAGATATGTCTTTTTGTCCATTTGCAGGGTTTTGCTTGGACGTAAACACACACCTTTTCCTTCATAGTACTCTAAAGTACTGTTTGTTTTTTTCTGCCTCATCTGTACTCTAGTGAGGGACCACTGAGGCCTTTTGTTTCTAGCTGAGGTCCACGTTAATGTTGTCTGAAAACAATGTCACAAGAATGGTTAAAGTGCCAGAGTTCATAAACCTCAGTGATCCCATTCCCTTTGCCTACAGCCTGCACAAGTTCTAGCATGCACCAAGTCCCTGTTAAAGCCTCCTCTCCCTGACTGTCTGTGAATGGGTCCTGTTGATTGTGCAGAAATAAATGTGCACATAGGGGTCACACTAATTTACCATTTACTCTATAGAGTAGCACAGTGAAATAGGAGCTTCTTGGAGGGTGCACTTTAACTTTGGCTATGCCAAAGTACTGTCTGTTATCCCTCAAATTTTCATACACAAAGATGGGGTGCACCACAGGTACCTTTTAGTCTTGTTAACAAAAGGGTAAAGCAGGGTTCAGCAACCTCTGGCACGCGGCTCGCCAGGGTAAGCACCCTGGCAGACCGGGCCAGTTTGTTTACCTGCTGCGGCGGCAGGTTCAGCTGATCGTGGCTCCCACTGGCCACGGTTCGCCGTCCCAGGTCAATGGGGGCATCGGGAAGCGGCGCGGGCCGAGGGATGTGCTGTCTGTGGCTTCCCGCCGCCCCCATTGGCCTGAAGCGGCGAACTGCGGCCAGTGGGTGCCACGATCAGCTGAACCTGCCGATGCGGCAGGTAAACAAACTGGCCCGGCCCGCCAGGATGCTTACCCTGACGAGCCGCGTGCCAGAGGTTATGGTAGGCTTACCAACAATGACAGCATAACCACCCAATAAGCAGGATCCCGCTTTAACCTATCCACTATGTAAAGCATGCTGGAGGTGAATGGTCTCTTTATGGGTCACGTATATTAACCATTGACTGGAGAGAGGGTAATCTCTCTTCTGATGATTATGGTAACATTTAATGGCAAAGGTTTATGCTTTGTGGTTTTCAAAATTTAATCAGCACTTGGCCATGCACATTGAGGATAATATCATGTACTGAAAGTGTTCTATACATTTAGTCATTATCCGTGGCAGGTTTTTTTTTAATAGTTCTTTAATGTTTTTTTTTAAATGTTTCTTTGTAATTTTATGACTTCTCTTCTGAATCAGTCACAAGCCTCTTGCAAAGTTTCCAAATCTTTCTGACAATAGCAGCTCAGTTCTTTCTAGAGATCAAATTCATTCTGGTGATTGATCTGGTACGCTTTCAGAAACTCCTCTTTATCTCTGGGCATTGTGCACTCTAACTCAAAGCGCTCTGCCCCCAGCATGAGGTAAGTTTGAGTCTCTGATGTGTTTAAAAAATATGGAAAATGCCCTTTGATTCCTTCAAACCCCATGGCCCTGGATAACTTGCTGTGCTTCATGGGCAGAAAATTTAAAGAATCTACAAATCTGATTTCTATGGCCCCCACTGTCTCACAAATTAGTTTTCCACTCTATGCTAGCACACTGACTTCCATTTTTTAAACAAACTGTCTAAGGATGAAATAACCTTTAGTATTATGGGTGATAAAGGTGAACCCCTTAAAATACTTGTCTACAGAAGTTTGAACAGCCTCACTGACACCCTATTATGTTCCCAAGTGGGTATTTAGATAATGGATGGCATAGACATAATCTGGCACACTTACCCCTGTTTTTGCATGCATTCAAAGTCATAAAAAATATAATTGTCATCCTCTTCTGGAAAGCAAATATTGCCCATAATAATTGTGGCCATCTATGCTCTCAGTCTCCTCCTAACATTGGGAACACAGTTGCTTTTATATTGAATATTTTTAATGTCCTGGAAACCACACTTATCACAAAGACGTATATAGTTTCACAGTCAACTTTACCAACTCTGCCAAAGCTCTGTGTCTGTCTAAACAGGCTTGGGACTTGCAAAATAGCCTACATACTCAGTGAATTCTGAGCTATTTAGTTTATACAAACAACAACATTTTTTACAGGCACGGTGGTGTTTTGTGGCTGTGCGTAGCATGACCGTACTTGCACAAATATGCTGTGCATGCTTTGATTGTTAGGACATTGCAATATTGTCATGTAACAGATCAAATGTGATTTTTGGTTTCATTCCCTACTTGTTGTAAAAATGGACCAGTCCCCTCTTTCATGATAAATGACTTTAATAGCCATGCCTAAATGTCAAAAGAGCTCATCTCAGACCAAAAAATGTTCAGTTTCACTGATAACCCCAACTACTGGTGGAGATGTTTTTGCCCCCTTTAATAGTTGGGCATCTGTGGGTTATATCCATTTGATAACAGGGCCAGGATGATTTTGGAAAAACAAAGTTATAACCCTGGTTATTTAAATCAATCAAATGTTTCCTCCTCTCTCCTCTGACCCCCTTTTACTATATATGATAGTGATGGACAGGGTGCTAGGCCCTTAAATTCTGTTTCTAATGCTAGTCCCACCAGCCTTAGTGTGGAAGTACCCACAATCTCTGCATTGCTCTCCAAAGGATTGTTAATATTATTTAAGATATCTGCTGCAAAATGATTGGGTCTAAATTAGCTGTTATCACTCAAAAAAGAGATCTTGGTGTCATTGTGGATAACTCTGAAAACATCTTCTCAATGTGCAGGAGCAGTCAAAAAAGCTAACAGAATATTAGGAACCATTAGCAAAGGGATAGATAATAAGACAGAAAATATCATAATGCCACTATATAAAGCCTTGGTTTGTTCACATGTTAAATACTGAGTGCAGTTCTGGTTGCCTCATCTCAAAAAAGCTATATTAAAATTGGAAAAGGTACAGAGAAGGGCAAGAAAAATTATTAGGAGTGTGGAACAGCTTCCATATGAAGAGAGATTAAAAAGACTGGGACTGTTCAGTGTGGAAAAGAAAAGCCTGAGGGGGGATATGATGGATGTCTATAAAATCATGAATGGTGTGGAGAAAGTGAATAAGGAACTGCTATTTATCCATTAACATAACCCAAGAACTAGTGGTCACCTAATAAAATTAATAAGGAGCAGGTTTAAAATAAACAAAAGGAAGTGCTTCTTTACATTATTATCATTGTATCTGGACACTCATCCTAATGCCTTAGATTGTAGACTAATTTGATCATGATTCTATCAAGTCTTCAAAAGATGGACTTTGCAGAGGATACAAATCTGTGGTGTCTGACTGCCGCACAGTAGTGAAAGAGTAGGATATCTTTAATGTTGAAGGAGAATTGTCTCAAGAACTATTCCAGGAAGCACAGTTTGGGGAAAGGGGGGAAAAAAGCGGTGTAGGTTAATAAAAAAATCAATTAAAATAGATAGGAAGGGCACAAGATAATAAGAAAAAGAAAGGGAAAGTCTAATTAAGACAAGGAATAGATAGAGAAAGATCCATTGTAGGGTAAGCAAAGATGCTATCAGATAAAAATAAATAAATAAATAAATAAACCAGACAAGTCTTGAGCAAGAAACCAAACTTATCTAAGGAAATAATGATGGGACATTTATAAGCAAGAAAACAGTACATCCAGTAAATATCTCAAATTAAGGGTAAAACAGAGAATTTTTTGAGGCTAAACAGAGTGAAATATTTAGTTGGTAACTGTGCATAATGTCAGGAATGGGGATACCTCCCAGGGTTGAGGAGTTCAGTTCTGTTCTGATAATCACCCAACTGTCAAGTTGCTTGATCAAACATTTTCCACAAGTATCCAAGTCTAGAAATCTTTGATGGAAAGCTCATAAACACAGGGTCCCTTATGAGTTTGCTGCTACTTTCTCTTTTGGGGGAGAATGAAAACACTCAGAAAGGCCTTTCTTGTGATAGTTTGGTCTTGACTGAAACAAGGAAGTGCATTTGTAAACAAAAATGAAATATGAGAAGGGGAAAGGATTTCTGTATACTTCAAAACCTTTACAAAATGGTCTTGATGATAATGATTTAGGGTAAGATTGTAAGAGTAAGCAAGGGTGAGTATGATGGTCTGTCCTAATGTAAGGGCAGCCCTGTTTCTAAGAGGTTTGAATTTGGGAGTGTTTTTGGAAGCCTGGTTGCTTGTGGAATCACAGGTAACATCAGTAGCTGAAAGCACCTTTATTTTTTAGAAGCCTGTTTTTTGTTGTTGTTTTTGTTTGTTTGTTTTGTTCTGCAGGGTCATCTACAGATAAATAAATTCAACGAGGACTTAACTCAATTAGAATTAATCCATTAAACAGTATTAGCTCTATCATGGTCTGAATTTAGTAGTAGTATGGAAATAGCTTTCAGAAATGCTAGATGCTGAATTGCGGAGAAACAATCAAATATTAATAAGAAATCCTGCTGAGCCTAAAAGAAATAACCCACTAAAAATGTGTTTGTAATGATAGCATTAGGTAAGTAGACCGCATAGAAAGTACAGTAGTTCCGTTCAAATTCCCCATAGTGTCATATAGGGAGGGGAGCAATATACATCTGAGCACTTAAAATGAAAACAGGGAAAAAAGATTAGCATTTTAAAAAATTGTTCAGCAAAGCTACCACAGTCCTCCTCTTCAGGAACCTCCAGTAACAAATAGGCTGTCTGTTTAATAATCAGAAAACCCAATCTATTACATTGGATGTTTTGGATGCGGGTTTGGAATTCTTCATATTCAGGCTGGCCCTCTAATACTTCAATCAGAACATGCCTATCCTACTTGTCTTGTGAAAGTGACAAAGGAAAGATGATCAGAAATGTTATGATGGTGTAAAGGGGATAGCAAAAACTAACACGATCAAAATATCCCAAGTTACTGTAATACATTCCTTTCCTCTTATCTCACTGAGGATGAGTCTCTGCCCTTAGAGCTGCACTGCCTCTTTAAAACGGGTGGCAAAATTAAGCATGCTACATGTGAGCAGCTGACAAAGGCTGGATCATCCCCTCCTATGGTAAAAGCAAAGGAAGAGTAAATCTGTGGAAGAATCCCAAAGTCAATTTCTTACTCAAATATTACACTTGAGGTAAAGGCTCTTACTCATTATTTACAAAAGGCAGAAATCTAAATCCTGTCGAGGTATCTGTATTTGTTAACTTTTTTTTAATCTTTCCCATATTTATTTAATTGTGTGTGTCAACTTGTTTGTGCAGTTTATAAATGAAACACTCTATTTAAACAAAGGTGACACAAAACTCTCGCAGCTGATTTGGTGTTAATTTATTTCCCTCCCTCTCACCTCACAACAAAAGAGTTGGGCTTTGAATATTCTAAAGGACCAACAAACTGGGCCATTGACTAAGAATGGTCTATCCTGTTTTCTCTATATTAATTCATAGCATTGCAACAGCAGATCTCAGTGTGCTTCACAGCCTTTAATGCGTTTTCCCACAACACCACAGTGAAGTACTATCATCCCCATTTTACAGGTAAGGCACTAGGACACAGAAAGACTAATTGACTTGCCCAAAGTCACTCAGGAAGTTTGTAGCATTGTATGTATGTATTGTTCAAAAAATCAATTAAGTCCAGATCCACAAAGGGACTTAGGCAACGTGATGCTGAATGCTACAATACCTAACTTTTAGGCACCTAGGAAATCACAGGAATAAGACTGCAGTCCATAAAGCCTGAGTGTGACACTCTGTATGATTATGATATGTTTTGTACAAAGGATACCTTGTGAGGTATCCTTTAAAAAGTCTTGATCCATTGAATATTACTGTCGTGTTGCATTGAGAAACTGACGAGTCAAAGACTTTGTCTTCCAGCCAGACATGTTTTGATGGACCATTAAGAAGAATCCACTCACCCAGAGACTCCTCAGAGAGGATGCATATGCAATGGGGGCTGCCTAACCCCCATGTCCTACAGCAAGGATCTTTCTAGAACCTGGAGAGAAAGTACAAGTGAGGGTCAGCGACATCACCAGTTGGCCTCTCTCTCTCTCCCCCACCCCCTCTCAACACCAGGAAGGTCATCTGGAAGACAAAGACTTTGAACTAAAGAAATGGATGGGTCCCAGGCTGAAAGTGAATTCAGTCTGTGTATTAAGAACTGTGAACTGCCTGTAACATCTATTAGAGAAACTACTTGATTCAAATCTTGCTTAATCTGTAGAATCTAGACTGAAATTTTATTTTTAGTTTGTGTGTAACCAACTTTGTTCTTTATGCCTGCTACTTATAATCACTTAAAAGCTATCTTTCTGGGATTAATACATCTGGTTTATATTTTGGTTGAAGTGCTTAGAGAATCTCAGCTCAGGTTAAAAGGGCTGTTGCACGTCCACTACCATTTGTTGAAGTGGCGAACGATTTAATGAGCTTGTACTGTCTAAGAGAGTCTTGAGCAATGTAAGACAGTATATTTCTGGGGTACAAGGCTCAGGGCTGGGGTGGTTTGCTGATGACTCTCTCTGCATAATGCATGAGTGGCTTAGGGACCATTCATGGCTTAGAGACCATTCATGCAATTCAGCTGGGGTGTGGGTCTCTACATGCTGATGGCTGAGTGATCAAAGCACTGGAGGGGTTTGCTGCTAGTCACTGGTGTAGCATTCTGATAGACAGCCCAGGCTGGAGAGTTAAGGGGGCACAGTGGTCCCACAGTTCTAGGTTATATCCCAGGGATGCCATGAGTTAAGTGCCTAGGCTCCTGTACAAGGAACAGGGAGAGAGTGGTACCTTAGACTGCCATCCACAAAGCCAGCATACTAGAGGGAAGGCTGCCTAAGCTAGTCAATGGCAGATGCTCACCAGAGGGATGTGTGCTGAGCCCCTGCCCTCACAGAGATATGCACCTCACTACATGTTACAGGGAAGTGCCTAGGTCTGGTAACAATCTATCAACCCGGGGAAGATAAACATTTGGCCACCCATGTCACATGCAAGGCCTGAAAAAATGGCGGAAGGATCTCCCTTATAACGTTTAGCACAGTGGATAAAGTATTCTCCCAGGATGTCGGAAAACCCTTGGTTCAACTCTCCCTTTCCTTTCTGCCATGGAGAAAAGGGATCAGCCCACATCTCAGGTGACTGCCCTTACCGCCAGGCTATGGAATATTCTGATTCTCACTCTCCTATTAAAGTTTTGTTTCCATTTTAATTGAATATTATGTTGGCAAGAAAAAAAGGTAGAATGACACTATATTCCAGGGGTCGGCAACGTTCGACACGCAGCTCGCTAGGGTAAGCACCCTGGCGGGCCGGGCCAGTTTTACTTACCTGCTGACACGGCAGGTTCAGCCGATCGTGGCCCCCACTGGCTGCGGTTCGCCGTCCCGGGCCAATGGGGGTGGCGAGAAGCGGCGCGGGCGAGCGTCCTGGGCCAATGGGGGCTTCTTGCTGCCCCCATTGGCCTGGGACAGCGAACCGCGGCCAGTGGGGGCCGCGATCGGCCGAACCTGCCGTGTCAGCAGGTAAATAAAACTGGCCCGGCCCGCCAGGGTGCTTACCCTGGCGAGCCACGTGCCGAACGTTGCCAACCCCTGCTATATTCTATTAGTTAGGGCACTCAGAGAGGTGGCTGTTCCCTATTAAAATCCCTTATCTCCTTCCCCAGCACGGGGCAGGGGGAGGATTTAAATTAGGGATCTGTTTGTTAAATTGGAAACCTTTTGTATGATTTATTTCAAATGTAGTAAAAACATTATAATGCACACACAGGCCTCAACTGCCAGTTTTTTGAGGATGATATTCCTTTGCTTGTGAATTTAAGGGTTTGAAAGGGCCAACTGGTTGCAACTTTAACTATGAAAAGGCTACATACTTATTAGTCAGTATAACTTCAACTAAGGGGTCTCTTACTAAAGGCTGTCATTTAAATATGTTTGGGGTGAAATAAAAGGACATGTCTACTACTCCCAGTGTTACTAGCAAACATGAACAGATGTTTAGTATTCCCAATGGACATACTAGCTTATTTGACCATTTTTTTTTTTTTAAGGCTTAATCAGCCTGGATGTTAAGGACACACCATACAATATGAAATGGAAGTTAAATATTTCACAATTACAGTGCAACACTCATCACCTTTGACTAAACTAAAAACTGATACATAGAAATTTTAAAATGCCGCCCCCCCCCCGCCTCAACAGGTAGGAAATTTGACCAGACCAGTGGTCATTGTGGCAGCTCCTGCAGAAAGTGGGAGGGAAGCATTTGTTGAGGCGAGGTAGGGGTGCTCCCTCCTCCTCCAGAGCCTCTAGCCTCTCACTGGCCAGCCATAGGAGGAAGGGAGCTGAATGGCTCACCATCCTGCCCGTCTATTCATTTAAACCATAGCCAGAGGCACTTCGAGCATCTTTTGCTCCACTGCAGAAGCCCCACCCCACCTGCCTGTGCTGGTAGCTTCGAAGCTTTGTGAATGCTGTGGGTCTGAGCGATTGGCTATTTTGGAGTTAGGAAGGATTTTCTTTCTGTGGAATGTTTTCACCTTCATCACACCATCCAGGAGTAACCTGAACCCCCTCCCACACTGCAAATCCCTCGGCCCCAGTCCAGAGCCCCTTCCTGCACCCCAAACCCCTCATTCTCAGCCCCACCCCAGAGCCCACACCCCCAGCCAGACCCCTCACCTCACTAAGATTAATAGAACTCTGACATGAGTTATCACCTTTTGTTTCTAGGATTTCAAATTAAAGAAAAGCAACTGGTTCAGTTTTTCTGAATCTAATAAATATAACTAACCTAATCTCAAATCCCTTATCCAAAACTACCTCCACTTCTGGGAGAGTTTTCAAACTCAATTATACCCCATGCCAAATGGACAGGGCATTCACAACCCTCCACTCCAAATGTTAGCATCTCATGAGATCTGTTGGACAAAAATGGCAACCATTCATTGGCCTCCACCCCTCTCCCCAGCTCCCACACTGATGCATACTCCTTCTCCCATCTGCTCTGCACCGTGTAGAGCGGGAAATGCCATCTTTAGACAATAAGGCCTTGTTTACATTGACAATTTGCCATACCTAAAGCTCTCATTAGCCAATCACTGGTGCACTCATGAAGTTTACCCTACTTTCAAGCGACCTACATTAATGCAAATTCTGTCTGTTAACATTCTCTACACTAGAGGATTGCACAGATGCAGCTACAGTGGTGTCTGGTTATTGGTGGCTGAAGTTGGGTAGAGAGGGCATACAGATACTAGGTCATATTCTCACCCAGCATAAATTGGAATAGTTTAATTGACGTGAATATAGTTGTCTTGATTTACCCGAGTTGCGAATTTAGGCTGGTACAGTGGGTTGAAGACTGAGTGCAATTTAAGAATGGTTGGCATCCCAGGAGTTATACTCTCAAATACCATATGGACCAATGCATTTATGATCATATTATGTTCTACCCTGTACATCAGGGGTCGGCAACCTCTGGCACGCAGCTCACCGTGGTAAGCACCCTGGTGGGCCGGACGAATTTGTTTACCTGCCACATCGGCAGGTTCGGCCGATCGCGGCTCCCACTGGCCGCGGTTCACCGTCCCAGGCCAATGGGGGTGGCGGGAAGCGGCGCGGGCCGAGGGATGTACTGGCCGCAGCTTCCTGCCGCTCCCATTGGCCTGGAGTGGCGAACTGCACCCAGTGGGAGCCAAGATCGTCCGAACCTGCCAGCGTGGCAGCTAAACAAACTGGCCCGGCCCACCAGGGTGCTTACCCTGGCGAGCTGCGTGCCAGAGATTGCCGACCCCTGATGTACATTCTATTCCCATACATATAATTCCTTGTATGGAAAATATTATTTGCTCATTGTCTCTCTTGTGCAATCTCCCCCTGCATAGCTAATAGAATTTCTCTCATTCTCCAGCTTTGCTGCTATTTAAAAGAAAGCATGTATTAAAGGCAAACAGGGTAAAATAGAATATGTAAATCATTAATCCTGATGTGAATGCTGAGAAATTACTGTCAAAACAATATTAAAATAAATTGTATGCATTAACATTCTTCACAGGTTTTATATGTACCATGATGCAATTAAAGTATAATTTATGTTATGGAAAGATACAAATATTTACACTTTAGTATATCATTATAAATGAATACTGAAGTCAGACAATGTGTTGATATCAAAGGCAAACTTGACAATGGCATACAATATGATGAGAGAGAGAGAGAAATGTTTGTATAAAGGAATCCAGCATCCAATAAACAAATGTATCTTTTAGTTGTATGTCCTAGACAAATGCTAAAAACTCAGTATAGAGGGAAATAAGCTTGTATTATCTCTTGATGCCAATATTGATCACACACATGCAATTCAGCTGGTCAGATGGGAAATCAGTTGTTTTCTGTGCAAAGCACAACATCTAATTTTTTCACATCAACATTGTACAGTATATCTGAGATCTCTGAACTTGATTTCTGGTTTACATTATAATCGGGAGGTAAAAACTTGGCATAAATTGTTAAAAGATCTTTAAAAAATACAGACAGGCATACAGTGGAGAAGTACTTTGGGTCAGTTTCTGATCTCATTTGCAGTGGTGTAAATCCAGAGTAACCCTATTAGAGCCAGAGGAGTTCACCATTGTATCCAATAAAAAATCTTTGTAACTGGGCTGACTGGAATGGAATAATATATATCTGTTTGAACTAGATATATTCTTTTAAAATATTTGTGGGTATAGGAATAAATGACATGGATAAAAACATTGGAGAAGTGAACATGAAGTTTATATAACATAGAAATTGGTATAGAACTTAACTCCATTAGGCAGGTCAGGAGTTGCCAACATAGTAAAAAAGAACCACCCATGGCTATGATTTTAAAATCAGTTGTGATTTTTTTATGCTTCCTTGGTTGTAGAGGATTTTTAACATTAAAGTACTGTGTGTGTGGGGGGGGGTGTTGTTCCCGTATGAAGACAATACAAAATGCTATGTGTCTTTTCTCCTTTTGGATTATTTAACCCAAACCACTTGCCAATGAACATTTTAATTTTGTTTTTATTTTATAACTGACCATACTGTTTTTGATTCTTATGCCTCCGTGTGCAGGCTAGGGGCAAACCATAAACTAAGTAGCATCCCTCTATCCTGCAGGAGATGATCATCATCAGTTTCTCTTCATTACTTCAAGATATGGGTAATTTACAAAACAAAACTTGAAAGATTCTTAGGAGGCTTTGTTAAAATCCTCTAAAGGGGATTGTTTTTCTAGAGAAAATAGACCAAAAATTCTGTGCTATGGAATTATATAAATGGAGTAATCCTAAACATAGCTCGTAGCTGGTGAGAATGGTGACTCAGACATTCAGAATTAGACTGGATAAATCAGCAGAAAATATATGGTGCAGAACAATTTCCCATTACCTGGCAATGGACTGGATAACCCAAAAATAGAGAGACCTGAAAATTCCTCCACAAAAGTGGCCCCACTGGAAATTGGTGGGGGTCTGCATTCTCCTTTTATCAGTGAAAAACCAGTGCATGCCCACAAATGTTATGTTTTCAAAGCACAAAGAGCACAACATGTACTTAAAGTTAGGGGAGGGTTACTTTAGATTAAAAAATGAACAAAGAAAGAACAAATATGAAATTTTCATCTTACTCTTTTCCTGAGTTCCCTCACAGCCCTGTCCCCAAGCAGAGCAGCAGGCACCTTTCTTGCATTTAGAGGTGCAGTACAAAGAGTTATAACTATATATACACCACACTAATCCATCAGTCCTAGGCAGGTTATGTACATTCAGTGCTGCTATTCGGTGATTCTTAACCTTTAGCCATAGCTGGATCCCCTCTTCCAGACCCCATTACCTCACTAAGGCCTGGTCTACACTAGGAGGTTATGTTGAATTTAGCAGCGTTAATTCGAATTAACCCTGCATCTGTCCACAGAACGAAGCTATTTATTTCGACATAGAGGTCTCTTTAAATCGATTTCTGTACTCCTCCCCAATGAGGGGAGTAGTGCTAAATTCGACATGGCCATGTCGAATTGAGGTTAGTTCGGACGGAATTCGACGCTAATAGCTCTGGGAACTATCCCACAGTGAACCACTCTGTTGACGCTCTGGACAGCAGTCCGAGCTCGGATGCTCCGACCAGCCACACAGGAAAAGCCCTGGGAAAATTTGAATTCCTTTTCCTGTCTGGCCAGTTTGAATCTCATTTCCTGTTTGGACATCGTGGCGAGCTGAGCAGCACTGGCAACGATGCAGAGCTCTCCAGCAGAGGTGACCATGCAATCGCAGAATAGAAAGAGGGCCCCAGCATGGACTGATCGGGAAGTCTTGGATCTGATCGCTGTGTGGGACGATGAGTCTGTGCTTTCGGAACTGCGATCGAAAAGATGGAATGCGAAGATCTACGAGAAGATCTCAAAAGCCATGACAGAGAGAGGATACAGCCGGGATGCAACACAGTGCAGCGTGAAAATCAAGGAACTGAGACAAGCCTACCAGAAAACCAAAGAGTTAAATGGATGCTCCGGATCCCAGCCCCAGACATGCCATTTCTGCAAGGCACTGCATTCCATTCTAGGTGAGGCCGCCACTACTACCCCACCACTGTCCGTGAACTCTGACGATGGGGTATTGTCAACGGCCGCTCCCTTGGAGCTGTTCGCGGACGGGGAAGATGAGGAAGGAGATGAGGCGGACGAGGCAGTTGACAGCGCTTTCAATGCTGATTTCCCCGACAGCCAGGATCTCTTCATCACCCACATGGAGATCCCTTACCAACCCTCCCAAGGCAGTAACCCAGACCGTGAATCAGGGAAAACATCAGTAGGTAAGTGTTTTAAACATTTAAGAAAAGGACACAGGACGAGATGTTCTCAGAACTATGGTCTGTTCCTGAGCCGAGGTGGCACAGCAGACCCAGTGGAGGGAGTATATGTTGCAATACCAGCGATCACACAGCGAACGGGAGGACAGGTGGTGGCAGGAAGACCAGCAGGCGACTCAAACGCTGCTTGGACTAATGAGGGAACAAACGGACATGCTCCGGCGCCTTGTAGATGTTCTGCAGGACCGGAGGCAGGAGGACAGAGCCCCCCTGTATTCTATCTCTAACCGTCCTCCAGCGCCACAAAGTTCCATCCCCCTCCCCTCACCCAAAGTCCCAAGAAGGAGGGGCGGCAGGGGCCGTGAAAACAGTCACTCCACCCCTGCAGACTGCTCAGATTGCAGAAGGCTCTCATTCCCAAAGATTTGATACGTCCTTTCCTTCCCTCCAAATGCACCTCACCCAAGCTCCCGTCCCAGTTTCATTCCCTAATTGTGTAGTTCTTAATAAAAAATACATTTCTGTTAATTACTGTTTCCATCATGTTCTTTTAGAGGAAAGTGTGTTTGAAGGAGGGGAAGGGGGTTGTTAATTGGAGAGGACAGTCACCTTTACCAGGGTACAGACACGGGGGCAGGTTCAGGAGAAGGTCACACACACATTGCAGTCACTAGGCACACTGGTCAGTCTGGGAGGTGGTTTTCATGTTCTGTGTGGGGGGGGCTATGTGAGTTTGTGGTGGGGGAGGGTGGTTACAGATCTTATGCAGCAGTCCTTAGCCTGGATGACAGAGCCACGCAGCAGGGGATTTGTAACCGCCCTCCCCCGCCACAAAGTCACATAGCCCCCACACACAGAGTCCCGAAAAGGAGGGGTGGCAGGCTCCGTTGAAACAACCAGTCCACCATTGTGAACTGCTCTAGGAGCAGGAGCCTGTCATTCCTCGAGTTTAGAAGCGTCCTTTCCATCACTACACCCGCTCCCCACCACAGTCTCGTCCCAGTTTCAACCCTTTACCGCAAAATCCTTAATAAAGAAAACGGTGTTAATGAACAAAGTTTCATTTCTTTTATTTTTAAAGGTGTGTTGGAAGGGGGGAAGGGGGTATGTAGCTGGAGAGGATAGTCAACATTAACTGGGTAAAGAAACGGGGGCAGGTTCAGCTTCTGTTTAAACAAATGTAATAGTCACAGGTTACCCTGCTCACTCTGGAACCTAACTTTCAAAGCTTCCCGGACGCACAGCGCATCCCGCTGGGCTCTTCTAATCACCCAGCTGTCTGGCTGGGCGTAATCAGCAGTCAGGCGATTTGCCTCAACCTCCCACCACAGCATAAACATCTCCCCCTTGTTCTCACAGAGACTGTGGAGCACACAGCAAGCTGCAATAACAATGGGGATATTGGTTTCATTGAGATCAGAGCTAGTCAGTAAGCTTCTCCATCTCCCCTTCAGACGTCCAAAAGCACACTCCACCACCATTCTGCACTTGCTCAGCCAGTAGTTGAAGAGTTCTTTTTCACTGTCCAGGGCGCCTGTATAGGGCTTCATGAGCCAGGGCATTAGTGGGTAGGCTGAGTCCCCGAGGATCACTATAGGCATCTCCACATCCCCAACAGTTATTTTGTGGTCCGGGAAGTAAATACCTTCCTGCAGCTGTCTAAATAGACCAGAGTTCCTGAAAACGCGAGTGTCATGAATCTTGCCCGGCCATCCAACGTTGATGTTGGTAAAACATCCCCTATGGTCCACCAGTACTTGCAGCACCATTGAAAAGTAGCCCTTTCGATTAATGTACTGGCTGACCTGGTGGTCCGGTCCCAGAATAGGGATGTGAGTTCCATCTATAGCCCCACCGCAGTTTGGGAATCCCATCGCAGTGAAGCCATCTATGATCACCTGTGCGTTTCCCAGGGTCACTACCTTTGAGAGCAGTAGCTCAACGATTGCGTTGGCTACTTGCATCACAGCAACCCCCACGGTAGATTTGCCCACTCCAAATTGATTGGCGACTGACCGGTAGCTGTCTGGTGTTGCAAGCTTCCAGAGGGCTATGGCCACTTGTTTCTGGACAGTCAGGGCTGCTCGCATCCAAGTGTCCTTGCGCTTCAGGGCAGGGGGCAGCAACTCACAAGTTCCAGGAAAGTTCCCTTACGCATCTGAAAGTTTTGCAGCACTGTGATTCATCCCAGACCTGCAGCACTATGCGGTCCCACCAGTCTGTGCTTGTTTCCTGGGTCCAGAATCGCTGTTCCACACCATCAACATGACCCATTGCCACCATGATGTCCACGGCGTGGGGTCCCGTGCTTTGTGAGAGGTCTGTGCTCCTCTCAGACTTAATGTCCTCACCGCGCTGCCATAGCCTCCTCGCCCGATTTCTCAGCATCTGCCTCTGAAAAAGGTGAATGATAAGGCGCAAGGTGTTGACAATGGCCATAACTGCAGCCATGATCGCAGCGGGCTCCATGCTCACGGTACTGAGGCGTCCGCGCTGTCAATCACCAGAAAAGTGCGTGAACTGATTGCCTGCCGGCGTTTTCATGGAGGGAGGGCGGGAGTGAGGGTTGAATGACGACAGTTACCCAAAACCACCCTCGACACATTTTTTTGCCCCAGCAGGCATTGGGGGCTCGACCCAGAATTCCAATGGGCAGCGGGGACTGCAGGAACTGTGGGAAAGCTACCCACAGTGCACCGCTTCCAATGTCGATGCTTGCCCCGTTAGTGTGGACTCACAAAGTCGAATTACTGCCCTTAGTGTGGATACACACATTCGACTTTGTAATATCGGTTCCACAAATTCACTTTAAGTAAAATCGAACTACTCTCATAGTGTATATATACCCTTAATCATTTCCCTGCCACTGTGGGGGCCTCAGACAGTGCTTCACTTCAGTCCCTCCTATTCTCTGCCTGTGGCACATAATTGTCTATTCTCCTGTGGGCTGTAAAACTTTGGTTTAATTTTGTTGGTTGGGTTTAGCATGGATGTGTTAGGGGTGGCCTGTGATATACAAGAGGTCAGACTCAAAGATCTGATTGTCTCTTCTGGCCTTAAACTCTATGACAATATCCCTAATCTGACCAGGCCTTCCATTGAGCAATATGTGAAGGACAGGGTAGTCATAGGTCCCTGGTACCTGTCTGCAACACCCCAGGTTGAAAATCTAACTCTGTTTCTCAGTCTTTTTCATGGTGGCAACCTAAAGCCAGATGGAACCATTACGATCATCTAATCTGACCTTCCATACAACACAGGCCAGAGAATTTAAAGTGAAAGATTTTCACAACATCCTGTACATTTACTATACTTGTAAAAGAATATATCAGTGATGATAATGATAAGTCTATGTCAGCTGTGTGTATTATTTACTTTGCTATTGATTATAACAGCATTCAATTCCTTGTGACCATCCTGGTTGCCTTTCTTGAGGGGGTTGCAATCTACCACATGAGAAACACTGCTCTAACTGGAGCAGCAGGGGCTGGCCCAGTGTCAACTCCAGAGACTTGATTCTGTGGGATCTGGTTTATATAGGCCCCATGAACCAAAATTGGCAGGGTTCATTCACTCCTACTAAATCAAATGTTAATACCTATCTTCTAGAATTCTGTTAAGAAAATGATCATTTGAATTGGTAACTGATGTCAGGAAGCATTTGCACTCTGTCTGTAGTATTTATAGGGCAATGATCAACTTGGTATCTAGGTGCCATTTGTGTTTATATATTCTATATGCTAAAATTAAAATACAACCAAGTAGGAAAAATAAACTGTTTGTATCAAAACTGTTCAATGGCTCCTTTATAATCTGTTAACAGATAAGCATTTAAATCATCCTTCCATCAGCTTGCTGTAGAGGCAAGTTATTTTCAGTTTTCACACTACTTCTGGGGCCTTTTTCTAACTGATTTCAAGTTTTTACAGCAGAGTTGAATATCACTTAGGGCAAAAGAATACTCAGCGAGAATCCATGTGGAGATGGGATACCCTAAACTTAATTAATAAAATTCATCTCTGTAGGGAAACCATTGAAGTCAGTGAAATTACACTAGGGATGGAGTTGGCCCATTGTCTTGAACCAAAATTCTTGTAGCATGCAGCCCTGATTGATGTCATAAAATTAGAAAGAACTCTATCCAAAATTCCCATGTGGAGAGTAAATATGCCAAGAGAAAATCATTAGTCCAACACTCTGTCCTCTACACCTAAGAAAATGCTATTGGAGAGATGTAAGGTCTATGATCCCTCAAGGTTCTGGAAGCAGTAATATAGAGCTAATTTACCAATACGATTCTCAGTCAAGCTTCAGTCCTCTTGCTAACAAACAATTCCAAATATAGCAGGCTTAAAGCAACAGTGTAATTCCAAAGTATCTACCAGTCAAAATGCTCAGGTTCCATGCTTTTATTTTTCAACAAGGACATTCATGTGGAAGTCATTAAAAGGAGCTAATTAAGTTGGGGTGCTCATTTTTAATATGACTTAATATTGGATACCAACAGAAATCAAATTAAGAGAGTTTCATTAGGAGTAAATTGGAGCCAAGAAATTAAAATATTCACATCTCTGGGAACTGGGAAATATTGCTGCATTCAGATAATACAGACAACATCTGTTTTGCAAATATTTGTAGCTGCATCTCATAAGGGGGCATTGTGACTTTAACTACGAACATACGAAAAATGGTTGAGTCCTTGAAATCTATCACAAAAGATGTTCTTATTAATTCTGTGCTTTGATTCTACAAAAAATAAAAATAAAATAAAAGAAAGAAAATCCAGTGGTATAGCAAGAGAAAGCTGGCAGTCAATTAATTACAAAGTTCTGCTGAAGGAATAACTGAAGTTTTGTTTCTTTGCTGAATCTTATAATCATCCCAAACTTCTGGGGGTATTGTGCTGTGCCATTTCCAAAATGGATAGACAGTAGTCTATAGAATAAACTTGCATTGTAATAATGCAAAGAGCAAGGGAAGAAAGGATAACCCCAGGATTATGTAACTGATGCACTGAAAAACAATAGGAATACATTTGCAAAATTTGTGCTCACGAAGTACATAAACATGAGAAAACAAGCAATGCACATGGAAAATACCTTGTGTGCAATTACCCATTTTGCATAAGTAATATATATTTTGCTCATGCAATTGCTATTTGTTAAAATTTTCTTAATTTATAGCTAAAAATATACATTCATTGGTTTATATATAGTAAATGTTCAGGTTTTCTAATTTATCAGTGGCTAATATTACTCTGATTTTCTTGGCACATTATTTAGTTGTTTTCTGTATTAGCTTTAGACGGAAAGAAGTTATTTTAGGAAAATAGTAGTACATAAAGTGTGATGCGCAAAACAATTACTTTTCTCCTTAAATGCATAAATTAGAGTTGTTCAGAGAACAGAAATTCTATTTCATGGAGGTTTTAGAGATTTTGACATTTGTTTTTGTTCTGGTTTGGAATGAACCTGAAAATTGTGAAATTCTCTGTAAAATATAATTCTGGAAAAAGTTGTTTCAAGTCAATTGAAATTTTTTGACAAAATCAGAATGTTGAATTTCAAATTTTGACTTTTTTATTATCATCTATAACGCAAAATAAGAATCAGAGGGGTAGCCATGTTAGTCTGTATCCACAAAAACAACGAGGAGTCCGGTGGCACCTTAAAGGCTAACAGATTTATTTGGGCATAAACTTTCCTGGGTAAAAAACCCGCTTCTTCAGATTCAGATGCAAAATAAAAATGTCTAAACAAAATTTCATTTTGAAAGGAAAAAATCAAAACAGTTCATTCTGAAAGTGTTGAAATGGGATGTTTAGAAATTGTCCTTTTTTTCTCTCTTTTTTTCTCTAGACCAAAATTTTGGTAAATTATACACAATTGCATACATCATTTAAAATTGATGTAACTGTGTCCTCCAATGGACAATGGTTCCTTCTAAGTTTTTATGACCAGTTGTACTGATTTGACAAAGGACATCTATTATCTCCTAGATCAGGGGTGGGCAAACTATGGCCCGCGGGCCGGATCCGGCCCCTCGGGGGTGGGGAGCAGCACTTCCTGGAGTGGCATAGGGCCGGTAACAGGGCAGGTGTGCAGGGAGCCTCCCCTGTCTCCGGTGTGCACCACTGCCACCCAGGAGCCCGAACCCCTTCTGCACCCTGCCCCCAACTCCCTGCTCTAAGCCCCCTGCCTGCATGGTGCACCCCTCCTGCACCCCAACTCCCCACCCTGAGCCCCCTTGTACACCCCACACCCCTTCTGCACCACAACCACCTGCCCTGAGCCCCTCCACACCTCTGTGTATCCCAATCCTGTGCCCTGAGCCCCCTCCTGCACTCCACACCCCTCCTGTACCCTAACCCCCTTTCCCCACCCAGATGTGGCCCTCAGCCTAAAAAGTTTGCCCACCCCTGTCCTAGACGGCAAATCCCTTTCCTAAAACCCATTCTACTAAGTAAAGCTTCCTACCTCTACCTTTTTAATCAATAATTCTCACAGCATCCCTCATCCTCAATTGTTTTCTGATATTTTATTTTGTGTTTGTCTGTCTTCCAATAGAAGCCATTCTTCTCTCAGTTACACCAGTTTGACTTCTTAACAATGAAGCTACATAGGAAATAAACTAATGTAACTGAGAGCAGAATTTGACCCTTATATTGAAAACTCTTCAGGGAAGGGAATATGTTTAAATTATTTGTTGGACACTTAATTTATGACCGTGTATACATTACTATAGTTGTAATTACATAAAATATATCATTACATGTGTATACATATCTGTATAGTAGGTGCGGGGTATTCTTGAAAAAATGACATTTTTATGGCCTTGAATCTTACGCCTGGCAATCACTTTATACACATGCAACAAATTCTGTTCAAGCAACAAGTAATTAAGTCATTCCTGATGTCACACTTTCTGGAGTGGCTCACAATCGAAAGTGCCAACCTCATGGCAGACTGTCAAAAGCAGGGCAGACACCACAAACTGGTTGTATGGTGTATAATTATATTTCACCAACCCAGTAACAAATGTGAACACCCAATGTACTACCATAGTCTTATAACATGCCATTCTATTGTGCCACCTAGGCAGGCTGGACTATGTGATAAACGGTCACTTACACCAAAGATGACAAAATATTCAGGTTGCTCCTAGTCCCAAAAGACCAATCAGTTAGCAAAGGTCAATTTATACCTTAGAGCTCACAAAGACAAGGCTTGTAGCCAATCCTGTAAGTAACTAACTTAAGGTTAATTAATTAGGAAAAAGAAATAGAATTATTAACAGGGTAAAAAAAGCATATAGCCACACGAGTTTCAGTTTGTGATTCAAAGGGTAACTGCTATTGTTTAGATAGCAATTAGTAATGGCTTAGTATATTTATAAAGATGTATAAAGTAATACCTTTATGTACAAGGACCGATAGGGCAGTTTTCCTGTCCCTAGAAAATTTGATATTTCAAAGTTTTACCATCCTGAACTGGGATAAAAAACAGTCTTAAAATATTTGCAAAGTGACAAATGAAAAAAAATTATTTCAGATCAAAATGTTTCTTTTTTATTTTAACCTTTTCTTTTCATTTGTTACATTTAGCTTACATTTTGAATTGAAAAATTTGTTCCCCACCCCAAAATGGAATTCTTCATTTAAAAAGTGTCAAAACATGTGGCTGACCTTTTAAAAACTTTTTTCCAAAAATATTTTGAACTGAGAAATTTGTCAAATATTAGCTCTGTCCCCCACACAGTTACAATTTTAATGAATCGGTATTTTCTGATGAAACACTTTAAGAAAACACTCCTGACTAGCTTTAGTTGTCATCAAACTGCAGTATTATGCAGGGACATTGGAACTGAGAGAGCGAGCAAAAGAGAGAGACAGACATTCATATGCTTGATTAGCATAATCAACAGACTGATGGTGACACTAGCCAGCCAAGGAGCTATCACCTTCTTGTGCATCAAATTAGGCCCAGTGTAAGTCATGTAGGAATGGCTCTTGTCTGTTGTTTCTGTTCTTCTTAAGGAGGAAATAAATCATGTGTGCAGTCAGCAGAAAAATACCGAAATTTATTACTCTTGTAAAAAATGAAGAGACTATTGGAGCTAGAGTGGCAAAGTCAAAAGTGGGCAATTTACTGTACTGCTTTTTGCAATGATTGACATTATATAGTTTAATATTCAAAAAGGATCAGTTCAAAACAGAATTTGTAAAGTAGTATTTGGCAAAACAGGGAATGTTAGTTTAGTTATACAAGATTAATGTGTTATGTGCAAGTAAAGCATTGTCCATAATAGAAAAAAAAAAGAGAAGACAAAATTCTGATATTAATGTGGGTATAACAAAAGGCTACACATTTGATATTTATTAAAACTGAGGATATAAAGGGAGCTTCATTGTGTGACCTACCAAGAACCAGCCTTCAAAGATCAGGGAATTAGCAATCATCCTGAAATGAAAAAAAAAAAAAATGGTTTTGTTCATGAGGACAGATTGGTCACAGTGCACAGGTTGTTTCTACAAGACGAGGAACACAGTTCTGGAAACTCATGCTGACCCAGAACTCATGCTGACCCAGCAGTGTTACTTATTGTAGCAGCTTCTGAGAAAGAGAAACTTCAGGATGTGTGAGAGAAAAGGGGAGGCTTAAAGGCCACTCCCAAAGACCCTGCAGCTGGACACTACAAGGGATGAGAACAGGAAGTGACCCTGTTTCAGACCAAGGTATATAAGTCATAATCAATTTACTTCAAGCAACTGCTATAGCTATTTCTGATGACTATACAATAGGCATTTTGAATATAAGTGGAAATTGTAACATCAGAAACAATGCAAAGAAAGTTTAAAAAAAAAGAAAGAAAAGTGTCCTGAATGCCTCAGAGGATAGATAAGGGGATACAAATCCTTCATTTCTAATATATCAACTGATATTCAGCCCAGGATAGTGGTGAGTCCATCTGATCCAGGAGCGCTCACTGTACATTATCTGAAGGATCATATTCCTCTCTGCACACTCCGGCAGCTTTTGCTGCTAAAATGTGGACGGGAGTAGGCCCAAAAGCTCATCCAACAAGGGTGTGTGGATTATACCCCACACAGTGCAGACAGAAAGCAATCTTTATGCTTCTCTGGGCACTGAATGATGGTGATTGCTAGCACTTGCATGGGGGAAGCAAGGGTAAGGAAAGCTCCCTACACTGTCTCACGATATGCACCCACAAAAGAGCCAGAGCCTTAATGAACGTCTTTTAAAAATAAGGATGGGATCAACAACCATGATAGAAAATAATCAGGAATGTATAGAAATTAGGGAAGCACACACCTAACTTCTGTAGCATGTAAAATACTAGAATACTATTCAGAAACAGTGTGGTGAGAGATGGAAAGTTACATTGATCTATTTAGAGAGACAAGGTGGGTGAGGTAATATCTTTTATTGAAACAACTTTTTTAAAAAAGAAGATCATTCTTGCAATCTTTACAAAATATTTCTGAGGGAGAGTTGATAGGCAGACATTTTGGATATCCTTTAGCCAGATTTTAGGAACACTTTGAAGTGGAACCATACTAAACATTATTCTAGGAGGTCAGTAAAAGGGCTGGCAGATAAGTGGCTGAAAAAACCCATTTCAGAGATTGACAGTAGAAGATATTCTGAGTGGAAACAATTTGAGATGGATGGAGACAGAACTACTGGAATATCAGATCAGTGTTTAAAATAGGTGTTGTTCACTTTGCATATCTGAAGAATCTCTCTTTCAGGTCATTAAAGAAGTGATCAAATTTACTAATAGTCAAAAATGGTGGGTGGACATCATTACACTGAGGAGAGCAAGAGCCCAGTTTGTCATGAATGTGATGTCCAGTTTCTTTAAGTGTTTGGGTGCTCTGTATTTCCCTCTCCCCAGTGAAAAGGACAGATAGCACACAGTAAAAACATTGTAGAGAAAAGCAATGAGGGGGAAGAGACAAGGCAGAGAAAGTTTCCCTATGGGAAAGAAGACATCCAGGAGAGCACAAAGTTTAACAGCAGGGAAGTGAAATGATACCTTTTTGGGGGGAATTCCATGAACATGGCAAATTATGGGTGGTGTACCTTGATGTTATGAGCAATTTGTAGTTCGCGATTCCATTCCATATAGACAAAGAGTTTCAACCTTGCCAATGGTGATACAGACTGCTTCATGATCTCATCGCCAATGTGCCTGAATTGCCACATACACTGCACTTACTGCAACAATGTGGGAATATTTTTCTCTTACTCCATCGACAACAGCTGAACAAGATTGGTTCCCCCAGTGATATCAGGGCAGTGGATAGTCAGTAGCACTGTTCATTACTACCCTAAGGAATTTGTTCGGATAAACATTAAGTGATGCCCTGACTGACCAGTCTGGACTTCACAGTGATTAGACCTGGAAAAAGAGTTATGACTGTATCAGTGCTTACATTCAAGAAGGCTGTTGAAGTAAGTATTGCCATGGAAACTGCAGAGAAGGATTCTTTGGCACTTAGTGTAAGTCAAGAAGTTCACCTCCTGAATTGGGGACACAGAGAACCACAGTAATGTAAGGAATCGTGCGCAAAAGACAGGTGCTGAGAAGGATTGCTAGACATGCCAGGTCATTTGCTAGATTTTGTCACAAGTTCCTCTGGAAGAAACCGCCACGGTTTTGAAGACTTATACTGGAGAAAAAATAATTCCATAAGGGATATTCCAGGTTAAAGTTCAACTAGATGGACAATCACTCATTTTACCTTTGCATGTGATTGAAGGGAAATATCCACCATAATTTGGCCGATCTTGCCTTGAGAAGCTTAAAGTGAATTAGACTGAAATCAAAGCATCACAAAAGCACCTCAAAATTTTCAAGAAATACTGGACAGACACTCCAAAGTTTTGAAAAATAACTTGGACAGATAAGCAACATATCAGTGAATCTCCCTGTTAAGCCTGACAGCCAGCCAAAACATTTAAAGCCCAGAAATATGCCTTATGCTTGGAAGCCTCTGGCAGAAGCTGATTTAGACTGTTTAGTGAACATTGGAGTCTTGTCACCAGTTTCATATAGTGAGTGAGCTACCCCTGCCATACCAATGATCAAGAAAGATGACTCCATCCAAATTTGTGGAGATTTCAAAGTGACACTTAATCCTGTTTTATGTGCAAACCAGTATCCACTACCTCATATTCAAGGTTTGTTTGATACTCTTAGTGGAGGACAGTATTTCAGTAAATTGGATTTACTCTATACATCCCTACAAGTGGAGATTGTGAAATTTGTGCGATTCTTCCTCATTCAACACACAAAAAGGTTTATTTTGCTACAAGAGGCAGCCTTTCAGTATCACATTGGCACCTGCACTGGTCCAGAAAGCTATGGATGAGATTGTGACAGGACTGAATGGAGCTCAGTGCTATCTGAATGACATCCTTGTTAGAAGAAAGGATAAAGAAGATCAACTTCAAAAATTGGATGCTGTCTTGCAGTCTTAGGAAGACCATAGACTGAGAGCACATTGAGACAAATTTGAGTTTTTCAAACCATCAGTTGAACACCTTGGATATGTAATTGATCTCCAGGGCTGTAGGAAATTGCCAGAGACTGAAGGTGATTCTTCAAGTGCCACCTCTAGAGAATGTGTCACAATTCTATTAATGTTTAGGACAACTTAACCTCTACAGTAAATTTAACCCTAATCTGGTGACAGTACTGGCACCTATAAATCAAATGTTACAAGGAAAAATAAAAGTGGAAATGTACTAAATAATGTGTGTGCACATTTAAGGAAACAAAGAAACTGTTGACATCAGCCAAAGTTCTTACATACTTTGATGCCCTTTTACCATTCTAACTGTCTTGTGATGCTCCACCATATGGAATGGGTGCAATTCTTCCCCACATTTTTCCTGATGGAATGGAGAAACCAATTGCCTTCACTGTATGACACTCACCACCCCTGGGGAGAAATATGTGTAAACAGAGCAGGAAGTTGTAAGCATTATCTTTGGATTTTGGAAGTTACGTACCTATCTGTATGGTAGACATTTTACCTTGTTGATGTATCACCACCAATTGCTTTCAATTTTTGGACCAAAACATGGAATTCGGTCATTAACTGCTGCTCGTATGCAATGATGGGCATTGCTATTACAGCTCATTCCTATACTATTCAATTCCATGAAGAAGAGTCAAAATGGCAGTGTTGATGGGCTGTCACACCTTCCATGCACAAGCTACCAGCAACCCAAAGAAACTTCACATGAAGTGTATTATCTCAGTTTGATGGATAGATTACCCATCACTAGCACAGACATCAAAGAAATTTCTAAGGATGATGTGCTTTTTCTTGTGAAATGAATGATATCACAGGACACAGTGTTGGATCATAAGAATCCCCAATTTACACAATTTGTGTCACATCAGCCTGAATAATCTGTGAATCAAGGTTACATTTTATGAGGAATGTGAGTGATCATTCCAAAAATCACTTCAATCTCAGGTTTCAGCCACTCTTCACTCAGGTGATTTTGGCATTGTAAAGATGAAAGAGATAGCCTGGAGTCATGTCTGGTGGCTGGGGATCAAAAGAGACATTGAAAGAAAGGGGAAATGCTGTACTGAATGTCAGGAAATTCACCATGATCCTGGCCCTGCTTGTCTACACTCTTCGTTGTGGCTTCAGACTCCTTGGACACATTTGCACGGATGCTGCCAGACCATTAGAAGGTTATATGTTTTTGGTCATAGCCGATGCCCATTCAAAATGCCTTCCACTATGGCTACCAAGACCACTGGACATCTTCAGTCCTTGTTTAGCCAATTTAGTTTACTTTTACAGTTGGCGAGTGACATCGGACCTCAATTCTGTTCTGAAGAATTTCAGAGGTTTCTGGCTTCAAATAAAATTAAGCACATACGTTCTGCTTCCTACCATCCTGATACAAATGGACTAGCAGAACAAGTTGTACAGAGACTTAGGCATGACTTAAAAAGCTAATAAGTCTAGTTTGAGTCATTAGCAGAAATTGGACAATTTCTTGCTTGTCTACAGAAACACACAAGAAGCTACTACCCAGAGTCACCTGAAACTTTTTTTAAGTGATCTGTGCGTACCTGCTATATCCTGATGTTGCCTCACAAATCCCAAGCTATGCAAATTGTTTGACGACATGATTGACGACATGAGACTCATCATTGAGTCATCATTGTTTATTTTCAAGTAGAAGGCTTAGTGTGGACTTGCAACTACAGTTGTGGAGTGAAATGGGCACCTGGAAAATTTGTAAAATGCACAGGACCTGTTTTAGTCAGGGTAAAACTATCTGATGGTACTTTATAGAAATGACATATAGACCAGTTGGAGCCTTGACAAATACTGGGGTCTGGCCATATTCCAGTAGGACTTTCTGTTCCTCCAATTAAGCTTCCTCCTGTTACAATATCTAATTTTGATGGCTTGTTGGAAGAAACTTTGGTACCAGAACCAGTTTATTCCTTATCACCAGCTATTCCTGTTGTTCAGAACAATGCTGCACCACCATCACGTTATCCCAAGAGAGTGTGAAAATTGGTGGTGTGTCTGAACATATATTGTCTAGTTAGTGAGCTGCTATTCCAGAGCAGAATAATCCCTCACAATTTAAGAGTCTGCAGCAGGTCACCTGTGACTTTTAGTTAAATTATCTAGTGTTTTATGTTATCCATGAAAATGGTAATGCATAAATATTTTGAAAGTATTTTAAAATAGGGTGTAGGAATGTGATGTCCTGTATCTTTAAACATTGGGGTGCTCTGTACTCCCCCTTACCTAGTGAAAAGCCTAACTTGAATTTTGGTTTCTGTTTTGCTCCCAGAAAAAAGCAACCACAGCATAGAGCTATGCTTAAATCAGCACCTCCTGTGTATATCTCCTTTTCCACCAGGTACAAAAACAACAATGCCCATGTGAAGCTTATCAAGGTGTGATGTTACATGATTCAAATATGAGCTTTGTTGCTATCATTGTTATATAATTTCAACAAATCTTGTACAAAGTATGTCATGTAAGGTGTCAATGGAAAAGTTATGATTTGCTGAATATGATTATCCTATTTGTATGTATGTATCATTATCTGAAGTTATGAATATTAATTGTATACCAGTATTTCAAACGTGTTTGCTCCTGGTTATCACCCACAAGATAGTTTACATACAGTCTAGACAGCACAATGTGAATCGACTATTCAATCAACTATTGATGGCCCACCAATGAACACAATGGGCCATGGAAGAAATTTACCCTCACCAGATGGACTTTCCAGATGTTCTAGACATAATATAGGCCCTTGCTATGACTCATCAAAGCATGCAAAGGGATGTGACCAGCTCATGTGACATTGGACTCCATTTTGTGCCTGTACTTTTCAATTGACTGTACTGAGAGCAGACCTACCATATGGCAGAAAGTACAGAAGACCCTAGAAACATCTTCAATTTGCCTCTTTCCTGTTCTGATCTCTGGATTATGAATGTATACTAACGGGAGCTGTAGTGGTACCTCAGTCTCCAGTGGGTAGGGAGGCCACTCTGCCTCATTGTAGCAGCGGTAGTCTTTGGGCTCAGGCCGCCCCGGCGGAGTCCGTCTAACAAAAGCAACCACACAATAGTCTGGCCTCCTGTCCCCACCCTTGGGTGTGGGCACGCCAATGTAGTCTTTAGCCCTCAGCCCACTCATCTGGGGCTGACACCAATTAACAGTCTGAGGCCCCTGCCCTTGGGCAAGGCCGGGCTAGTAGCAAGCTATCGTCTCTGCCTCCAGGTCGAGGCAGTCAGTGAACAAACAGTCAATAAGCTCTGGTTCTTTGGGTGGGGCAGAGCAGGGAGCAGGTTTTAGCCTAAGCTTGGGGCTCAGGCAGCCAGCAAACCCATACAGTCTTGGGTTTCAGGTAGTGGTGAGTGCCCACACAGTCTCGGGGGCTCCAAAAGGGGTTGAGCATCCAGCACACAGTCTAGCATGTTGACAGGGGTGTTTAGAGGGCACAGGCCTCCTTATCCTAAAATGGGGAGTCCACCACCCTGGAGTTTGGGGGGACACAGGGACGCGGGCCTGCCCTACTATACCGCGTCCCAGCCCAAGGCCCTAGCAGGGGCAGAGAGGTCTGCCACTGGGTTGGCAGAGATTCAGCCACAACTTGCCAACCTAGAAGCAGTCAGCCTTGTAGCTGGCCAGTCATCGGCTACCCCTGGGCTACTTCCTACCTCCCCAGGGTTTGGTACCTCAGGTATCCACTAGTCCTCGGGCTCCTCTGGGTAGATAGCTGACGGTAGTCCCGGTAATTCCTCATCTGGGTCCATCTCCTCCGGGGGCAGGGTGTGGCAGAGCATAGATTCAGCTCCTGGGCAGATTCATCAGCAGGGCAGAGGCATCCAGCAGGGCAGAGACTACCGCAGCTGGAGCCCCGAGTCCTTTAAATCGCTGCCAGAGCCCCGGGGTAGTGGCAGTGGTTTAAAGGGCCCAGGGATTTAAAGGCCCCGCTCCTTCTGCCTGAGGGCCCCACCCCTTCTGGTTGAGCCCCGCCCCTTGTGCAGGACCCCGGCTCTGCATACCGGTAAGTCCCTTAAGTTACTTTCACCCCTGCCAAGACTAGACATAAACTCAACTCAAGTGCAATGAAAGGTTTGCAAGTTTCATCTAATTTTTATACAAAAGATTGGCATAGGTTTAGTTATGAGGAAGGGCTGTCTGGCTTACAGCTGTTATAGCTAGTTGCTTAGAAAAGAATATGGCTAAGATTGGTATGGGAGAAGTGTATATATGTGTTTAAAAATCTTCTTACAATACTGTGTATATTTATTTTTTCCCCTTTAGACGTGCAACATTAGAGTAATTTTTGTGCTTTTCTTAGGATGTGCTTGATATTATGCTGTGTCATTTACAGTGCAGTTATACTACTGCAGGGAAAGCTCTGTTGCTTTTCTCTTTGTTAACTTAGATGTGAAGGAAACTTTCATTTCCTTTACAGCATGCTCTTGTGATTTCATAACATGGCTCAGGCTTGAAAAGGTCAATAAGAAAAGAGAAAAAAAGTTGTTTATTTTTGTAAGTGCTATAATGTCTTAGGCTAGGTGCACTGATTTAATTTGCACTACATTGCCAGGCTGTGGCTGCAAAGTCATTTATCTTCAAGTTAATCAATAGGAAAGAAAAGAAGAGAAAGAAAACATGTTACTGTTTGAAATTTCTGTAGAGCCTACGGCTGGGCATAATGCACAGTTGGGAACATCAGATGCTGTCTGCCACCAATTTCATTTCACTGCCAGCAATGTAATTGAGCCACAAGCTAATAAATAAGAATGAATAAAGCAGTATCTTCTGCATGTGATCACTAATTTCATTGCATCTTGCTAACTCACCTCAAACAAGCATGACTGCTGAACCTCAGCAAACTGTTGGACCATAACAACTAAGCCAACAGAAGCATCCATTTAATATCAGACTTTTTCTTGTTTTGTTTGTTCTATGTCCTGTTGAAATATCTCTGATTAGCTTGCTGCCAAAGGCTAATAGTTTGCAACAAAGCCCAATATCAAAAATATCAGACAATGAAAAAAGGAAAACAAAGATCATGAAAGAAGCAAGTTGCTACAGCCATTCCTGCTAGCTCAAGTCTCAGAGGCTGTCTGTATTATTCTGGTTCACTAATCTAACATTATTAGTAGAATCACTTTTGATGCTACTGATGTTCTGCTGCATGCATCTGAGAAACTGCATTGAAAGACCACCACCAAGAACAGTGTGCATATTGGTGTTGTGCTGGCTAACAATCTGAAGGAAACCCGTCATGCTGTTGAAAGCCACCACTGATGGAACTACATATTTGTCCTTTTTTCCTTCATGGAATGAACTGCTAACAACAGGAAGGGTAGTCTGGTGGTTATGTACTAGCCAGCACTTGGGATATCATGGTTCACTTCCTCTGTGACACTGAACAAGTCACAGAGGACCAGATCAAAGGTATTTAAGTACCTACCGCTTATTGATTTTAGTGGGAGTTCAACAACTATGATCAGGAACCGGGCCTTAAGGTCTGTCTGCATCAGTTCCTCATCTGTAAAAATGGGGATGATATTATTTCTCTACTAAACTGGGGTGTTGTGAGGATAAATACATTAAAGACTGTGAGAAGCTTGGATACCATGGAAATAGGAGTCAGATGAGTACCCTATATAGAACAGGATCAATATTAATTGTGATACATGTATCCTGCTACACAGTACAGCCTAAATATTGCTCTAGTAAAATGTAATGCAAATAATTTGAGAGAGAGCACAAGCAAACATAAGAATTCACTATAACTGAAAAATGTTCTAAACAAGCCATGGGACAAATTCATATACACCTGTGTAAGCCCGAAATTGGTCTTGAAAATTTAGTTTTGATGAAGATTTCTTAGAACAGAAGAGAAGGATTTCAGCCATTTTAACAACCCCTCAAATAATTGCTGTGGCCTCTTTTGGAACCCATCCATGATAAATTACTCACTTCAATCACCTCAACAAAATAATCTCACTAGAAAGTCCATGAAAGCAAGACCAGGAGAACTTTGCATCATGACACAAGGAATCCATCCTGTGTTTTATTTTCATGCTGTAAATAACTGATTCTTCTTTTGTCCTAATGTAACTGAAATAATGGTCAAGTTTTGGAGTGTAATATATACTCACAACAAAACTTCTGCTGTTATGTCTTTGTTTTGTAATTGAGTTACCTACAAAAGATACTTATTTCTAAGACATAAACATTGTTCCTTATATGATTTAAGTATAAAGACTTCTTAACATCAGATTGGGCTTTTCATTTTTTTTTAAAGAAAAAAATGTCTTCCTTTGAAAAAAATAATGTGTCTGATACTACTTAAATACCATACAACACTGTTTCTTGCTAAATGTTCCATGCAGATGCTACAGAAAAAAATAGTAATATCTGTGACAGTAAAACACCAAAACATTATGTTTATTAAGGCAGGAGGGAAAAAAATTACAGGACTTGGAGTATAAATGTTAAAAATAAAATTAATGGTCCAAGGCGCCAAAAGTTCCAATTTTTGTTAGGTATACATATTTAAATTCAGTGCTTAAATTTCACTGAATGGTTGAGGCACATTTTTACATGCAGAAAAGTGAAAATCAGGATCTAATTTCTGAAGAGAGACATTAACAAACTAGGAAAAGACCAAAGTTGTTCTGTGTGTTTTTATTTTGGAGTTGTTGTGGGAGAGAAGTAGGATACAGTCACAGCACTGGAATCATAATCTGACACTAAGGTATAATTCTTTAAAATAAATCATAGCCTCCCTGGCTCTGTTTTCTTAATGGGCAGGGCTGTAGATGAATATATCTGTTGAAGTGGAACACAGTATAACCCTTGGGAACCTTTTCTTGTGTTTAAGTGTTCTGCTAAATAGGAAGCTTTAAACTGCTTCTGCTGGCAGAAGGCTACAACACTCATTTCAGTTTCAAGGATTATGGAGCTCAGTAAATAAGTGTAAATGCATTCATGTTAGTAAATCAAACTCCTAATCCAAATTGATCAGAGATTCATGAAAAGCTAATTTATTTTAGCAAGGCTATCAGCCTATGCTTTATATAGATATCTGGGAAGCATAGGTATCTTGATGACAATATTAATGGGGTGTTTATCAACTGATAAAGCTGCATCATGAATGTGCTCCACTTCAGGTTAATTTTGCTATTGTATTGTTTTCTGCAAAAAACAATATCTTGCAATAACTCAGCCAGAAGTAAGAATTTGCAAAGTTCATACAATTTGCATGTGTCACAATCTAAAAATATGTTATAATGGTGAGAAATTTAATCCATAAAACTAGCCCCTAAAAACTCCAAAGATTAGTTACATATTCAGATATGTACACTCCAAATTCAAAGGTGATGGGAGATATATTTTAGACTCCATTCTTATAAGGCTGATAAATTCCCAGTGTAGACACTGGCATGTGAAAACCCTTGAGAGACGTAACTATGCCAGCCTAATCCCTGGTGTAGACAGCTCTAGGTTGACAGAAGAATTCTTCCATTGACCTAGCTACTCCCCCTCAGGAAGGTGCATTAACTACAGTGAGTGTCCATACTGAATTGCTACAGTGGCACAGCTGTGCCTCTGCAGCAGTTTAGGTGTAGTCATAGAAGTTAATGTAAGGAGTTTAAGCTGGTGTAATTTAAATGTGGAGCAGCAGGAAGAATGTGTAAACTCCAGTAGGGTGTAATTTATACATTGCTACCACTCCTTGCAGTAAACTGGATTTCCCTGTGCCACTCCTGACTGCAGAGGGTGGCATTTTTTAGACTCCATGACTCTATGAATCAAAAGCCAGGACGGACCATTGTGATAATTTAGTCTGACTTCCTACATAAGACAGGCCATAGAACTTCCCCAAAATAATGCCTAGAGCAGGGGTCAGCAACCTTTCAGAAGTGGTGTGCTGAGTCTTCACTTATTCACTTTAACGTAAGGTTTTGTGTGCCGGTAATACATTTTAATGTTTTTTTAGACGGTCTCTCTCTATAAGTCTATAATATATAACTAAACTAATGTTGTATGTAAAGTAAACAAGGTTTTCAAAATGTTTAAGAAGCTTAATTTAAAATGCTGATCTTACGCCGCAGGCCCACTCAGCCCGCTGCAGGCCCAGGGTTCCGTTCACCTAGTTCAGCAGCGGGCTGAGTGGGGCCTGCGGGACCCCAGCTGCAAGGGGCCGGCAGCCGAGACCGCAGACTGGGGGTGCAGGTGGGAATGTGTGGGGGTGAGGGTGCAGTACCTTCAATTTTGTGCTCAGGGTGGGGGTGGGGGTGCAAGAGTCAGGGCATGGGGCGTGGGGGGGCTGGGTATGTCTGGGGGGTGCAGGAGTGAGAATGGGGGCTGGAGGTGTGTGAGGGGGTGCAGAGGTCAGGGCAGAAGGCTGGGTGTGTGGAGGGGGTGCAGGGGTCAGGGCAGAAGGCTGGGTGTGTGTGTGAGGGTGCAGGGGTCAGGGCAGAGGACTGGGTGTGTGGGGGGTGTTCAGAGGTCAAGGCAGGGGGCTGGGGGGGGGGGGGGGGTTCAGGGGTCAGGGCAGAGGGCTGGGTGTGTGGAGGGGTTCATGGGTCAGGGCAGAAGGCTGGGTATGTGTGGAGGGGGTGCAGGAGTCAGGGCTGAAGGCTGTGTGTGTGTGTGCAGGGGGTTCATGGGTCAGGGCAGAGGGCTGGGTGTGTGGGGGGGGTTCAGGGGTCAGGGCAGAAGGCTGGGTGTGGGGGGGGTTCAGGGGTCAGGGCAGAGGGCTGGGGTGCTTGGCTCGTGGGGGTGCTCACACCAGGGAGCTGGAGGGGATATGCCCCATTCCCACCCCTTTCCCTAGGGCCCCGTCCCCACCTCTTCTCTGCCTCCTCCCAAGAGCAGCGAGCATGCTGCAGCTCGGCTCCCCCTTCCTTTCCCCCTCCCCCTCACAAGGGCAATCAGCTGATCGGCGGCAGGGAGGGGGAGAGGGAGGGGGAGAGGCAGGAAAGCACCATGCTGGGGGAAGAAGCGGGGGACGGGGGAGCTTGGCTGCCGGCATGACAAAGCTTTTGCCTCCTGCCCCTGCAGGAGAAATCGATGGGAGGGGGGACTGAGTGGGGCCAGGACCCGGGCAGGCAGCAGCGTGCCATCAAAAATTGGCTCGTGTGCCGTCTTTGGCACACGTGCCACAGGTTGCCGACCCCTGGCATATAGCATATCTTTTAGAAACACATCCAATATTAATTGCAAAATTGTGTGTGATAGAGACTCTACCATGACCCTTGGTAAATTGTTCTAATTTTAATTCATCTCTCCATTAAAAAAATATGCCTCATTTCCAATCTCAATTGTCTTGCTTCAGTTTCAGTCCATTGCATGGTGTTTCTCTGCTGGGTGAAGAGCCTGTTTTTAAACATTTGTTCCCCATGTAGGTACTTACTTGATTTTAGTGTATAACCCTTTAATCTTCTCTTTGTTAAACCAAACAGATTAAGCTCCTCAGGTCTTTAAAGCTAGTTTTTCTAATCCTTTAATCATTCTTGTGGCTCTTCTCTGAACCCTCTCCAATTTATCAACATGCTTCTTTAATTGTGGGCACCAGAACTAAACACAGCATTCTAGCAGTGGTCATAGCAGAAGTAAAATAAAATCTCTACTTCTATGATAGTTTCTACTGTTTATACATCCAAGGACTGCATTAACCCTTTGGGCTACAACATCACACAGGAAGTTCATGTTCAGCTGATTACCCATTACAACCTCAAAATCTTGTTCAGAATCACTGCTTTCCAGGATAGAGTCCCCCATCCTGTAAGTATGGCCTACATTCTTTCTTGCTAGATGTATACATTTACATTTAGCTGTATTAGAATGCATACTGTCCACTTGCACCCAGTTTATCAAGCAATCCAAATTGCACTGAATCAGTGACTTGGCCTTCATTATTTACCATTGCCTTATTCAAATGCTCCAGGATAATGTACCATTTTCTCCTGGGATGTCTTCCTTGAACCTTGAATATTCTTTCATAGCTCTGGAAAGTGAGTGTAAACCACTACTGGATCAGAATGGTAGTGTTTTATAGCTACTTTGCATAAGTGTGAATGATTAGACAATGGGCCAGCCAGAGGAGAATCAGACCCCATTTGTATTATGCATCTCATTTCTCTTACAATGATGCCCTCTCCACTCCTATCCTGAATAAATCTTGTTATTCATAAAACCATCTGAGTCCTAGATTTTTTTGAGGTAAAGTTGCTGCACGAAAGTTAATTTAGACAGATGCCATTGATAAAGTCACAATGGGGAAGAAAGACACCTTTCCCTATCTTACTGCATTCTTCTCTAATTGCTCTGGTACAGTAGGAGCTTTGAGCGAGACAACTGAAAATCTCCAGGTGGGTGTTATTGGTTACCTGCTGTCATGTGTTGCTGGTCATCCTCCAGGAATTACACTTTGCAGGTTATTTTGTTCTGCCCATTTTGAGTATCCCCCATAAAGATATTACACATCTGCCTCCCCACCTTCGTCATGGTAACAGCTTGTCTCCTATCAACATCCGTTGTCTTTTTCCTAAACCTGTTCAGGATTCTAACTTAAGTATTTTTTGCTCTTCATCACTGCAGTATCCAAGTACCTGACAATCTTTAATGTATGTGTCCCCACAACACCCACAGGGTGGTATATTTTACAGGTGGAGAATTGAGGCACAGTGAGATGACCTGCTCAAGGTGACACATGGTATCTGTGGAAGAGCAGGGAACTAAACCTGGATCTCCTGAGTCTCAGACTTGCACTGGGCCATCCTACTTCTCTCCTGATTGTTAGAATTGCTTCTAAGAAAATACTTTTTTCCCTTGTACTCTTTTTACAGTGTATTTCTCCAAGAGTGCTGTGGCTGGGGTATCCCCAGAAGAGTTGCTACTCAGTTTTAACTTTGCTCCCCCCTTAATCTCCAAGGCGATTGTCTGAAGACATGCTTTTGTGATATAAATTAAGCCTCTGTGTTGTCCCATTTAAGGTGTAACTTTCACTTTTTATTGTTCCTAGTGTAAGGTGTTTTCTTTAAAGAACTGATTTCAAGAGAACATACAATAGCACATACTTTATTTTTGTAATTCAATTTGAACATCATTTCTATGTCCATATAAACTATGAATTAAACAAAGATTAAAATCAATGTCATCTACTGGGTGGCCTAATTTTAGGCACAAACTGCACCCTCTGCCTCATTGCTTTTCTTACTATACTCCCCGTCTTTTGACTTTTCAGCAAATGAATTACACAAGTGTAGACTCCCTTACACTAATGCTCAATGTGCCAATATAAGAGGTAATGTTGGGGGTGGGGTTGTAAATTACATATTAAGGGCATTTGGGGGTGTCTAATCTGAAATTATCACCCACAACTGGCCTATGTCAGCTGACATACACTCATGAGGCTCGGGCTAAGGGGCTGTTTAATTCCAGTGTAGATGTTCAGGCTTAGGCTGGAGTCTGGCCTCTGAGACCCTCACTCCCCACAGCATCAACAAAAAGGTAAAACCGGATAATAACATTATATGTGCAATACTCTTTGTATAGCTCCATTTACTCTGTACTCTTAAGGCTCCTTTATTTGAAAAAAAACCCAAACAATTCATAATGATAGCTCTAAGGGCAGAACATTTTACCCCACATGCCCCTCTTTTCGGGCCACTCTTAGCCATGGCATAAGTGGCTTTAACTTAGGGTGACCAGATCACCCAAGTCAAATATCGGGACGCTGCGGGGGGGGGGGGGGGGGGGGGAAGGGGCGGGGCGGGGGGGGGCAGGGCAAACACCCCCTCTCCCCCTTCCTCCACAAGCACTGGAGGGAGGCCCGGGAGACGCAGGGGAAGCGCAGGGCCGGGGTGAGTGACAGTCCGGCCTGGCCCTGAGTGCAGGCATTACTCAGTCGGGTGGTAGGGAGAGTAGGGGGGCGGCCCGCGGGGCCAGGCGGCGGCTGTTCTCCCCCCCGGGCAGCGGAACTCGGGAGCAGCCGCTGCTGCAGCTCCCACTGCCGCGGGGGGAGGAAGCAACCGATGGCCAAGCTCGGCAGGTGCGGCTCTGGCGCCCCCAAGACCCCCGAGCCCTGGCCTGCTGCGGGGACCCAGTAGAGCACACACTGCACCCAGCCCTGGCCAGTCGCGTCTGGGCTGGCTGCCCAGCTGGTGCAATCCTGCGGGCAGCCCTGGAGTGGGGGCAGCAGGCCCCAGTCCCTGCGTCCCGCTCGGGTCCTGCAGGGGAACTAACGGGGCTGGGCTGCTGATGCCTCCGCCCCGGGCCGCCGCAGGATAGCACCAGCTGAGCAGCAGCCCAGACGTGACTGGCCAGGGGCTGGGCGCAGCGTGCGCGCTGCTGGGTCCCTGCAGAAGGCCCGGGTTCGGGGGGTTCCGGCCCAGACGCCAGAGCCGCAGCTGACGAGCTTGGCCATCGGCCGCTTCCTCCCGCGCGGGGCCAGGGTGAGTGAGAGTCCAGCCTGGCCCCGCGCTTCCCCTGCATCTCCTGGGCCTCCCTCCACAAGTGCCGGAGGGAGGAGGAATGGTGAGCCTGGGGAAGAGGCGGGGATTCGGGGAGGGAGCCAATGGGGGAAGGAGGGAGCAGAGTCGGGGGAGGGAGGGGGGGGCGCGAGCACTTCCAGGCTCCGGAGTATTTGCTTGTTTGTCCAGCGTCCCGACCTAATATTGGTCAGGACGCAGGACAAACAAGGAAATATCGGGACAGTCCCGATAAAATTGGGACGTCTGGTCACCCTACTTTAACTCCATTGAAATAGTCAGAAATATGCCAGCTTACTCCAGTGCTACATTTAGCCCTTTTGTTTTTGCAGAACTCTGCATATGGATCTGGCTTTGGATGGGATTATTGAAAGCCACATCGCTGACATATGATTAACCTTTGACTTCTAAGTATGTTCTTCTATGAGTTTATGTGAATAGATCCGAGATGCTACTCTCTGGTTTTGGTAACCAGAATCGGGGGGATTTCACAGTCACTCATATACTGGGTTTAATCAGAGATCAGCTTTTTTACCAAGAGAAGCATCATAAGAAATAACACTTTGGCTGAAATTGCAGGCTCCAACCAGCTTAGCCAACATCTCAAATACACAATACAGTGACCTGTATTTCATAGTTGCCTTTATTTCTCATATAATATATATTCCTATTACAAGCACACTACTATGATATAAAGTACCTGATGTTTAAGCATCTGTAAAATCTCAGCCACCAGATTTCTTCCTGATAGCAATAACTCTAATCAACTTTGAATTCTATGTCCTGTCTCAGAACAAAGTACTACACCACTCCCCATCTTCCATTGCAAAGGGGTCTCATCCCATGTTACTGAATAAAAATCAATAGAGTGCATGATTATATGATGTTTTTAGCTACACATAGATTTGATGATATCAGGGACAGGATATACACCTCATTGATAGGAAGAATATTTATTGCATGAGTATGTGACTTGAGAGATATGAATTCAATTCCTGTTCTGTCACAGACGTCATGGGGTGGGGTCCTTGAAGAGACTTAGGTGTTGCAATGCTGAGTGTCCTAGGGCCTAAAAAAGGTTTCAGGAACAACACTGCAATCCTCAAAGCCTGAGTTAGGCACCTGGGCTCCTCAGACAATGAATGAGGAGAGACAGGAGCTTGGAAAGCAATCCACAAAAGCCAGCATTCTAGACAGGAGGTTGCCTAAATTAGCCACTGGGAGAGGTTGGTGAAAGGGATGTGTGCTATCTGCTAACGATACACGAACCAGGGGAAGATAGGCATTTGGCTGCCTCAGGTGTTCCCCCTTTTCCCCCCAAAAAAGTGGCCTGGGAGAAGAAGGAGGACCTCTCTTAAGATGAGCAGTTAGGGTACTCCCCTGGGATGTGGGAGACTCCCAGTTCAGGTCCCACCATCTTGTGAGGGAGAGAAGGAATTTGAACAGGGATCTGCCACCTCTCAGGTGAGTCCTGTGTTATGTGAACTTGCTAGAGGGGCCCAATCTGGTAGGTGTCCTCTGTGTAGTATCCTGCTGCCTCCCTGCTTCTGGAGCCCTTGCCCACCACAGGGGAAGATTCTAGCTGCAAGGAAAAACTCTGTCAGTGGGGAAAAGGCTGAGCCTTTCCGACTGCCTTCCTGCTGCCAGTCTTTTCTCGTTGCAGTGAAAAGCTCCAGTAGCAGGGAGCTGCTGAAGCCTTTCCCCTCTGCCACAGCCTTTCACTGACATGTGTAGCTACACACTGCAGTGTGGACACCGTGTGCTACGCTTACACTACACGCCATGGCCAGGGGTGGGTAGTGTAGACATTGCCATATTCAAATCAATAAAAGAATCTGCATGCATGCTAATAAGCTTACCAGAGTTCACTCCAGTTCCAACAAGGGCCCTTGCAGGTCAACAGTCCTTCAAACCTTGCACAGGGGTTGACCTGTGGTTACAAATTCATAGCCACCTAGCTCACACCAAGCACGCCCATGAATCTGCAAGTCATTCCTTTATACAGTTTGGGCCTCACAGCTTGTCTTCATGTACCCGGTGATCAGCAGTCAAAGCTTTCCTCCTCAGGTCAAAGCTTCAAATGGCTGAGCTCTTGCATTATATGGGGTGAGGGACAAGAGAGGAGGGTTACATTTGCATACAACTCCCCCTAGGGATGTCTTGGGAAACCCACATAAAACTTTAAGAGTTCACATAATTTCAAATAGTCCTTTGACGCTCATAACACGTTCCAGGGTTTACATTAGTCAGATCTCTCCCCTAGAGATGTTACAGCCAATCTCACAGTAATACACAAATATTTGCATTTTGAATACAATGAACTCCCAAGATACTTAAACTTAATTCAATAAGGTTTATCCGGGGGAATTGCAGGAAATTGTCATAGGAGTCACTCGTGATTTACACAGGTGTAACTGAAAGAAGAAACAGGTCTTTGTTTGATTTCTGAAGAGGACACTCATTTCCTGCCTTACACGTACTTCAATTCTCACAATGTGCAAGGGAACATAATGTAAAGATGAATCAAAATAAATGTGTTTCCTGGGAAATTTCAATACCTATTACCTTGACATACTTGTCCTTGTCACAGCAATTTTGTGCAATTCTCCTCAACTGAGTGGCTCCTTCCACACAATAGATAATATTGCAACTATATATTAGATATGATTTTACCTCACTAAATTCCTTCTTTTTAGCATTCCTGTGGACAAAAGATAATTCAGCTTCCCAACCTGCTCCAGAATGGTCATTTAGAGACTATTCAATTCATTATTTTCAGAAGGAGATTCTCTTAACCTATTATAACCCATATTATATTTGTCAAGAATAATTATATTGCCCAGAAAGCATACAGGGCTAACAGCTGTGTGCCTTTCTTATACAAATAGCCCCAGTGAAGTCTGTAGGACTATATGAGTAAAACAAGCAGGATTTGCCCCACAATGCAATGCGGGATGAAATGATAACCTTAGATGTACAAAACTGGGGAAGTAGATATTCAGGACTAGATTGTGTCTTTAAACCAAAGTCCCAAGCATGGTGGATCAAGTCTGGATAGCTCAGGGAGGAATTGTGCATCAGTTAACCACAATCCCTCCTGGAGCTTTCCAGGCTGCACAAGCCATGCTATCCTTTTGGCATGTTGTACTTTGTCCCTTCTTGGACAGCTGGGCTATTGCAACATCTGAGGCCTAAGAGGCCTATCCCACTTGTGAGTTCAACTGTTGGAAAGCCGGTGAGATTTTTTAAAATGTTCCAATCACCTATAATAATAAAGGTTGATAGGGAAAAAGCTACAAAAGGAAGACTGTCTACGTTAGTCCAAACAAAACGGTCTACTGATATTGCCCAAAGGCTGTGTTGTCTGTAAAACAAGAGGAGAATGGAACCTGAAATTAGTGGGCCAAAATTGTGTCAGAAACTAGGCCTAATTGGTGAACAGAATAATAAGGGGATAGGGTATTTTACCAATCCTACCCCCTTTTGGGGTCCTTAAAAAGGAGTGTGGGGGGGTCAAGTGGGGAGCAGATTTTAGGGGAAAGGCCAGCAGGTATCTTTTTCACTCCGAGATCCTGCCCTTCATTTGTGAGTTTTAAGGATCATATCATGAAACCCAGACCTCAGCACACCAGTGGGGATGACTGGCCATCTCTGCACTAACAAGGACCCCAGCCTGGTATGTATCAGGTTCTGCTTTGTCTTCCCTTCTTTCATGAGTTCCCCTCACCCCCACAAAACATATATACATACTGTTCTACTTCTGTCCTTTCTTTCTTGCCCTTTCACCTGAGACCAACTGCACTGCACAGCATTAGCATCTTAGTATGAGATGGGCCATCCAGCAAGGCCCAGCCTGAGAAGGACTGGCAAAGGGACCTGACCAGACTAGGCTGATGTCCCAGGCTAAAGAAATAAGCCAGGCTCCTGAGTAACAGTTGTGGCCAACCTGTCAGCCCAGAGCATCTGTCTGTGACCAACCAGCTGCCTTGTATCATGATGAAACCCTTCTGCCAGCTAAAGCCAGCAGCAACAAGGGCCGGTTCAGTATCTAGGGGGTTCCTTTTTAACAATACAAGACACAAAACCGGCTTGAGCCCCCAACCAGTGACCTGGGACAATTATACACCACCTCCTGGGTGCCCCTAAGAGGCAATATTTCCCCTCTTGCAAACACAGAGTCTGAGTGTAGCAAAAAATTTTAATAAAAGGAGGGAATTAACTCAGCATTAATTTGGGAAAAAAACTGCTCATAACAGGGCTCATAACACAAAGTATGAGAAAAAGACCCCCAAGTAAGTTGGACAGTGTCCTTTTCCCCTCAGGGTCTTAAGTCCAGCAACCCTAAAGTCCCTTTAACGTGCTTGTCCCTTCTCTGTACCTCACTCACAGTTGCTGTCCTTGGCAAGTGCAGCCCCGGAGTTCAGAGGTTCATCTGCAGAGTTCACCTCCGGGGGTGGAGTGGGGGGTAAGGAGGCACCTTACACGCTGCACTGCTTGGGAACTCACTCATCACCCCAACAGCTGATTGCCACACCTCTGAGGGTCTCTGCTCTGGCCCTCTCCACCAGCTTCTCCGATGGCTGCTTGCCAGCTGCCCTGCTGGTTGTGACTCTCTGCCTGCCGCCTTGCTAGCTGCTTGTGACACCTCTCCGCCAGCCGCCTTCCTAGCCACTTGCCACACCTCTCCGCCAGCCACCCTGCTAGCTGCTCGCCACACCACTCCATCAGCTGTCCACTCGCCAAGATGTCTTCAGGGCCCCCACACTTAATACACCTCTCAGTGATTTCAGCTGTTAGTGGGGGATCCTCACTGCTGGTGCACACTGGGCAGTCTCTTTCAATAGACACTGTCTCAAAGTAGGTCTAATACATAGACTGAGGAATCAGTGATTTCAGCTCTGCAGTGTGTAACAGGACTTTAACTGAATCTAAAATAGCCTTTTTATTATACCATGGAGAGAAGAAGAGACAATTGGAGGCTAGGACCCTTAAACTGGGCCCACACCATCAGGTACAAATACCTATCCTCCACCCTCTCTCAACTCATTTGGCTTTGAACTCATGTCCCCTGCCTAGTGATTGCTATTCAGTTGAGGGTGAGTCCCTCCATTGGTGTATGTCAGGTACAGTTCTGCTGCCCTCAGCTCACACAACAAGGATAACAACCCTTTATTACTCCTCCCCCAATAACAAGGAGACTGGGGATCCAAGACCAGCCACAAGTAATCATTTGTGAAAGCAGTCTCATCATGCTGAGCACCTAGGCAGGGTGGGTGTGTCCATGCAAACAAGATCAGCTTCTGAAGTCTTTTTAAACAGCTCACCACTAAATGTCAGGGGATAGCTCATCCAGACTCTGCTTACACTGAGGTACAGTGTGAGTTGTTGCATTGTGCTGTCCACTTTCTTCCCCACAGATGGTGTTAATGCACCTTTGCTCCAAAGTCTGCTGCCACCTTGCTCTTTTGGGGGTTGTTGTTTCCCAGTTGCTGGAGTCAACCTGAGATGCTAACAAATTTGACTTCAATGTGTCTTTATATATCATTTGTACTGACCACCCTGTACCACACTTTAATGAAAGATGTGTTTTAAAATTTAGTTAGACCAGCCCAAGACTCTGTTTGGACACTCAGATTGAAACCTGGCTTCTATCTAACTTGTATCAGTTAATTTTTTAAGTTTATAAAAGTCAGTTTTTAACTGATACAAGAAGATCCACAAAGGGTCTCAAACTGTTTAACTACATTGTTTTTTAAAATGATTTTTGTTAAAGTAGTGCAACTTTGGTTTGTAGGCAAGACCTCAGTCTATATTCATCATCATCATCCTCATCATCCTCATCACTCCCATAACTACATTGGTCATTGGGGCACCATCATTGATGAGCAATCAACCAATTGTCTCCACCCCTGATGATTGTGTCAGTGCTTGAGTCTCTGCGAAGTCCATTCCTGTCCATTCTTTTATGTTGTCAATCCATTTCTTCTTCTACCTCTTCTTCTCTTTCCCTGTACTGTCCCTTGGAGGATGATCTTGGATAGGCCAGATGATCTCGTTACATGACCATACCACTTCAGCTTGTGCTTCTTCATGGTCATCAGGAGGTCTTCATATGACCCAGCATTGGGTGATGATGTTGCAGACCTCTTCATTAGTGACGTGGTTGAAGTAGGAGATACTCAGAATTTTACCGAACTATCTCATCTCTACTACCTGTATTTTCCATTCAAGTTCTGCCATAAGGTTCTCACACATATACAGTGTTCCTTAATTGACTGCTCAGAATGGGAAAGATCATGCTGCTGCCTCAGCCATTACTCCAGGTCATTAAAAAGAAAAATCACTCTGGCAAGAATTTCTCTCTACTCTATGGTTTCCCCTGAATTCACAGTAAGACCTTGAAAGAGAATAGGAATTTCATCATGTTACATGTGTGCTCCTCAAGAAACATTAGAGCTGAAAAAGTTTTGCAGGCCTATGCTTTACTGTTTAAAGATTCACATTTCCTGTCCATAGACTTATTCATCTAATTCATTCAAGTGGCCCCTAATGATAAGTATTACTGTCCCTGGCAACACCCCAAAGCAGAGGTAATATTTTAAATCAATAGACTTCTGGAAGGACCCATTTTGTAATGGCATCAGCGTTAATGTTTTCAGGTAATTTACTTGTAGCTCTAACCCTTAAAAGATAATCTCCTTTTCTTACTTTCATATGGGTTTATTCATGTGACAGAATCAAGTCAGTGTATGTTGTGTGCCCCCTCTGTTCCTGATCTGCAGAGGATCTGAGTCTATTACAGCCCTAAGATAAGGAACTTGGTTCAGTCCTACAAACACGTATCTAGCTCTAGAGGTCCCTGGTTCAATCTCTAGCACTGGCCAATATTGTAGCTATCACATTAGGACTATGCAGGGCCATGCTACCCTGGGGGAGCTCAGGAAACAACTCTGCCTTGTGATTCACAATACTCCCTGAAGCATGTTCAATGGTACCCCCTCTTCAGGTGGTGCGACTCATTCTCAGCACTCCACGTTGACTGCATCAAACTGGGAGAGGAAGGCGGGCAGGGATGAGATCTTGACTTCTCCCAGGCCCACCCAGAACAGGGGGAAAGAAGTTGATAAGAGCCAGAGCCAGTAATTTTTGCCTTCTTAGAGGTGTCACAACAGAGCAAGCAGGACCATTGTAGGACTTATCTGGGATGATCAACTAATCTAGTGTGGCTTCAAGCCCTGTACACTTCCTGTTCTCTCTAGTACTGAGGTGACTGAACCACTGCAAGTACAGTTAGTACAATCATCATGTTACTGACATGGTTTGTGAAGTGTTAGGAATGCTTGTGTGCATGGGCATGAAGGCTGGGATTTTCAAAGCAGCTTTTCAGGAGATGCCAAAGGAAGTTACCCTTAGGGAGATTATGTTCATACTATGGCTGGGAACATGTCTCCCAGCCCAGATAGACAGACACGTACTAGCTCTACTTGAGCAAGCATGTTAAAAATAGCAGTATGGATGTGGTGGCACAGGCTAGCCACCTGAGTACAAGCCCACCCAACCTGCCGGGTCCATATTCAGCTGGCTAGCTCCTGCTGTCAGAGCCACACTGCTATTTGGAGCACAGTACCCAAATTGAGTGAGTATGTGTCTGTCTGCCCAGGACAGGAGGCACTCTCCCAACTGCAGTGTAGACATAGGTTAAGGCTCCTTTGAAAAGTCACCCCTGAAGTGTTTTACAAGTATTGCTGAGACCTGCATTAGTGGCTAGATTGCCAGAGTTCTCTAGCTCAGCCAGGGATATATGGCAGCCAAATTTTATGAGGTGTTCAGCACCTTTATCTCCCAACTGTTGAATTACATTGCAATGCAAAATGTATGTACATTTTGTAACACAATAAGATTCTTATAATATTCAGACTCAACAGGTAATGAAAAAGCAAGAGAAATTATAAAGTGTAACTGAGCTATTATTCTAAGGTAATAAAAATTTTAGTAAGTTTTAAAGTGAAAAGGCAGAAATACTGTAATTAGAGTCTAAACTTGACTGAGCGACAGCTAGTTAGAAGAGACCTCAGATCTTGAAATGTCCTGGCAAATCCTGGATAAGGACCAGTTAAACTATTACAATCCATAGACAATACACAAGGGACAGGATTATCCTAGAGTATTGTGGCATTAGCGGATAGCTTTGTTCTAAAGCACCAACTCTAGTAACTATTGTCTAAGCACTTGATTTGCTAAATTGGAAGGAGAGGATTGTGAATACACACAGAGGTAAAGAAAACAATTATGTTGTGAGATTAAGTGTTTTAATTAGCGTGCCTGTCAATATGCTTCATTATTTTAGAATTGCAGCTGAAGCACTAGACTGTTGTATTATGAATATTAATGACATTTTTAGATGTAAGCCTGTTTATTTCCCAGCATCAACTCTGAACCAAATCAATATATTGCTTACTTTACAGAGGGTGCAATGCCATTCAATTTTTCTAAATATCAAGAAAGAACATTCCCTTAAAGGTTTGTGTAATTCCTTCTGGGGGAAAAAGTACATCCAAACCTAGCAAACTTTAAAAACAGCCTTTATATATATATATATATATATATATATATATATATTCCTGCTGAGATCTTAGTAAAAACATTTTACAGTCTTTGTACTAAAAAGACAACTGACAAACTTAGAAAACAGCTTTGATGGATTTATACTTTATCCAAATGTTCTAACTTATCCCATGCACTGAAGATTTAGGCTTAAATAAGGAGGAATTTTCTTCTAAAACATATTCTAAAATGATTGTCTCTCAGTAATAGAATTTGTTTTATACATGGATTACAAATCCACAGTACACTTTTTAATGTCAGATCTTTATTAGCCATTAAGTGAAAACATCATTGAAATTCTAACATCTGCATAGGTACAAAAGTTAAAATACAGCGTGACTTTTTCCAAAGCACCAGTAAACTCAGGGCAAATTTATAATGTTACCTTCAATAATCCAAAGTAGTGAATATGTTCAAATACAGAGGTATATTAATAAGAATCTCTAAAGTCAAGGGATTTTTTGAAAAACTGAAACAGAGGAATTATGGACTTCTTTGAGTTTGAATGTATCCCCTGTACAAATATAAACATTACATATAAGCTTTATGTCCTTAGTAAATGACCTATTTTCCCTGGTATCCATTTGACTGGAATATCTCGTTGAGTTACATAGCTGTCTCTATCCTAAAAATGTTCATTCTGCAAATAGCTAAAAATTATATTGTCAGCACATGGTATGAGCTCCTAAAGAAGTAAGAAAATAAACCAAGTAAATAAGTGAGAGCCAAAATGTAGATGTCAGATCAGCAAAGAGTGACTAACAAATTTCTCACTCAGCATTGGCACATCTGCTTGTGACTGGGTCCAGGAATCACATCTCGTCTGGTCTAGTGCCCCCATCTGTCGCTTGCTTGTCTTACAGCCACTCTCACTCTCCAGGACTTGAGGTGATTTCTCTTTGTGAATGAGCACTTGTCTAGGACACTATTTAGTCTTCCCCTTCCAGGGTATCAAAGTCCCTCTGGACCAACTGTCTGTGCACCATCCCAGGCAGTCCTCCATCCCACTTCCCAGTCTGTACCACTTCCCTAGTGGCTGGTATGGGAACCTGGGCCCACATGCTACTCTGGGTTCCAGAGCAGGGACCTTATAATCAGCAGCCAAGGCATACAGTTTCAAACCTTGCTACTTCTTCCTGCTCTACCTTCCACAGGCTCCCTTATCCACAACTACTCTGGGTAAACCCCTTCCATCAAGGACAGGATCCCAGGGCTTTTACTCGTACCCAGGTCTGTGCCCAAAGAGTGACTGTAGACCCTCTCCCTGCAAACCTCTTCTGCTCTCATTGTCCTGGCTTTATACAAGACAGCCTTCATCTTCAATTACTGAATATTACTCAGGCCTGACTCACCCCAGCTGCAGCCCATAGCACTAACTGGCTCCTTCTCATCCACCTTAATACCTTCATGGATGGAGTGGGTTGAAAACCAAATCAGTGACTTTTAACTGAGATGAGTTTTGCAGAACTTTTTTTTTTTTTTTTTTTTTTACTTATATGGTAGATCTGCTGCCCTTAGCTGAGTTTGTAATTATGATTCTCTGGAGCTCTTACTTTAGAGTCAAAGTAAGTTGCCAGAGTTTCTAAAGAGTTCCACAAATTGGGATAAAGGCATAGACTGTGTACCATAGCATTTATTATGTGCTCAGTGCAATGACTAACTAACCAAGAATGCATGTCAAGTTTAGTTATGTGTTAAATGTATAACCACAACAATGAAAAGGGATCCGAGGAAGACTAAGTTGGAAGGTCTATCTAATGGCATAGGTCCCTCCTCTTGCCTGAGTTTATTATGCCTTTTAGAAATCATCTGTCTCTCCGTCTATAGGTCTTAAAAATAGCATCCGACTATGCTGCTTAGGAAAGGCATAAAGTAAAGGGAATACTTAAAGCCTTTGTTTTTAAAAGGAGGCTGCAAATTTTGGATGCTTCCTGCCATTGCTGCCTAGGTGCAACTACTTTACTTGCATGTTCATCAGGCACTCACATGCTCTTCTGCCTTTATAGGTAAGAGCTTCTACATTTATCCCTCACATTCTTCCTATTCACCAGCAGCCTAATTTTGTACCTATTGAAGCAAATTCTTATGCACCTTTAACATAAGAGGGAGCAGGACTGAGGCCTCAGGGCCAAATTCTGCCAACCTTACTTAAGGTCTGTAGCATCATACTCCACAATTATTCACATTGTCTTCATTAAGACTGTTCGTGGAGCACAGTATTACTCAGTGAAAATAAGGATATATCTATACTATAAGTGCTACAGAAGTACAGCTATGGTGCTGCAGTAGATCCACCTCCTCAAGAGGCAGTAGCTAAGCTGATGGAAGAATTCTTCCATTGACCTAGCACTGTCTACAGTGGAGCTTATGTCCTCCTAACTTCATCTCCCCAAGGTGTGAAAATTATATACAGGGCATGTGCATGCACCTATGCATACAGATAGTAAGTGATTACATCTTTTATTCACTGGAACTTTTTTCTCTGAAAAACATCCAGTTTGCCTGAAATTGAAATATTGATATGTAGTAGAATCTTGTGATTGGGTTGCATTGGCTATATTTAAAATTGCACTCTTGTGTCTATTGAATTCTTGGCTTTCTGTTGAGATTTTTATATAAATAAAGTAAATAAGACACCTAAGTCACACTATTATCCATCACTTTACACATTCACAATAATACTATTGATGTGACACATTTATTTGTGGAATTTTACTTCTATCAGCTCAAATGGCTTTGTTGTACAATAATTGTTCAACTGACATAAAACATAACAATCAAAATTGATATGATTTATGATCATGTATTTAAACTGTAAAATAGTAAAACAAGAATTTGTTATCCAACAGGGAGTGATTAGTTTATACCATGACCACTTATCACTCAGTCTATATTTTAGCTTCTAATTTTTTATATATATTATTACTGTCATAACCCATTAACTTAAATATGGTTTATAAGATCAATAACTCTCTAGAAAATGGTTGTTAGCATAGTTAAATGATGGGTTTGTTATTGCTTTAACAGCCCTCTTCTTTGACACAGGCTATTAATTAAGAAGCCGTTTGTTACATTCTGCTAAAACATTTTCAAAGAGTTATTGCTAAATATGAGACAAGAATGAAATCAGATTTCAAAAAAGCTAATGTAGCTATTTTATTCTGTATATTTTTTTAATAGGATGAGGTAATATGTATCTATATTTGAGCTGATGAGCAAGAAACATTGCAAAATTCCTTTACTTCAATGGGAGAAAGTTCTTGATCATTAGAAAACAAAATGAGGGACGGGGACAGCATGTGTTAACACTTTCATCTCAGGAGTTCAAGTTCTTGGTGAAATCTCAAATCTTATTTACATCACAATAATGTCTAAAGGAGCAATTGAAATTGGGGGTACATTGGGGCCGAGGCTGACTCTCACTGTGCATTTATACAGCACCTAATAGAAAGAGTTTACAATAGAAATAGAAGAGAGAAAAAGGGAGGGAGAAAAGCAGTGTTATCCCCATTGTTCAGCTAGAGAGCTGAGAAAGAGATTAGAGCCAGATCCGCAAAGGTACTTGGTATCAGAGGGGTAGCTGTGTTAGTCTGTAACCCCAAAAACAATGAGGAGTCCGGCAGGATCTTAGAGACTAACAGATTTATTTGGGCATAAGCTTTTGTGGGTAAAACTCCATGCATCTGAAGAAGTGGGTTTTTTACCCTCAAAAGCTTATGCCCAAATAAATCTGTTAGTCTTTAAGGTGCCACCGGATGCCTTGTTGTTACAAAGGTACTTAGGGACCTTTGCATTTCATGAACTCCATCCAAATCACATAGGCACCTAAAGTCACTCAGCACCTACTTTTGGGGGGTAAAGTTTCCTGGGCACCTATATTTCTGCCTCTGGGCACGTGAACTTCTGCCTTACTATAGGTGTTCAGATACCTATCTCCCACCTAAGCTCTCTAGAACAATACACAAACAAGCATTTGCCTGCCTATGTCATGTGCAGGTCCCAATCTGGTATGTGTGCTCAGAGGTTGACTGCTGGCTCTGGTCCCATTCAGAGTCTGGCCAGGTGGTGGTGAGGCCATCCCCCACTTATAACTTTTAGGTTAGAGCACTCACCTAAGATGTAGGAGCCCTAGGTTCAATTCTCCCCTGTGACTGAAATGAAAATCCAGTGCCATCAACCTGATTTCATGAAGTGTTTTGACTCTGATAAAACCACTTATCTTAACAGAATTCAGTTCTGTCATAATTTCTCTGGCCGGTTCTACTAATTTCTTTAAATTTTTGAGTTGATACAAGGTTGCTATCCTGTTAAGAGCTTTTATGAGGTATGACTATCCTATATGTTTATTTCATACAGCACACTGAAAGCTATTGAGACAGTTAAAATTAATCTTTTGTTATAGCCTCCTCTTTTCATCCACTGATAGTCTCAGAAGTTCTCCTTTGGAGATGATATTTCATGTGCATAGTCTCAGCGCAGAGACGACTATTTTTTTGGTTTATTTGTGCAAGTTTGTGCACATATCTCAAAAATGGCTGCACGGATTTTGTCAAACAGGAGAAAATGAGCTGCATGTGTCTTTTCACAAGCTTACAACATCACACCTGAAAGCCATGCAAACAGTGCCTAATGGGCAGCATTTCCTGGTACTGAGGAATTTCTGATATAGGAGTCATTTCCTCTACACAGGGAAGCCTGACCCCTGAGTACTTTCCTGTCTTCTCCTCCTGCAGGCCTAACATGGTTTTAGCTAGCTTCTTCATTCTCCTACTGGGAGTGAGCAAGGAAACAATATGGGAGAGGAAGGGGAGAGTGTCAAATTAGTTCTATCTCTGTCTAGATTAAACTTGGTCAGTGGAATATTTTCTAAGATCTCTTTACATAGCAAACATTTACTTCTCATAATATAGCTCATTTGTAACATGATAAATTCTTTTCTGGACAATAGATATAATTCTTGTTTTATTTAGAGTAAATAAGAGGTAAGAGTTGTTTTTACCCACATCACACCCTGGGGAAAGACAGAGATGTCAAGTTTAAGTACTTGATGAAAAGATCATTCCAGTTGGGTCACTCATGTCAATACTAGAATCCTTGTCTTCTGGGATGGCAAGATTCTTTTACAGAGCAAGCCCAAAAGCTTATGTGTAAATTAGCCAAGTCATGGAGTGTTATTGATCCATGTGATTTTATAAATATTGATAATGGCAAAAGAGTTAATAGCAGCTTCCTTGTTGCAAAAAAGATACCGTAGAAAGCTTTGAAAGTGATTTTCCCTGCACAGAAGAACCTGAAGAGACTGACATCTTCCAGTGAAATCACGGAATTCTGCTGAACAGTGCATTGTTTCCTACAGGGAATAATTTTGCAGAATCTGCCAGATACATGTTGGTGTTGGATGGTAAAGAATATGAAATGGTGAGAATATAGTTATATCTTAAAAATAAGAAATAAAGCGAGATGTTGATTTTTTTCCCCCGACAGCACCAGCAAACTCCAACAAATTTAAACTCACAAGTTTCTAAACATAAGAATAATACAGTCTTGGATTAACCAGGATTCCCCCCAAAATGAACAGTATAGATTCAGGAGCTGGACCACATTAATCTCTGGTGAAATTCCAATTCAGTTAATGTACTTACACCAGAATTGCTTTGCCCCCCTGTATTCATGTGTGTAACTTCACCAATCTGGTGGTGGTTATGATGATGATGATGGAGTCAATGTCAATGTCTGAGGATTCTGCAAAGATTATAAGTGAACGCATATGTGAGAACTACAAACACAGTCATATGGGTGGGGGGGGGAATGACTAGATTGTCCATGACTATTGCAGGCTCTTGTATCTTTGCCTTGTGCTGTCCACTTCCCCTCCAGAAGGTGTTTAAAATCATAGAATATCAGGGTTGGAAGGGGTCTTCTAGTCCAAGCTGCTGCTCAAAGCAGGATCAATCCCCAGACAGATTGTTGCCCCCAATCTCTAAATGACCCCCTTTAAGGATTGAACTCACAACCCTGGATTTAGTTGACCAATGCTCAAACCACTGAGCTATCCCTCTCCGGCCGTCAGAGAAGAGCCAAATGAACGATTTAAGGTCTGGAAAACATACCCCATTCAGTGAGAATCTTAAATGAGTTGTCTATTTTATTAAAGAGAAGGTTAAAAGGGGACTTGATCAGTCCAAAAATACATAAGATTCCTAGATTAAAGAACCCTTTATCAGCAGACAAAAAGGCATAACAGGGTTCAGTGAAAGGAAGTAGAGACTAGAACCAATTCTGAGCTGAAAGTAAGGTAAACAATTTTAACAGTAATGGAAATTAACTATTGAAATAGTTTACCAAGGAATGTCGGGACTCCCCATCATTTTAACTTAATAAATCAAGACACTCTAGCTGAACAAGAACAACTTACAAATGGCACATACTCCTCTGGAGCGTACACACCATATAAGGGCTCCTGCAGAGTCTGTTTTAGGGGCGGACTCATCCCATTTGCACTTGGATGAGCAATGAATTCTCAGATTTAATAACAGACTAGTTGTTCATTTCATTCTCCTGTTTTGGAGACTGAAGCCTATTGAAATACGTGAAGAATATTTACTTTAAAATAAATGCTGGGAAAAATAAGCTTTCAATATAGCATCTCTCTAAGATATGTTTGATTCCATTTACAGCAAGACTTATTTACTGTATATTTAGAGTTCATATTCATGTGGAACAGATCATGGTTAATTTAACAGAGGAACCTGGCTTCGCTTTCAGTGCAATCTAATTCAAAACCTTTTACCATGAAAAACACCCTGTACAAAAAATGTAATGAGTATCGAAAAGCATTGAAGCACAACAGTAATCCATTTTAGAACCAGTGGTACACTTTGCTTTCTTTCCATATATTTAAAATTGAGTCACAATTCTACATTCATCATTAGTTCATGTGTCAATTTCACAAGATGTGGCAAAAAAAAATCCTTGAAACATTTATTGCAACTCCAATTAAGCTACATGTTTCTGGCGGGAGAATGAGATGAAATATCTCCAGGAAATCAAAATCTGTGCAGGTATACATACTAAATAATTTGTTACATTTTGGAATTATTAGCTGTCATAAGCATAAACTCACACATCTACAGATCTGTCTTCCAATGGATAATCAACTGACCACCGAAAAACAAACAACAATAACCATAAAAAACCACCCTCACATCCTATGATAAACTGAAGAGTAAAGAGAAATGAGTTAACTACAATATATAACTCCTTTATCAATTTCTATCAACTTCACACCTTGAAAATTATACACAGTAGACGTGGCTTTGACAGATAAGAGATCTCCTGCTGCTAAAGATTAGTATTAAGTTCCATCTTCCATTCTAAGACTCTCTCTACCATTTCTTTGCACTGCTCAAGGTTTTTGTTTGTTTGTTTGTTTGTTTTGTTTTTTTCATTTAAAATTTTCCTGCTTGATTTCAGTCCCAAAATTAATTTATTTAGAAATTGGAGCAAAATTGGCTCAGCCATTGGAAGCACAAACACAATTTTTTCAGTGAGAAACTAAGAGAAACATGCATTGTCTTCACATACTCACAAATGCCTCTGGCTCTCATCAAAGAAAGAAAGAAAACATTTTGATAAAATTGGCTCTATAGTTTTAGATACAGATAAATTAAAATCCTGGATTGTAGGATTGCTCAGTTAATGGTAATTCTGCTTCTGGAAAGCCAGCTCTGGTATACTGCACTGTAGCAGCCCTTTTCCTTTCCTAAGCAACCCCCACTCCTGCTTTTCTTCATTTTCCCTTTTTTGTTTTAAAAATAAATACACAAAAATCAGAGTTAAGGCATTCCTAGAGATCCAGACCCTTAGGCAGGGAAACTAGGTTAAAGTCTCATTGGAAAGGCAACTGTAGTATCCTCCACCCCACCGTAACCCTCTTCCCTGCCAGTTAATGCTATAATCTTGTGGGCATTTGTATTACATAGCTAGTCCTAACAGCAGAGGTTGGATTCCCCATGATGGGTAGAAGGAAGAAAAACCTACAAAATAATTCGATTCCATGTGGAGTCACAGAAGATCTTGCCTGCACATGTCCTGCACCAGTGCTTGAAAGACCAACATGCCTCCCACACATTTGCAAAAATCCCATGATTTTACCAGTTAAATCGTGTATAACCAAAAGCAACAAGGGAACTTGGCTTTGTTCATAACCATTAATTACAAAGCGGGGAAGGACATTTACAGTGGCAGGAGCAGAGCTGAAAGAGACTTAGGGGTGTCTACTCTTAAAACGCTGCAGCTGCACCACTGTAGTGAAGACACTACCTATCCTGAGGGGATGAGTTCTCCCATTGGCGTTTGGTATCCCATCTCCCCAGGAGGCAGTAGCTAAGTGAAGGGGAGAATTCTCCTGCTGTTTAATGACATCACTTAGGAGTGTGACCTGAGCAACACAGTTATACCAACCTAATTTCCTAGTGTAGACCAGGCCTTACTTTCACAAAGTCTTTCACAGGTAGTGGCCTGTGTCTATCTCACCACCACCACCAGCAGCACCACCATCCTCATCCATTATTTCATTCAACTCAAACAAAAGTGCCCATTCATAGTTGTAGGGGCCCTTTCAATGACTTAAAAGAACAAATCCCTAAAAGAGTAAGTCACTCATCATCATAACAAAACCCAGATGCCACAGAATTAAAGCAATGAACCAGTAAGTTAGACCAGCAAAATATACCCCAACCAAAAAAATAAAATAAAATCCCAAATGGAAAAATTAATGGTCTTTGCATTGTGCTCTCAAAGGCTATTTTGAACCAAGGGGAGGAATTCCCACAGTCAAGGGACCCATGGATGAGTGCCCTGCCAGTAAGATCTTTTGTACTGAGAAGACTCCATCGCCTCCACTCATTGCAGCTCATAGGGGAGAGAGGTGGTTTTGCATGTCCTAAAGCTATCTAGGACTTTATAAACACTACCTGGAAAGAATTAGGAAGCCAGTGAAGATGCAAACTTCAGTTAACTAAGTTTTTGGTGTGTGAATCTATAACTTGGGTTTTCTGTTGTGCCCATCATAGTACAGCAATGGAAAAAATCAAATTAGATCTGCATGCTGATGGCCATAGAGGACTTTGCTAAAGAAGAACTGTCTCACAGTAGTAGGATAAAAGTAGAAAGGAAGGCATATGAATTCGAATAATACCACATCAACTGATAATGATTAAGTACACCTCTACCTCGATATAACGCTGTCCTTGGGAGCCAAAAAATCTTACCGCGTTATAGGTGAAACTGTGTTATATTGAACTTGCTTTGATCCACCGGAGTGCGCAGCCCCACCCTCCCAGAGCTCTGCTTTACTGTGTTGTATCAGAATTCGTGTTATATGGGGTCGCGTTATATCGGGGTAGAGGTGTAGCAGTATTTTTATTTTAGTATCACTTAGCACTCCCACTGAGATCTAGTCTCCATTGTGTTGGTGTGACAGAATGCTAGCTGTAGCACTCTGGTCACTGAGGTTGTTTCAGCACAGATAATGCTGCAGGCTTACTTGGAAGCAATTAACCAGTTTCTGTTGGGGGGATTACTGACAGCAGGGTAATTGCTGGGCTAATGAGACAATTGCCTCTAACTTTGTGGATATGTATTTGGGAGGAACAGGAAGTCACTGGGAGCTAGGGGAGATGAGGCTGTGTGTATGTAAATATACTTGGCTGTCTCCAGTCTTTCTAGTAGTTCATTGAGCTTGGGCATGGGGTAGGCATTAAATGTTGAAATTGCATTCACCCTACAGAAATTGATGCAGAACCATGTTGTCCCATCCTTTTTGGGCACAACCACAATGGGGCTTCACAACTCATTGTGAAACTCTTCCAGTTCCTCTAGATTTAACATGGCCTGGAGCTTCTGGCACACTGTTTCCCACATATTCTTCAGAAGGGGCGAGAGGCCCTTGCACACCTTCCATCCTGGTTTAGGGTAAATATGGTGGAACACCAAATTCATTTACCTGGGCACCACTGAGAACACCTCTGGGAATGAGGCAACCAGCTGACAAACTTGCTGTTCTTGGTCAGGTTGCGGATTTCTCTCGATGGCATGGGGAGGGGGGTGATCTTGGGAATAGAAACCTGAGAGCTGAGCTCAGGGTTGGGGTGTGTGCATGAATGGGGTGACAAAGAGCCCCTACTGGTCCTGCCACACCTTTAATAAGTTGATGTGATACAGCTGGGTCTGCTTCTTTTTCCATGGTTGCTGGATCTCATAGTCAACTGCCTCTACACATCTCACCAACTCAAAGAGCCATTGCCATCAAGCTAATTGTTTAGATTCTGATGTTGACAGCAGAAGCAACACTCAGTCTCCTGGGTGGAAATTGCATAGATGGGCCCCCTTTTGGTTGTGCTGTGCCCTTTGCAAGTTTTCCTTGGCAACGTCTTCCATCCTCCAGGGTGTTCAATTTCTGTCTGAGCTGTATAATGTACTTCACCACAATGATCGCTCTGGAGTCCCACTCTTCCAGCGTTTTTGGGGGGGGGGGGGGGGGCGGGGTCCAGAATTCTCTGTGGCTGCCTCTGGTACAAAAACTCGAATGGAGATAAGTCTGTGGATGCCTGGAGCCCCTCATGGACAGCAAACAGACGAGTTGGGAGCAGGCAGTCCCAATGTCAGGGATCAGTGGCTCTGAACTTCTTCAACATAGTCTTCAGTGTCTTGTTAAACTGCTCCACCAATATATTGGTTTGAAAGTAGTATACAGATATTCTCAAGGACTTGACCCTTAGCAGGTCACATAGCTCGGTCACATGGCTCCTTCATTCATTGTGAGGTGAAGTTTGTTCCTTGCTCTGTTAGCATCTCTTTCGGGATGCCCACCTGGGAAAACACCTTCAGAAGTTTACTGGCAAAGATGGCCAACAGAGCAGATTGGAGAGAAAAAGCCACAGGCTATTGGGTGGAATAATCCAGGATCACCAGTATGAATTTGTATTCAGCTGTGGACTTTTCTAATTAGTTCATCAGGTCCATACCTATCTTTTCAAGTGGCATCCCTATGTTGAGCAGTGATAGGAGGGTGGGTGGGTGTTTTGGACCTTTTTCGGACCCATCCAGTGGCACTTGGAGCATGACACACAAAAGTCCCGCTCCTCTGAGTGATGACTGGCCAGTAGAACCACATAGTCACAATGTCAAGTGTTTTTCTCTCCTTAGATGGCCCCTCCACAGTATTGCATGGACCAGTGGAAGGACCTCTCCATTCATAACTTTCTTGGTTCTAGCAGTTGCATTCTGACCTCCCTTGTCTTGGAATCCTTCATGGGCTGATATGCCTTTTCCTCAACCACCTCAAAATGGGGCCTCTATGTAAATGATTGAGGATTTAGCACCATGTAGTCCAAGTGGGCGAGCTGCAGATTAACCTGACAAAAGGTTTGGTCATCCCTTTGTTCTTCTACAAAGTCTGCCTTGCCAGACTGGAAGTCCATTTTGAGGGGTGGTAGTGGGCCCTTACTGCGCTGGTTAGGCCCTGGGGCATGTTCATTCACCCACAAGGACAGTCCTTCCCCCAGGTCTTTGTCTTCCTCTAGGGCAGTGCTTCTCAAAGCTGGTCCGCCACTTGTTCAGGGAAAGCCCCTGGTGGTCCCGGCCAGTTTGTTTACCTGCCGCATCTGCAGGTTCAGCCGATCACGGCTCCCACTGGCCGCGGTTTGCCATTCCAGGCCAATGGGGGCTGCGGGAAGCAGCGCGGGCCGAGGAGTGTACTGGCTGCCCTTCCTGCAGCCCCCATTGGCCTGGAGTGGCAAACCGTGGCCAGTGGGAGCCACGATCAGCCGAACCTGCGGACGTGGCAGGTAAACAAACCGGCCCGGACCACCAGGGGCTTTCCCTGAACAAGTGGAGGACTGGCTTTGAGAAGCACTGCTCTAGGGCACTCTCCTCGTGATGCTATTTCTTGCCCACAGCAGCCATCTCCTCTCTTCTTGGGTCTATCAGCCTCAACTCTGTCTCTGATAGGGATGCAACCACCCCATCTCTGCACAACCTTTTCATAAAACATCCAGTCCTACCTCAGGATGACCCAATAGGCCAGGAATTTGGCCCTCACCATCTTGGCGTGGCTTTGCATGGTGAACCTCACCTCACTTGTTGCGTGGAATTGCATGTCTCTGTGGACACATTGGAGGTAGATCATACCTCTGTGCTTCCCTCCTCATCCCACCAGCTGTTTCCTGACCAGGGTCTGACTGCAGCCACAGTCTATCAGTCCTTCTATGATTACTCTGTCCACTTTTATGGGGACTAACATTTTCCCTGGGCCATTCTTCCAAACCTGGCTATCTGCTGTCCAGGCCTGCTGATAATTACAATCCATGATTGATGACCCCACACACACCCAGAAATGGCCTTGTAGCCAGCAGGTGAAGCATGCCTCCATGGTAAAACGTGGCTCTGTCATTAATCCTCCTGAGGGGGATAGCCCCTGCCAGTAAAGACATGCCATTGGGTCCAGATCCCTGCTAACAGGCTGAGGGTATCCTTCTAGTCTCCTTGTGAAGTCTTTGTAACATCCATCCACCCACTAGGTTGGGTGTCCCAGTTCACTAGGATACCTTTGCCCATGCATCCCCAAATCCAACCAATCTGTGTGAACTTCTCTATGATAACCTTCTCTGCCCCTTGAACCTGAATGCAGAACCCCCGTGCGGCCCTATGTCTGGAACCACTGCCAGCAATGATCTTTCAGATTCTGGATGACAGCCTGGGACTGAGCCCCAAGTGGGAATTTCTTGTGTCAGAACCTCGGACATTAGGTTTTGGGAGAGATATTAGGTGTCCAGGATGGCTGCTTAACTTGGGTATAAACCTTGGCAGCCACTGTGCTGGTACACAGTCTGGGCCAGGCCCGTCAAGTAGGGGGCCGATAGGGTGGCCCAGATTTCCATGGGCCATTGAGCCACGGTGGCAACTGTCTTAAATGTGATGAGGAACCGTGTGCTGGCCTCATCTTTGTCAGTTTCACCAAGATAGCTGGCATTGAGTCAGTACCTCCCTCTCCTATGGCGAGACATGCTGCTGCCCCAAGCAGCTATAGGAGCATCGCAATCTCCTGGATGAATTGCTGCTATGCTGCCTTTTCCTTAATCATTTTCTGCTGCTGCTGCTGCTGGCAGTGAGTTGCTGGACAAATTGGTTCTTCTGCTGCTCCTGCTGACCCACTTCAGCAACTTCTTGAAATCCATTTCTGCTTTTTGTTTTTCCTCTCTTGCTCGCTCCTTTGGCCTGGTTTCAGGCCTGGGATATTAAGCTGTCCACATTCACCACCATATGTGATAGGATGCTCAGAGGGCTGTGCAGCCTAGCAGTCAGCACAGCTGATCTTTGAGCCCTTTGCCTCTCTGTCAGGATGGTAGAGTTACTGCTTCCTGAATCTAAACTGCTAACCTTCTGGCCTTCACCCACATATGGGAGTGTGGTAGGAGGACCTGATCCTCCTTCTAGATGAGGTCCCATCCCACAGTCCTGTGGGAAGCAAGACCAGCAGTGTCCTCCTTGCAGAGTCTAAGTCTGCTGTCCTAGGCTCCTTCCTACCTACATGTCCCTTCAGTTTGGTGCATGACCTCTAGAGTCCAAACAGTCAATCATTTTACAAATGAGTAGGGCCCTGAATGGCCCCTGGTTCTTAAAGGGGATGCTGGTTGGAGAAGGCTCTTACCCACTCTGTGGTTCCCATTCCAGCTCAACTTTCTGTTTGGCTTCCCCAAGAAGGATTTTAGAAGCCTGCAGTCTGTACACCACCCTTTGCCTGGGCTTCTGAGTTTCCTTTTGACCCACTCCTCCAGTCTAAGCATGCTTGGCCAGCCTGGAGGGGCTGGACTATCAGGGCCCAGTATTGCCTTTTAATCCCTTCGGGCCCAGGGTGGGGTTTGTATACCCCATCACAGCCTCTAATGCACATAAACCAACAAACATGACATAAGTTTACAATTGTGTACTAGTACTGATTGTTGACCACTCAATTCACAGATAGGTTCTGAATAGGCCAGCAAGCCATAAATAAGGAGGTTTTATTTTTTTCAGCACATTGATGAGAGTGGTGTAATATTCCCAATATGCAGGAAGTCATGGGGAAGTTATGAGGGTTATGTTATGGAACTGTATTAAATTCATCGTTGAAGGTAAAGTTATTTATTATATCACTCTGACATATTGTTAGGGTCCCTCTCTTGTGCATGCTATTGTAGTTAAGCAATGAATCATAATAAACCTGGAGTTACTATGCAATAATTCACATCCAATGTGTTAGGCACAAGGCTGAAGGTCAACAACTACAAAAGAATTTAGGCATGAATTATTACATAATAAATTCAAGTTTAGGAGTGTTTTACTGTAATACATATATCAGTATGGATATATAGAATACAGAATTGGATGTGTGGAAGCAGAAAGGCTTTATTGGCACATGTATGGGATGACCTCATTACTTGTGACTAAATAGATAACTTTCTTGACCTTTTAAAAGGTATATACAAGGAGAGTAGAGCATTTTTTGCTGTAAATTATACCAGTAATTCTGGATTAACTGCATTGTGGATTAGCTTCAGTGTGGTTGATGGAGTGAATGTAGAGAGTTGTAAATTGTGTGTCCAATGCAATTTATGAGCAAAGTGAGAGGTCAGGAAATGAATACAACATCCCTGCGCTGTCTATAATAACTGCCACCTGAACCTTTTGGCAGGCTGGACATACATTCTGTGGCACTCCACTATTGTGGACTGGAAATTCTGTGACATCTGCAAGTTAATTTTTTTTTCTTCTACTGAATTATATAAATAATACAAGCAATACAGCATCTCATATTATTTCTGAAGTATTTTCAATTTATGGTATTCTGTGCAGGGCCGGCTCTAGCTTTTTTGCTGCCCCAAGCAGCAAAAAAAAGCGCAGCCCCCGAGCCCCCCCGCCGAGCGCCGGAACCCGCCCCCCCCCCCCCCGAACCCTCCCCGGACCCCCCCCCGAGCCCTGAGCTCCGCCCTGCCCCCCCCAGCGCCACACTGCGCCGCCGGAGCCCGCACCCGCCCCCTGCCGAGCGCCGCCGGAACCCCCCTCCAGCGCCGCGCCACGCCCGCGCCGCACCCCCCCGAGCGCCGTGCGCCAGAACCCCCCCCGAGCACCAAGCCCTGCGCTGCCCCCCCTGCAGAGTGCCGCGCCGCCGGAGCCCGCCCCCACCCCCTGCAGAGCGCCGCCGGAACCCCCCTCCAGCGCCGCCCCCTCGCCGCCCTCTCGCCGAGCCCCGCGCAACCGGAGCCCGCCCCCCCAGCGCCGCGCCGCCGGAGCGGCCCCCGCGGAATGCCACGCCGCGCTCCCCCCGCCGCCCCTTACTAGGTGCTGCCCCAAGCATGTGCTTTGGTGCCTGGTGCCTGGAGCCGGCCCTGATTCTGTGCCTACATTATCAATTGGAATATGCAGCACAATTTTGTACTGTATTGTGGAAGATGTCAGGAGAAAGCTAAAGCTTTTTGCAACTGGAAAGGGGAAACTTGGAGTTTCAGGCATCCATGAAGATATGGGAAAAGATTTGGGTCTGTGGATAAGTACATTAGCTGGATATTTCCACTAAAATGATCATAAGTGAAATAGTTAACTCCAAAAACATAAAGTAACAATAACAACATTTGTACTGTTAAAAACCTATGAAGCTGAATGGGTCAGTTCACACTTCAGCTTTGATTTCAGGCCGTCTGCAGACTAAGGAAGATAGCAGTGCATTAGTCTACATTCTGTTTACACTTTCTTTGCAAACATAAAGGCTAGAAACATTCTTTTTACTTTAAGTCTTAGATTGTGAACCATAATTCTATTGCATGGAGTGGATTACAACAGAATTTGTGTCCCTTTAAAGCAGTTATTTCTAGGTCTTTAGAATTACGCACTTGGAACATTGCATTCAGTTCTAAACACACATCTCTAAAAGAGATTGATTGATATTCATCCTAAATTTCCCTTTTCTTAAATTGTATCCCAATATTCCTAGTTTTAATCTTTGATAAGCACCAAAGAGGGACTGGATTTATTAAATATAGTGCTTATTAAAGATTAAAACTAGAAGTAATGGGATACAATTTAAGAAAAGGGAAATTTAGGATGAATATCAGTCAATCTCCCTGAAAATATTATAGATTGCAATTTCCTGTGTCAAAAAGTTCTGCATCTTACACAGGAGAAATTCGGTATGAGACCTTGTCTTGACAGATAAAGAGAAACTGATCACAAAACTAACAACTGATTATAACTTAGATAAAAGTAAAAAGCAACAGGGGGTCCTGTGGCACCTTTAAGACTAACAGAAGTATTGGGAGCATAAGCTTTCATGGGTAAGAACCTCACTTCTTCAGATGCAAGTAATGGAAATCTCCAGAGGCAGGTATAAATCAGTATGGAGATAACAAGGTTAGTTCAATCAGGGAGGGTGAGGTGCTCTGCTAGCAGCTGAAGTGTGAACACCAAGGGAGGAGAAATTGCTTCTGTAGTTGGAAAGCCATTCACAGTCTTTGTTTAATCCTGATCTGATGGTATCAAATTTGCAAATGAACTGGAGCTCAGCAGTTTCTCTTTGGAGTCTGGTCCTGAAGTTTTTTTTGCTGTACGATGGCTACCTTAACATCTGCTATTGTGTGGCCAGGGAGGTTGAAGTGTTCTCCTACAAGTTTTTGTATATTGCCATTTCTGATATCTGACTTGTGTCCATTTATCCTCTTGTGTAGTGACTGTACAGTTTGGCCAATGTACAGAGCAGAGGGGCATTGCTGGCATATGATGGCATATATAACATTGGTGAACATGCAGGTGAATGAGCCGGTGATGTTGTAGCTGATCTGGTTAGGTCCCGTGATGGTGTTGCTGGTGTAGATATGTGGGCAGAGTTGGCATCGAGGTTTGTTGCATGGGTTGGTTCCTAACAACTCTAACTCAGGAAGCAGTTTCTCCTCCCTTGGTATTCACACCTCAACTGCTAGCAGAGCACCTCACCCTCCCAGATCGAACTAACCTCGTTATTTCCATACTGATTTATACCTGCCTCTGGAGATTTCCATTACTTGCATCTGAAGAAGTGAGGTTCTTACCCACGAAAGCTTATGCTCCCAATACTCTGTTAGTCTTAAAGGTGCCACAGGACCCTCTGTTGCTTTTTACAGATTCAGACTAACACAGCTACCCCTCTGATACTTAGATAAAAGTGATCATGACTTGATCATATTCATAATGTGCAAACTGAATAAAGTCCAGACCACTAACATATATACCTGGTGCTTTAAAAGGGACAATTTCACAAAGCTGTGAAACTTTTATGAGCCAAATCAGCTGGAAGGAAGAATTTAATCAGAAAAATGTGACTGATAATTGGGAATTGTTTAAGAACCTTTTACTAGATGCCCAATCCCACAATTGAGGAAGAAGGCCATATTGATTTAAAAAATCACCCAGCTTAAAGGAGAAGTGAAGGCAGATATAAAAAAATAAAATAGTAATATATAAAAAAGGAAGAAGAGGAAAGTTGATAGTCATGAATATAAATTAGAAACTAGGAACTGTAGAAAATTGATAAGGCAGGGAAAGAGACACAAGGAGAAATCTATGGCCAGGAGAGTTAAGAACAATAAGGTGGATTTTTTTAAGTATATATTAGTAACGAAAAGAATCCTAACGATGGTATTTGTCCATTTCTAGATGTAAATGGTAGAATTATGAACAATAATGCAGAAAGAGTAGAAGTGTTCAATAAATATTTCTGTTCTGTATTTGTCAAAAAAAACAGATGAGGTAGTCATATATTATAACACTGTGCACATTCCACTAGTATCTCAGGAGTATATTAAAAAGCATCTACTTAAATTAGATATTTTTAAATCAGCAGATCCAGATAACTTGCATCCAAGAACTTTAAAAGAGCTGCCTGAGGAGCTCACTGGAATTTAATGTTGATATTCAATAAATCTTATAACACTGGGTAAGTTCCAGAAGTCTGGAAGAATGTTAATGCTGTGCCGATATTCAAAGAGGGTAAATAGGAGAACCCAAATAATTAAAGACCTGTGAGTCTGACATCAATCCCAGGAAAGATAATGCAGCAGCTGATATGGGACTTGATTAATAAAGAATTAAAGAAGGTAATATAATTAATACCAATTAACATGGCTTTATGAAAAATAGATCTGTCAAACTAACTCGATTTTTTATGAGATTACAAGTTTGGTTGATACTTTGACTTCTGGAAGACATTTGACTCAAATGGGGCATCACTGAACAGGTAGATATGTTTCTAGTCAGGTCTCCCAGGGATCAGTTCTTTGCGCTACCCTATTTAACATTTTTTTCAATGATGTGAAAGGGAACATAAAATCATCACTGATAAAGTTTGCAGATGACACAAAAACTGTGGGAGTCGTAAATAATGAAGAGAACAGGTCATTGATACAGAGCAATCTGGATCGCTTAGTAAGTTAGGTGCAAGCAAACAATGTAAGTTTTAATAAGGCTAAATATAAATGTATATATCTAGGAACAAAGAACGTAAGTCATACAGTACTTACAGGATGGGGGACTCTATCGTGGGAGGCGATGACTCTGAAAAAGATTTGGGGATCATGGTAGATAATCAGCTGAACATGTGCCCCCAATGCGATGCTGTGGCCAAAAGTGCTAATGTAGTCCTTAGATGTTTAAACAGAGGAATATCGCGTAAGAGTACTAATTTTATTTTACCTCTGTATTTGGCATTGCTGTGACCACTGCTAGACTATTGTGTCCAGTTCTGGTGCCCACAGTTCAAGAATATTGTTAATAAATTGAAGAGGGTTCAGAGAAGAGCCATGAGAATGATTAAAGTGTTATAAAAAATGCCTTATAGACTCAGGGAGCTCAATCTGTCTGGCTAGACAAAGCGACTGCTAAAAGGTGACTTGATTACAGTATACAAAGATCTACATGGGGAACAAATATTTAATAAACTTAATAAATCTTCAACCTATCAAAAAAAAAAAAGAATAACATGACATAATGGCTAGAAATTAAAGCTAGACAAAATCAGACCAGAAATAAGGTGTATATTTTTTTAACAGTGAGATAAATTAACCATTGGAACAATTAACCAAGGATCATGGTGGTGTCTAGATCATGGATGATTTTTAAATCAAGATTGGAATTTTATACTCTCTGAATTATTTTGGGGAAGTTCTATAGCCTGTGTTATACAGGATGTCAGACTAAACCAACTCAATTTTTCTTAAAGAAACTTTCTTTCCATAGAATATTGTCCACAATGCCATAGAACATGATCAACAATTTCTTTGGTTTTGCACACATTACACAGACCATCTTTATGTGTTTTTTTAATAAGTTTAAATTAATAAAGGTTCAATGGCCTAACACTCTAAAAATGACTACTTAACTTTCTCTATCATGAGTGTGGAGTATAGTATTATCTTTTATTTTTGAGGGTACATCATTAAACTTTTGTCTTTTTGTTTCCTTAGTCCATTGTTCTTGCCATTCCTGGGCAAGCTCCTTCATGACCACACTTTTAAATTCTTGTCAGCCATCTCATCTGATATGTGCCAGAATCCATGCTATTGTTACACAGATGGATGCTTGCATTATTTTCGTATTTAGGAACATTATCTCACCTATTCTGTTTTCTGAACTCTGAGTTCTGATTGTCATATGCCTGACAAGGAATCAGATAAAATTACAGCTTCAGGCTGTCACATAGCTCTAATCCACTTTAGTGCCAACATTATCCCCATTAGTTCAGCCATCAGAAAGGTCACATAATTTGATAGCCTTTTAGATTACTGGATTCCAAGAGTAGGAACACAGAAGGCTGTTTCCACTCTACGTATGCTGTCATCCTTTGATCCATTCGTCTACATAGACTTGACAAAGCTAGCCCCATTTTTCATAAATACATTCAGAAATTTCATTGGTCATACTGTATGTTTTTTTCCATACAATTCCAAATCCACAAATGGGAGAATAGCTGTCCAGTTGTAAATTGGTTTCCCATGACCAAAAAGTTTTAGTTATCTCTATATTCCCTTTTTTTACAAATCTCTTTTACCCATTTTTTTGATCCTGTCTGAGTATGAGGAAGTCTGTGGCAATCGACATAATTTTGTCTACTCAGCTCCCAGCAATCCTCATAAATCTGGTGTATGCTTCTATTTTCATGATTCTCTTTTACCTTTGCCCAGAAGGAAAGATCTAATAGTGTCATCCTTCTCTGCGGCTGAACCAAAAGCTTGACATCCATAGTCTAAAGCTGGTCTTATCAATGTTCTGTACAGCATCATCAGTACCTTCCTATCAACATACCATTTATTTACAGCTATACTTTTAAGTTAGTTCATCCTACTTTTACATTTTGTATGATATTATCTATGAGGCCTTTCCAAGTTAATTTATTATCAAACACTACTCCTAGGAACATAACATTTTGAAATATCTCAATTTTTTTTACTATAAAGAAATAAGTTCCAGTCTTCCCTAATTTTCTTCCGAGTTAAAAGCATTCCCTTAGTTTTTGCAATAGAGAATTTTAATCCCCAGTCATTTCCCCACTTGTCTTTTCTATGGCTACTTTTAAGTATTTTATGTTTAGTCCATATAACACAGCCATCTGCAAAAAGGGAAATACTTATTCCCATCTGCACACTTCCCGGAGGTCTTCTATGATAATGGAAAACAAAGTAGGGCTGATAACACTGGTCTACAATTTTTGAGAAGTCGTCTGCTTCAGAGATAAAATGTGCTATTTATTATGTATTTTGATGTGCTGAATTCAAATATGACAATTAAAACAACTGATCGGCTACTGTTTCTAAGATATTTAAGTTTTTACATTTTATGTCTATGTGTATTGTGTAGATAGTAGAGTTTTAATCATAAATTGTAAACCTAGGTCTCTTCATGTGTTTATGGTTGCTTTACATGATAATATTTCACCTGTCCTGTTTATGTAACACTTTAAAAATCAGCAAAAGGGTTATATGAATAAAATTTATTATGAAACAAAAGGCAAAAAACTATTATGTACATAGTTTAGTCCTATTCAGTGTCTACTCAGCGCTTCTTGGCTTGTCTCTTGTATTCATTAAATGGAGCATCTCTTGTCACTGTCCAGCAATAGTCTGCAAGCATTGATGGGCTCCATTTGCCCTGATAACGTTTCTCCATCGTTGCAATGTCCTGGTGAAATCGCTTGCCATGTTCGTTGCTCACTGCTCCGCAGTTCGATGGAAAAAAATCTAGATGAGAGTTCAAAAAATGTATCTTTAGTGACATGTTGCAACCAAGGCTTTTGTATGCCTTGAGGAGGTTTTCCACCAACAACCTGTAGTTGTCTGCCTTGTTGTTTCCAAGAAAATTTATTGCCACTAACTGGAAGGCTTTCCATGCCGTCTTTTCCTTGCCATGCTGTGCATGGTCAAATGAATCATCTCGAAGAAGTTTACGAATCTGAGGACCAACAAAGACATCTTCCTTTAGCTTAGCTTCACTTAACCTTGGAAATTTTCCACGGAGGTACTTGAAAGCTGTTTGTGTTTTGTCAATGGCCTTGACAAAGTTCTTCATCAGACCCAGCTTGATGTGTAAGGGTGGTAACAAAATCTTCCTTGATTCAACAAGTGGTAGATGCTGAACACTTTTCCTCCCAGGCTCCAATGACTGTCGGAGTGGCCAATCTTTCTTGATGTAGTGGGAATCTCTTGCACGACTATCCCATTCGCAGAGAAAACAGCAGTACATTGTGTATCCAGTCTGCAGACCAAGCAAGAGAGCAACAACCTTCAAATCGCCACAAAGCTGCCACTGATGTTGGTCATAGTTTATGCACCTCAAAAGTTGTTTCATGTTGTCATAGGTTTCCTTCATATGGACTGCATGACCAACTGGAATTGATGGCAAAACATTGCCATTATGCAGTAAAACAGCTTTAAGACTCATCTTTGATGAATCAATGAACAGTCTCCACTCATCTGGATCGTGAACGATGTTGAGGGCTGCCATCACACCATCGATGTTGTTGCAGGCTACAAGATCCCCTTCCATGAAGAAGAATAGCACAAGATCCTTTTGATGGTCATGGAACATGGAAACCCTAACATCACCTGCCAGGAGATTCCACTGCTGTAGTCTGGAGCCCAATAGCTCTGCCTTACTCTTGGATAGTTCCAAATCTCTGACAAGATCATTCAGTTCACCTTGTGTCATGAGGTGTGGTTCAGAGGAGGAGGATGGGAGAAAATGTGGGTCCTGTGACATTGATGGTTCAGGACCAGAAGTTTCATCCTCTTCCTCTTCCTCTTCCTCGTCTGACTCAAAAGAGAATGATTCTGGTGCATCAGGAATGGCAGTCCTTCTCCGTGGGGTACTGGGCATATAGCTGATGGAATGTTTGGATAATGCACAGTCCACTTTTTCTTCTTTGACACACCTTTCCCAACTGGAGGCACTATGCAGAAGTAACAATTGCTGGTATGATCTGTTGGCTCTCTCCAAATCATTGGCACTGATTTCCTTTTCCTGTTCAACCACTGGTGAAGATTTGTTGCACAAGTGTTGCAGCATATGTGTGGGGCCCACCTCTTGTCCTGATCTCCAATTTTGCAGCCAAAATAAAGGTGATAGGCTTTCTTAACCATAGTGGTTATACTGCGCTTTTGTGATGCAAAAGTCACTTCACCACAAACATAGCAGAAGTTATCTGCACTGTTCACACAAGTACGAGGCATCTCTGCTCACTTTGGCTAAACAGAAATGTGTCCCTTTGCAAAATCAAACACTGACAAATAAGAGAGCACGACGCTGTATGATTTCTAGAGCTGATATAGGGCAATTTGTTCAGCAGAGTGATGTAAGCTTCGTTATGATTGCATCATCCATGACTTCTAGGAATAACATGATGCAATTCATATCATGTATGATGCAATACCAGCTTCAGATTGCATCACTCATTGTTTTGCCTAAAAAGCAAGTACTGTCCAAACCCAGTCATAGATTTATTCATAGATCCAGTCAAAGATGTATTTTAGTCATTTCTGGTTTAAATTGAGATCCCTTCCCTTTATAACTCACTTATCCTCCGCCATTCCCAAGTCAAGGGTCGTATATACTGACCCAGTAGCATATCTTGAAAACTAGAGCAAACCAACAATTTTAAGCATCATTTTCGTTCTCAGTGACCTAGAATTAGTAAAGGTTGACTACATTTATTTCAGAAGCATTTTGGCTGTAGAGTAGTGTAATACTCCCTTGTTGAATTCTGTTTGTCAGCATGTAAGCTTTTGATAAAGTTGTTGCCACTTTGACTTGTATAGTTCTGTCACTTAAAAAGTCCCTCAGCCACCAAAAAACATTCTCCCTTTTATTCCAATTTTGGATAGTGTATATAGGAGGCCTTGCCTCCATGGCATGTGATGTGCTTTTTCAATGTCCCAGAAGACTCTTTTAAAGTTCTTAGTCCTTATACTTTTTTGTACCTCCATTTCTAGTCTCACTGTATGGTCAACTGTACATCTTCCTTTTCTGAAACCACTTTTATACCTCAGTTATAATAACAGTTATAATATTTTTTTCTAACTATTCCACTAGTCTGACATTTTAAATTTTTTCCATGAATTTTCCCACCTATGATGTGAGGGCAATAGGCCAGTAAGCATCAGGTCTTGTACATATCCTTTCCTGGTTTCCTAGTTGGTATCACAAATGCTGTTTCCATTCCATTCTTAAGCAGTTTCTCCTCCCTTGGTGTTCACACTTCAACTGCGAGCAGAGGACCTCACCCTCCCTGATTGAACTAACCTCGTTATCTCCAGACTGATTCTTGCCAGCATATTTATACTTGCCCCTGGAAATTTCCATTACATGCATCCGACGAAGTGGGCATTCACCCACGAAAGCTTATGCTCCAATACATCTGTTAGTCTTAAAGGTGCCACAGGACTCTCTGTTGTTAATTACTTATGTTATCTTTACTTGGAGCTGTAATTTTCGTTTTTCTAATGGCTGCAATAAGCTCCTGCATACTACATTTTTTGTTTAACACATCATCAGTATATTCTCTCCAGCCATTTAATAGTTCACCGTTTTTCTCAATAACCTCATTTTCCTCATAAAGCTCATTGCTTTGATTCAGATCACTACTGACCTTTTGGAATTCTTTTGCTAAAAATGTCTGCACTTCCTAAGTTGGAGACCTCAATTTCATTGTTTACAATAAGATCAGGTATGCATTTATTTTTACTTTGAATTCCATTCATTCTTTGAATTTGTTTATATATTTCTGAAGCTTTGAATCTTGTTCCATTTCCCTCAGAAATTTCTCAACCTTTTTTAATTTTGTCTTTTTGACTGCCACTGCCTTACATCTTTTATAATTCACTAAGTCTTTACTATTCATTGTGTGTTTTGTTTACTTGTATGCCTTATTTATTTCCTTGATTTCTAATTTGCTATCCTCATTCCATCATGAAACCAGATTTCTAAATCGGGGGCAATTTCCTGTTTTGTATATGGCCAGATCAGCTGCTGCTGTGATTCCTTTCATTACATTGTTATAGAATTCTTGTAGATTGTCACTTGTACATTTACTGCACAAATATTCATCATATTTAATCTTGAAAAGACCACAATCAGCTTTTTGAAAATTTCAGCTAGGAACACTTGTTCTGATTTTGATATTTCTGTGGACTTGGTACTCAATAAGCATAACGTAGTGATCACTTCCCATTCTGTCTTCTTTATGAATTTCCCAGCTGTATTTACTAGCTATATTATTTGTTGCAATTTCCAAATCTAAAACAGAAAAGGATCCATCCACTGACTTAAATCTAGCAGGTGCTCTTGTATTCAATATTACCAGGTGATGCATATCAGTAAATTGTTCTAAGCATTTACCATGTAGGTTGGATTTCTTATTTCCCCATAGTTCATTATGGCTAGTAAAGTCTCCACAAATTATAAATGGGTTTTTGACATTCTTAACAAGTGGATATTGTTTTGTTTGTTTGTTTTTGTATCGCATGGGAATCTCAATAGCATTATATTCAAAACTTAGTTTCTGCACATCCATTTCAATGCATCTGAGTCCCTCTTTTATAAATATACAGACCCCTCTTCCTCTAGTAACCTCTTGATCCTTTCAGAGTACATCATATCCTGGTAGATTGAAAACAAGATTGCTTATTAGACACGTTTTCTTGCACATATATCACATCAGGCTTTATTCCCATTTCAAAGATGGCTTTTTAAAATTCCTGTCCATACATTATTAAACTATGTGCATTCCAGCTAAGGATCATTCTTGGTAGTCCATCGAATCCGATGATGACAAATCTGTGCAACTCATCAGTTGTTGGTCTTATGATGTGCCCTCTGGTGACCGTACAAGCCAATTCTAGAGGTGCACATTTTGCTGCAGGTGGTGCATAGGAAGTTCACGGTCAGTGGATTGTGTGCTGCTGATGCTCTGTGACGTCATTCGCGTGCCTCTTGTAGACGCCGGCAGCAGTCTTCCTCAAAGGCGAGGCAGGTATTTCTGACTGTTGCACGCCACTGTGTTCTGTTGCTGGCAGCATCCTCAGGGTCCCTACGTTTGATACTGCTGTAGTGCAGATTGGCTTTGATGGTGTCTTTGTAATGTTTCCGTGGACGGCCTATATGCTGGATGCCATCATACAGAAGCTGGCGGGGTATTCTGTTGGCATCCATGCAACTGACATGACCGGTCCAATGTAGCTGTGACTTCATGATCATCATTTCGATGCTTGTCATCTGGGCTCTCTCGAGGACCTCGAGATTGGGCACTTTGTCTTGCCAGCGGATCTTCATGATGTTGCAGAGGCAGCGCATGTGAAACGCTTCGAGCTGCTTGATGTGACGCCTATATAGTGTCCATGTTTCGCACCCGTACAAAAGAGATGAAAGAACAACAGCTCTGTACACAAGCAATTTTGTTGACATCCGGATGTTGTGGTGATTTAAAACTTTGACACGCAGACAGCCAAGTGCCTGGCTTGCTTTGGATATTCGTGCATTGATCTCATTATCCAGTGATCCATCACTGGATATGACACTACCCAGATATTTAAAGTTCTCCACTACTTTCAGATGAGTGCCGTCGATGGAGATACTCGGGACAGAAGCATTTGTAGGTTGATGGAGAACTTCTGTCTTTCCGAGGCTGATAGTCCGAAAAGTTGCGAGACCTCAGCAAACTTGTGGACAATGTGCTGAAGATCCTTTCCAGTGTGAGCCATAAGGGCACAGTCGTCAGCAAAGAGTGCCTCAAGAAGGAGTTTCTGCACTGTCTTAGGGTATGTCTACACTACGGGATTAATCCGAATTTATATAATTCGAATTTGGGAAACAGATTGTATAAAGTCGAATGTATGCGGCCACACTAAGCACATTAATTTGGCGGTGTGCGTACATGTTCCGGGGCTAGCGTCGATTTCTGGAGCGTTGCACTGTGGGTAGCTATCACATAGTTCCTGCAGTCTCCCCCGCCCATTGGAATTCTGGGTTGAGATCCCAGTGCCTGATGGGATAAAAAACATTGTCGCAGGTGGTTCTGGGTACAGCCTCACCCCTCCCTCCCTCTCTGCATGAAAGCAACGGACGGCAGACAACCATTTCATGCCTTTTTTCCTGGGTTAACACTGCAGACTCCATACCATGGCAAGCATGGAGCCCGTTCAGCTCAAGACAGCAGTCATGAACATTGTAAACACCTTGCGCGTTCTTGTGGAGTTTATGCTGAGCCAGGACCAGAAAAACGAGGCGAGGAGGCAGCGGCGGCGGCAGCGCAGTGACAAGCGTGATGAGGACATGGACATGGACACAGAATTCTGTCAAACCGTGGGCCCCGGTGCTTTGGAGATCATGTTGTTAATGGGGCAGGTTCTATCCATGGAATGCCGATTCTGGGCAAGGGAAACAAGCACAGACTGGTGGGACCGCATAGTGTTGCAGGTGTGGCATGATTCCCAGTGGCTGCGGAACTTTCGCATACGTAAGGGCACTTTCATGGAACTTTATGGCTTGCTGTCCCCTGCCCTGAAGCGCCAGAATACCAAGATGAGAGCAACTCTCACAGTTGAGAAGCGAGAGGCAATAGCCCTGTGGAAGCTTGCAACGCCAGACAGCTACCGGTCAGTCGGGAATCAATTTGGAGTGGGTAAATCTACTGTGGGGGGCTGATGTGATGCAAGTAGCCAAAGCAATCACTCAGGTGCTGCTACGAAAGGTAGTGACTCTGGGAGATGTGCAGGTCATAGTGGATGGCTTTGCTGCAATGGGATTCCCTAACCATGGTGGGGCGATAGATGGAACCCATATCCCTATCTTGGCACCGGAGCACCAGGGTACCCAGTACATAAACCACAAGGGGTACTTTTCAATGGTGCTGCAAGCACTTGTGGATCACAAGGGACGTTTCACCAACATCAACGTGGGATGGCTGGGAAGGGTTCATGACGCTCGCGTCTTCAGGAACACTACTCTGTTTAAAGGGCTGCAGCAAGGGACTTACTTTCCGGACCAGAAGCCATACACGGGCAGCCTGAACAGGAGTCAGGAGCTGTTCAACTACAGGCTGAGCAAGTGCAGAATGGTGGTAGAATGTGCATTTGGCCATTTAAAAGGTCGCTGGCGATCATTACTGACTAGCTCAGATCTCAGCCAAACCAACCTCCCCATTGTTATTTCTGCTTGCTGTGTGCTCCACAATCTCTGTGAAAGTAAGGGCAAGACCTTTATGGCGGGGTGGGAGGCTGAGGAAAATCGCCTGGCTGCTGATTATTCGCAGCAAGACACCAGGGCGGTTAGAAGAGCACACCAGGAAGCGCTGTGCATCAGAGAAGCTTTGAAAACCAGTTTCATGACTGGCCTGGCTACAGTGTGAAATATCTGTTTGTTTCTCCTTCATGAAAACCCGCCCCCTTTATTGACTCATTCTCTGTAAGGAACCCACCCTCCCCCTTTCCCCAGCTTGCTTTCAAACCAAATAAAGTCACTATCATTTAAAAATAATTTATTCTTTATTAATACATTATAAAAAGAGGGAGGGAACCCGGGAGGGGTTTGGGAGGAGGATCGGCGGGAAGGAAAAGGCCACTAAAAAAAGGTTTAAAAAATGACAGCCTTTTGCTTGGGCTGTCCACTGGGGTGGAATGGGAAGGTGTACGGAGCCTCCCTCCCCCCCCCACATTCTTACATGTCTGGGTGAGGAGCCTATGGAACATGGTGAGGGGGGAGGGGGCTTATACAGGGGCTGTAGCGGCACTCTGTTATCCTGCTGCCATTCCTGAAGCTCCACCAGACACCGGAGCATGTCTGTTTGCTCACGCAGCAGCCCCAGCATTGCATCCTGCCTCCTCTGATCTTCCTGCCGCCACCTCTCATCTCGAGCGTCTCTCCTCTCCTCACGTTGGTCCCTCCTGTCCTCACGTTCACTGTCTTCTTTCCTATACTTTGAAACTGTGTCCTTCCACTCATTCAGATGAGCTCTGTCACTGCGGGTGGATTCCATGTTTTCTGCGAACATCTCGTCTCGCGTCTTCTTTTTCCGACGCCTTATCTGTGATAGCCTTCGGGACGGAGGAGGGAGGCTTGAAGAATTTGCAGCTGCTGGAGGGAGGGAAAAAAGGAGAGAATTTTTTAAAAAGATACATTTTGCAGAACAATGCTTATACTCTTTCACGGTGACCAACACTATTCACATTACATAGCACATGTGATTTCTGTGCAAGGGCACATTTTGCCTCTTAATATTGAGTGCCTGTGGCTTTGCTGCTACAGATCACAGACGCAGGTCCGGGCAACAGAAATCGGCTTGCATGCGGCCATGGTAAGCCATTGTCTTTCGGCTTCTGCGCCCTCCTTTCCCACATACCAAGCAAACCCTGTTAAGTGCGGCGGTTTTCCTGTTAACATTCAGCAGCAGAAAACAAACTAACCACCCCCCCATCCAATTCTCTAGATTATCACTTTATCCCTCCCCCCACCGCATTGCTGGTATCAGGGAAGATCCCTGCAGGAACCAAACACCCCCCCACCCAGCCATGAATTCTCTGGGATGATCGCTTTACCCCTCCCCCCACCGCGTGGCTGGTATCAGGGAAGATCCCTCCTAGCCAAACGCGAAAAGCTCTGGGCCAATCCCCCCCACACACACACACACGCTTGGCTAACTGCAGGGAAGGATTTCTTTTCAGCCACAGGCAAACAGCCCAGTAGGAACGGCCACCTCTGTCCCCTTAATTAAATTCCCGTATTTCAACCAGGTTACCATGAGCGATATCACTCTCCTGAGGATTACACAGCAAAATAAAGAATGGGTGTTGCTTGAATGCCAGCAGACACTGGGACCATACGCTGCCAGGCTTTGTAATGCAATGATACCAGATTACTTGCTGCAAGCATGGCACGGTCAAGTGTCCTACCATGGAGGATGGAATAAGGCTGCACTGCCCAGAAACCTTGTGGCAAGGCTTTTGGAGTATCTCCAGGAGAGCTTCATGGAGATGTCCCTGGAGGATTTCCGCTCCATCCCCAGACACGTTAACAGACTTTTCCAGTAGCTGTACTGGCTGCAAATGCATCCCAAGTCCTCAGGGCAAAGTAATCATTAAAAACCCTTGCTTTTAAAACAAGTTTTATATTTTAAAAGGTAAACTCACCTGAGGTCCCTTCCATGGGGGTCGTGGTCTTGGATACTGGGTTGGGAGGGTACTTCAGTCAGGCTGAGAAAAAGATCCTGGCTGTTGGGGAGAACGGAGTGCTGGGTGCTCTCTGCAAGCTCGTCCTCCTCCTCCTCCTCTTCCCCATCCGCAGAATCCTCAGGTGTAGCTGATGAGACTATCCCCGACCCGGAATCCACGGTCAGAGGTGGGGTAGTGGTGGCGGCCCCCCCTAGAACTGCATGTAGCTCGTCGTAGAAGCGGCATGTCCGCGGCTCTGACCCAGAGTGACCGTTTGCCTCCTTTGTTTTTTGATAGGCTTATCTGAGCTCCTTGACTTTCACGCGGCACTGATCTCAGTCCCTATTGTGGCCTCTCTCCATCATGCCCTTGGAGGTTTTTTCAAAAGTTTTTGCATTTCGTCTTTTTGAACGAAGTTCTGCTAGCACTGAATCCTCTCCCCATATAGCGATCAGATCCAGTACCTCCCGTACGGTCCATGCTGGTGCTCTTTTTCGATTATTGGACTGCCTGGTTACCTGTGCTGATGAGCTATCTGTGGTCACCTGTGCTCTCCACGCTGGGCAAACAGGAAATGAAATTCAAATGTTCGCGGGGCTTTTCCTGTCTACCTGGCCAGTGCATCCGAGTTTAGATTGCTGTCACAATGATGCACTGTGGGATAGCTCCCGGAGGCCAATACCATCGAATTGCGGCCACACTATCCCTAATTCGAAATGTTAAAATCAATTTTGGTGCTACTCCGCTCGTCGGGGTGGAGTACAGAAATCGATTTAAAGAGCCCTTTATTTCAAATTAAATGGCTTCGTTGTGTGGACGGGTACAGGGTTAATTTGATTTATCGCTGCTAAATCCAAATTAAAGTCGTAGTGTAGACCAGGTCTTAGTCTTTGTATTCAGGCGACGGAGGTCAAAAAGTGAACCATCGTGCCAGTATTTCAAATATATACCTCAGTCCAGATCTTTCAGTGCATGGTTAAGGACACATGCAAAGAACAGGTTAAATAGGACAGGAGCGAGAACACATCCTTGTTTCACGCCGTTGGTGATGTTAAAGGGGACTGATGTGGCTCCATCAGACAATACTTCGCCTGTCATTCTGTCATGAAAAAGGCGTATAATCTGGACAAATTTTCTTGGGCAGCCAAGTCGTGTTAGAATGGTCCAAAGGGCTTCCCTGTTGACAGTATCAAACACCTTTGTCAGATCTATGAAGACAGCATACAAGTGCATGTTCTGTTCAATGCACTTCTCTTGTATTTGTCTGACAGCAAACACCATGTCGACTGTGCTCCGGCCAGGTCGAAAACCACATTGACTTTCAAGTAGATTTGCCTTGGAAATACTGACTATTAGGCGGTTCAAGATGACGCGGGTGATGATCTTCCCTCCAACGGAGAAGAGGGATATGCCTCTATAGTTTCCACATTCTGCTTTGCTGCCTTTGTTCTTGAAAAGTGAGACTATAGTAGCATCGTGAAGGTCCTGCGGTATGTTTTCATCCTCCCAGATGTGGAACGCTGCTAGTGCTGCTGGACCTGCTGCTTTATATATCTCTGCTGGTATCCCATCTTTTCCAGGAGCTTTCCCTGAACTCATCTGGCTAACAGCTTTCTTAATCGCATCTATAGTGGACGGAAAGTCAAGATCTGTCAGAGCAGGTTGTTGTGGAATTTCATTAAGGACATTATTATTCATGGTTGATGGTCTATTGAGAAGGTTGCTAAAGTGTTCTCGCCATCTTTTGTTGATGCCTTTTTTATCTTTAATCAGCATTGTGTTGTCTAATGAGAGCAATGGGGTGGTCCTTGGTTTAAAGGGTCCATAGACAGTCTTAATAGCACTAAAGAACATCTTTAACTTGTGGGTCTCAGCATAGTGCTCAATTTCTTTGGCTTTGCTCTCCCACCAGTTGTCTTGTATCTGACAGAGGTCTTTCTATGTTTTGCTCTGAAGGTACTTGAAATGGTCCCGTTTAGAGACTGAGGAGGGGTCATTCTGCCATTCAATAAAGGCTTTTCTCTTTACTTCCAATGCTGAGCATATTTCTTCTTGGGTCTCATCAAACCAGTCCTGATGTGTTCTTTTCTTCGGTCCAAGAGATGTGATTGCTGTATCAGTCACTATCTGCTTGAACTGGTCCCACTTTTCGGTTACAGTACCGATCAGTTGTCCGTGGGATGTCAGTTTGTCATCAAGACTCTTCTGGAATTTGTTGAAACATTGAGCATCCTTCAGTTTGGCTATATGGAAAGCAGGTCGCACATGCTTAGGGCCTTTGTGCCGAGAAGGAACAATGTAGAGTTGAAGAGACATCCTGACTAATCTGTGATCAGTCCAGCATTCTGTGCCTCTCATTACTCTGGTAATCAGTACGTCTCAGATGTCTCGCCTTCTAACAATGGCATAATCTATCAGATGCCACTGTTTGGACCTACAGTGCATGCACGTCATTTTGTATTTGTCCGCTTGCCAGAACAGAGTGTTGGTAATTGTCCGGTCATTTTCAGAACAAAGACTCAAAAGAAGTAATCCATTACTGTTCATTTTACCTACACCATGTGGCCCAATTATTCCTTTCCAGTTCTTGCCGTCAGCCCCGACTCGGGCATTGAAATCTCCAAGTAGGAGTAGTTTATCTGTTACAGGTGTGGCCTTGATCAGTCTGTCGAGATCTTCATAGAATTGTTCCTTTGAGTTGTCAGAGCATGTTAAAGTGGGTGAATATGCACTGATGATGGTGACATGACGTTTGGCATTTAGTGGGAAGCGTAGCTTCAGCAATCTTTCATTGATACCCACTGGAAGGTCTGGGAGTTGATGCATCAATAAAGTTGTTATTGCCAGACCAACTCTGTGTATTCTGTCCTCTGTCTCAGTCTTACCCTTCCAGAAGAAGATGTAACCACCTCCTGATTCACTCAAGAAACCTTCCCCAGGCAATCTTGTTTCACTTAATGCCACTATATAGATAACGGACTAGTTCTCGAGCAATGAGGGCTGTCCTTCTCTCAGGTCTTGCAACAGCTTCTCGATCCATGAGGGTACGAACATTCCTTACACCAATGGTAAGTTTTCTGAAATTTTTCTTTTGGTTTCGGCCGCAGATAGGGTTGAACTGTCAGCCGCGGCTTGCTGGCCAGTTGTTGTAGGGCAGGCAATTTTTAGGCCACTTTTTCTAGGCCCTCCCTTACTAGGGTGAGCAGTGCTGTCCTGAAGAGGGCTGCTCAGATGCCTGGATGCTGCCGGGCAACTCTGCTGCCCCAAGTACAGAGCTGGATGACCACCTATCCACAGGCCGCCTGCGTGCAGGATTGGGACTCCGACTCCCAGTGGTAACCTCCACCTGTCGCTTTGCCCCTCCCCCATTGCCGCAGGACTTGGGTACTATGATGATGATGATGTTTGATGATTTGCGCAGGACCTGTGCGTGAAAGCTTTTGAGTGGTAGAGCCATTGCACAGAGCAATGCCACTCTCTCGACCTTAGAAGCCAAACACCAATGGTACGAAAGATCGTCATGACTGGTAACTTCTTTGGTTGCAGTGGATGGCCTTGATGTCTTTCGTGCCTCATCAAGTCCTTTGCTTTCCACAAAGCATTGCAGAATCGCCTTCTTGGCCGTTGGATCTTACTGATCTCTTTCGTCCAATCCACCGGAGCTGACGTCGCATGCAGGGTAGGCATATCCCAGATTCACTGAGGGTTTGAGTCCCATCAGTTACACTCACCTGGTTTGGCTGGCCTGTCGAAGCTGTTGCCCGAGGTGTGGCCGCTGCGCATGCTGCAGCTACTTGGAGCCACAGGTGAGAGCTGAGTGACAGGTGGGGACCAAAGTGGATGGACTACCCCCAAAGGGTATGACAAGTCCCCCCATCAGAGGTACTACCCCTCCCTGGCCACCCCATACACCCCTAAGGATCATTAAGACATCTTTTCTCTTACTTGAGTATTTTTCTTTTTCTTTTTCTATTTTCTGCAATGGGTACCTTTTGGTAGCCTCCACATATGATGCTTTATGAATGAGTTTAGGGTTTTGTATTGCTCCAGCCCATTTTGCACCTGCACATACTTTATATTCTGCACTATGCTTTCTTCTGCAATTGCTGCATTTAGGTTGTGTTCCTTCTACACAGTTCTCATGTGAGTGATTTCTTCCACATTTACTGCACCTCATTGTTCACTTAGAAATAGCTGGCACATGTCTAAACTTTTGATAATTATAGCCCTTCATCAGGAAGGCAGGGGTGAGGGGAGGATTATATGGTGTAACCCAGAAAGATTGATGCTCCAGTTGGATCCTATCCAGAAGTGTCCCACCTTTAACTGTTATGCATACAGCCATAGATTGTTATTTTCTCTTCTCCCAACTAAGTAGCCATTTAACAAACAATACTTTGTCTTCACCTATACCTTTTTATTATCATCCTCAGGCAACCCTACAGGCACTCCACAAATAACCCCTCTTGCCTCCACCAGGAATTTAGGCAGTTGCCAAGTAACTTATTTTCCTAAAGTTACATTTTTAAGAAGTTTTTCAGCTTGCTCTTTATGTGTACATTGTATCCATAGATCTCCACCCTGCATTCTTTTGGTTCATTGTATGTCACCAACTCTTCACTTTATCCATTCCTGCTATTTTCAGGGGGTTAACATCTCTTATTTTCACATCTTCTGTAACTAATTTGACAATTATGAAATGTTGATTTTGATCCTGTTTTTGTTTTCCATGTCCATGTACTCCTCTTTCTTCAAATCCTGATATAGCTAGTCTTTTTTTCTTTCTTTTTCTTAATCTGAGACTATTCCTCATCCCCTGCTGTTTCATAGTCCAAGGCAAATTTCCTCCCCCTGCCCCAGCACTTCCATTGTCAGTGTCAATGTTCATCCTCATTTCAGGTGGGGGTCAGGGTGTGCTACAGCCCTCCACCCAGCCTGCTCCTGCAGCCCAGCCTCACTGTCTTTAGCCAGACACCAACCTTCAGACCAGCTCCAACTCAGCCAGCCCCTCTTCAAACTCTTCAAACTCAAGCCAGCCCCCTCTCTCCCTTCTTCTCTCACACTGGCCCAGCCCATTTTGCTCTAAACTTCTTCTGTGATAGCACCATCCATCCCCTCCCCAGCTGGGTTCATTATCACTTTAGATCAGTTATAATTGAACAGCATTTATTGTTGCAATGTTAAACCATCACTCCCTACCTCCCAGAGGCGCTGTGAGACATTAACGATTGTGAGGCACTCAGATACTGTCATATTGGGGGCAACATAAGTACCATATGCACAAACAGATTTTTAGAGTTTGGCAGCTAAATTCTCCAAAGATTCTGTCTGCACTGACCATATTCCATCCTGGGGCTGCAGGGACTGAGCAGAACTTTCCCTACAACTGCTGCTATGGTGCCAGGCACTTGAACTTGGCACGGAGCCTGTCTCTTCTCTACTTTTCGATGATGCCCTGGTGACCTCTAGATAATGTGATGGAGAAGAAGTAAGCAGTTGCAAATGCAGAGGGGTGAGGAATGATGTGTGTGTGCGGGGGAGGATTGTTGGGGCAGAAGCCAAGAGGTGAAAGGGACGGAGCTGGGTTTCCGGAGGTCAGGGCAGAATATGTGTGTAGGGGAAAGGTAGGAGCAGGGTGGTGGCCAGGGCAGGAGCTAGGGGGATAGAAGAATGTAAGAGGACAGAGGCAGGTACCGGGGTTCCAGGCATAAAACTAGAAGGAGACATACTCAGGGGGACAGGAGGTGGAAGACTCTGTAACCACTACAGAACACTCCACTCCACAACTTGGAATTTGAACCTGTTATTCCTTAGCCTGAACATTCCTTTGCTGTCTAACAAATAGCTGTGAAACTCACTGGCAAAGTTTGTGTCTCATTCCCCATTAGTGACAGTTCCACACAGAAAAATAATAACCTCTGATTGCTACCAGTCATTCAATAATCTCAAGGAGTAGAGGATTGTGCTGTGAATCTAAAGATCTCAACTCGGCTGATGAGCCATGTGTGGGGTCAATATGTTTCCACATGATGAATTTTTTTTATTTATCAGTGTAGAAGGCAAAATACTTAAGAAACTACATGAAAAAAATGGAACTACTTTAAAATAATCTTAAATTTGCAAGGTCAAGAATTCAGTAGTTAGGAAATGCCAGAATTAAGGGTGCCCAGGCAATTTTAATTTGGCTCTGGTGTGTCTATGCATTATGGTGGTGTTTCTGGAAACAGGATCTTATGGTGGCAAATGATGGACAAAATTAATTATGCTCAATAGAGATTTGTTAGTGGTTTAGAACTTTGGCAATTTTTCACATGGATAGGAAAAGGCACATCCCTTCAATAAGGGTAACCCCCCTGTTAAATTTCATTTCCCCACTCCAAAACTTGGCGGCACTAGAGCTTCTCAATGAAACTTCTGTAATAATTTTTTTTGGAAGATACCAAAGCATACATTGCACTAACCTCATTCTCAGAAATGGCTGAACTGCTTTAGCTCATACTGCTGCCTCCCCCCCCCCCCCCGCCCTACAAAATCAGCCTGTGGCAGACTCCCAACATGGAGCGTTTCAGCTCAAATTGTTTAAGTTATAAGCAACTAAAAACAGGGTCTTATATTGCAAAAGTGCTGAGCAACCTTAACTAGAGGCATCACTACTTGTACCCCCTATAAACATAAAGCAAAACAATGAGAAGTATGGACTTCATGCCTCACTACCTTCATAGAGATATCCTGTATTCAGCAAGTGGCAATGAGGATTTTCACTATTCACACACACACACACCCTTGGCTTTGAATACAGGTCACAAAAGCAGGCTACATGTGTGTTATGGAACTTTTATATCCCCAGTGAAAAAGAAGTCACACATGAAGCAGCAGTTGGAGGACTTTTTTATATTGAATGAGGAGGTGGTAGTAATCAGAACAGCAGTAAACTTCTGCTATATGGATTATAGTTTAAAAAAAAAGATAGACCTTATTGTGACATTCTGCAGGACACCCAGAACTGTGATCCACTGTGTAATCCCTCTGTCTCAGCAACTGAGAGCTTTGTTGCTCCTAAGATGTGTGTCAGCCTGCTGGCACACTAGCCTGTCTGCCTTGCCAACAGACTCTTCAAGACTCTGCCAGTCTAAACTTTGGGTTGCAGATAACAATCCGTGAACCCCAGTTCCAAAGTTCACCAGCCACATCTCCCTGCAGTGTCCACTCCCTCTCACTGGATGCTCACAGAAATTATTAGATTCACTGCCTCCAAAGAGCACACACCAACCTCTTAGGTTAGCTGAAGACTCACAGTTCGCTTTAATACACAGCACTAAGATGGTTTCATAATAACACAGGAATAAGTTTATTAGCAAAGAACAGCAATTTAAGTGATCCTAAGCAAAAGAAAAAGAGACAGGTATGGTTACAAAAAAACCGCAACAAAATAAAACACGTTCCGAGTTTCTAAAATTTGACCTTAGCAAATTACAATATTTGCCTAAGCAGTTTTCTTACATCAAGTTACCAGCATCTCCAGCCCTCGGGGCCAAGGGAGCTAATGTTCACAGAATCAAAGCGTTTTGTTCCCTTTGTTCACTAAGTGTTGGACAACTAAAATGCCCTTTGCTCCCTTTATATTACCCAGAGTCCATTGTCTCTGCCTCAAGAGCCAGGAGGGATTCCTGTGGTCCAGACTCTGTCCCCCAGTGTGCCCACTAAGCTGCTGCTTGTTAGTTTGATGGTTTTGTTTACCGTATATGTAAATGTACTTTCATTGTTCTCTGCCAGTAATCAAACCAGTCAGACAGGTAAACATTCATTCCATTGTCTAGAGCAGCCTGGGTTTATGTCGTGCCTCCCAAACACATTTTAAGAAATATTTCCAGCTTACATATATAACATGTCACCTTTTAGATAGGTATGTCAACAGTGTGTTGGGGGTGGGAGGTAACAAATGTGTCTGGCCTGATCTGAGTTACAGTATGGTGGGCCCTCTGCCAGTTGGCAGTGAGAGGCTCCCAGGTTCACACTTATATGACAACTCTCGATATTGTTCCCTTTCTGAGACCAGTTTGGTCTGCAGGTGTAAACTGTGGGATAATGTCTGAAATTCCCATCTAGAGAATTTTAGACAATACTTAGGCATCATAATGTATAAAAGAAATTAAGCAGTAGTACCCAATATCCCCATTTTATATTTTTAAAATGTATTTCCTCAGACAGTGCAAGCACAGGGATTCAGCTGACCAGAGGGTATTAAAAACTTCAGTCACTGTTGGTTATAAGATCTACATTAGATTCCTTGAAAAAGTTTATGGTGAATCCATCGTGGCCTGCTTCTTTGCTTGACAGAATGTGCCTAATAGCCCTTGCTGACTTTCTCTAGAGTAATGGAGCTTTCTTCTGCTTGACATATTGATGCCATCACTCAGTCAGGTTTTAATCATGCTTAAAATATTTTCAAGATACAGCATTCCATTCAGTCAAGCCAAGCCACAAAACATATACATGCATTCATCACTAGCAGGCTTGATTTTCTGCATGCCAACCTTCCTGCAAATGCCCTGCATTCTCTACAGTGGAACTAAGATGCATTAGACGGACTTGACTGGGACTAAATTTTTAATCATATCTTTCTTCTTTGATGCTTTGTTACTACCAATTTTCAACATATCATATTCATTTCAACATTTCATATTGGGACCTTTCCTTATAAAGGCATATTTTTTTCCTGCCCCGACTTACTTATCTGCTTCTGCCTTATACACCTGCCAGATCTCTTATACCTTACAGTTATAAGATACTCTCTGTTCACCCAAGTCTTTTTGCATGCTGCTGACTGAGAACTTCACACTGTGCTTGTTCTGTTAGAAGTTCTCTACTTTCATACTAAAGGAAAATCCCTCACTTGCTTACAGCAAAATGTGACCCCAAGTACACCCATGTGGCCCTATTTATTGCAGTGAAAATCAGTGCATTCAGCAATAGAATTTGGCCCTAAAGTTATTAAAATTTATTTTAATATTGCCTTTAGGTGATTTTATGTATTATATAATTCTTCTTCAAGCTTTTATTGCTTGAAGTGCCCAGTCCTGGAAGCTCTTTGCATAGTTTGTGTGACACAAACTGGTAGGACTGGCCTCTTACATTACAATTCAATACATTTTCAAAGGCCATGCAACACACTGCTAAACCCTCCCTTCGAATTTTTTACACCCAAGTTACTATGCAAGGTTGTTTTCTCAGCAAACACTAACCTGGTATTTGTTTGTGCAAACTCATTTACATGGAAATAACTTATTTGATACCTACCTACCTACCTGATTTGCATGGGTAAGTGTGCACTCATAAGTCTAAGTATTTGGGCACACAAAAGTATGAGAACAGAGAAACCAGGTGCAATTTTAGAGACCATTTTGAACATCTGGTATTATAAAAGAGATTATATATTATTGTTTTATGCACATATTTTAATTTCTAGTAAACTGCTACATCTCTACAATTATAATCTTTCTGTATTTTCTATAAAAAATAAAGTGCCTATGGGAGGCAAGTTTTAAAACCTCTATAGAAATATGCATTTTAAAAGCAATATTTTTATACATAAGGGCTGGAATCAGTATAGGAGCATGGAACAGGGAAAATCATACATTGACTGAGCTATCACATTAACTGAAATATTTTCTAGAGAAATGGAATGTGCATTGGAAAATATATCATTTAGATTCATTTAAGGCTAAGAGGCACCATCGTGATCATCTAGTCTGATTTCCTGCACATTGCAGGCCACAGAACCTCACCCACCCACCCACCCATAACCTCTGGTTATGTTACTGAAGTCCTCAAATCATGATTTAAAGACTTCAAGTTACAGAGAATCCACCATTCTCTCTAGTTTAAACCTGCAAGTGACCTGGGCCCCATGCTACAGAGGAAGATGAAAAAAACCCAGGACGTCTTCCAATTCCAATTTGGACCCAGGGAAAATTCCATCCCAGCCCCAAATCTGGCAATTAGTTGGACCCTGAGCATTTTGTCAAAACACAACAGCCAGACACCCGGGAAAGAATTCTCTGTAGTAAATCAGAGCCCTGCCCATCTAGTGTTCCAACAGCAACCGCTGGGGATAGTTCCTACTAGCTGTTGCAGATCAGCCACATGACATTATAGACAGTCTCATCATACCATCCCCTCCATAAACTTATCAAGCTTAGTCTTGAAGCCAGATACGTCTTTTGCCCCCACTACTCCACTTGGAAGGCTGTTCCAGAACTTCACTCCTCTGATGGTTAGAACCCTCCATCTAATTTCAAGCCTAAACTTGTTGATGGCCAATTTATAGCCATTTATTCTTGTGTCAACATTGGCACTTAACTTAAATAACTCCCCTCCCTTCCTGGTATTTATCCCTCTGACGTACTTATAGAGAGCAATCCTATCTTCCCTCAGCCTTTGTCTAAACAAGCCAAGCTCTTTGAGTCTCCTCTCCTTAGGTAGGTTTTCCATTGCTCTGATCATGTTGGTAACCCTTCTCTGCACCTGTTCCAGTTTGAATTCATCTTTCTTAAACATGAGAGAACAGAATTGCACAGTTTTCCAGATGAGGTCTTACCAGTGCCTTAAATAATGGTACTAACCCTTCCCTATTTTTACTGGAAATACCTTGCCTGATCCATCCTAGAATTTCATTATCCTTTTTCATACTCATTGTGTGATCAACAATACACCCAGGTCTTTCTCCTCTATTACTTGCAAAAGATAAGTCCCCAATTTAGAGCAAAAATTCTGTTGTTTGTCCCTAAAGTGCATGATCTTGCACTTTGCACTATTCAATTTCATCCCATTTCTATTACTCCAGTTTTCAAGATCTTCCAGATTTTCTTGTATGATATTCCAGTCCTCCTCTGAATTGGTACTATCTTTCAACTTTGTGTCATCCATACATTTTATTAGCACATTCCTACTGTTTGTGCCAAGGTCATTAATAAAAATGTTAAATAAGAATGGCCCCAAGACCAATCCCTGCAGAACTCTACTAGTAATCTACTTCCAGCCTGACAGTTCACCTTTCAGTCTGACCCATTTAATTGGTTGTAAAGTAGAGGCTGGCCTCAAGCAATTGCCAGTCATTTTGCCATCAAGCTATTGAATTATGTTGGTCTTTGGACTATGTCTGGAGACTTGAAAATACTATCTGCATCTTAGGGCCAATTTCTGCCCTCGGATCCCTTTCATACCCCCTTCTAAAAGTAGAACCTATTCCCTTAACTTAGTGTTGAAGCCTTTTAAAACGTAAAATTCACATTTTTAAAGACATTCCCTCTCTAGACTGGAAAAAGCTTAAAATCTGTCAAAATCAACATTCTTTCAATAAGAAAGCTGAGCCGTCTGACTATACAGTGCTGATATATGCAAGTAAAAGTGAGTTCAATCATAATTTGCTGCAATAATGATATCAAAGTGTTTTAAAGGGGATAATTATTCTTCTACCTTTGCTGTCTATTGCAGTCAGACATTCAATTTTTCTGCTGCTCAGTAACTTGGTTAACTTCTTCAATGGTTATTAAAATTGAAGAGGTAATAAACTATTAATTCTGATCTGCTGAAGCAGAGTTTCTTTTTAACTATCCCTCAATTACTCTTTATTTATATCTCTAGTAGTAGGAGGTAAAAAGTTAATTTCCTTTTGTTTGAGTGGATACATAGGTTTCTGTTCTACTCTGCTTCATAGTTGTCATTGAACCAGGGAAGTTAAAGAGGTCCATTCAGGTGGTCCGAGGATAGTTCTCTCTAAGGTGTGTGCCTGGGCAGCTGTACACAAGAGAATGAAGGTCCACCCACCTAATTAGTGGAGCCATACAGGCATGGCTCCACTAATTAGGTACCTGGACCTGGCGAAGGGGCATATAAGGGGAGGTGGTGGCCTTGGGGGGAATAGGGGGCAGGTGGGAGGGGGAAGTGGGGTGAGGAGGGGGGGGGGGGGGAATTTGGGATATGTAGGGCTGCGGCGGCCAGAGAAAGAAATGACTTTCCCCAGCTCAAGCGCTGCGGCTCCGGGGAGAGACGGCCCTCCTTCCCAGCCCCAGCTCAGGGGCTGCTGCAGTGGGGGAGAGAGGGAGAGACCCCCCTTCTTCCCAGTCCCGGGGCTGCCGTGGAGGGTTAGAAAGGTAAGACTTAGAAAGGTCGCATTAGAAAGATAAGATTACTGATATTAAAATATGAGTTGTGTGATTTTATTTGTAGAACAAAAAAACGATAATTATTATTAAGTTTTTTTATATAGTGCTTTAATCCAAAGTGCTTTACAATAGTTAGCTAACGGTACAAACATTTGGAAAGATCATTAAGTAGTCCGCCGAGACCCTCAGCAATTTTCAAGTGGTCCGTGAAAATAAAAGTTTGAGAACCCCTGGAACAGACCTATAAGATCACTCAGCCCTGGTCTACATTACGAGTTTAGGTCGAATTTAGCAGCGTTAGATCGATTTAACCCTGCACCCATCCACACAACGAAACCATTTTTGTCGACATAACAGGCTCTTTAAATCAATTTCTGTACTCTTCCCCGATGAGGGGATTAGCGCTGAAATCGACATTGCCAGGTCAAATTTGGGGTAGTGTGGATGCAATTCAATGGTATTGGCCTCCGGGAGCTATGGACAGCACTTTCAACTCAGATAAACTAGCCAGGTACACAACAAAAGCCCTGGGAACTTTTGAATTTCATTTCCTGTTTGGACAGCGTGGCGAGCTCATCAGCACAGGTCCCAGAATCGTGAAAGAGCTCCAGCATAGACCGAATGGGAGGTACTGGATCTGATCGCTGTTTGGGGAAACGAATCTGTGCTATCAGAACTCCATTCCAAAAAACAAAATGCTAAAATATTTGAAAAAATCTCCAAGGGCATGATGGACAGAGATGGGAGGGGAGGGATAGCTCAGTGGTTTGAGCATTGGCCTGCTAAACCCATTCTTGAGGGGGCCATTTAGGGATCTGGGACAAAAATCTGTCTGGGGATTGGTCCTGCTTTGAGCAGGGGGTTGGACTAGATGACCTCCTGAGGTCCCTTCCAACCCTGATATTCTATGATTCTATACAACAGGAACCTGCAGCAGTGCTGCATGAAAATTAAGGAGCTCAGGCAAGCCTACCAAAAAACCAAAGAGGCAAATGGCCGCTCCAGGTCAGAGCCCCAGACATGCCACTTCTATGATGAACTGCATGCATTTTAGGTGGGGGGGTCCTACCACTACCCCACCCCTGTCCATGGACACCTGCAAGGGGGGAGTTTCATGAAACAGGGATGAGGATTTTGGGGAAGAGTAAGATGAGGAGGTGGAGGAGTGCACAGCACTCAAGTGGAGAAACCCCGACAGCCAGGAACTGTTTATCACCCTGGAGCCAATACCCTCCCAACCCTCCCAAGGCAGGCTCACGGACCATAAAGCCAGAGAAGGCACCTCTGGTGAGTGTACCTTTGTAAATATAATGCATGGTTTAAAAGCAAGTGTGTTTAATGATTCATTTGCCCTGAAGACTTGGGATGCATTCGTGGCCAGTACAGCCCCTCCTTTTAAATGGCCAACCCAACGGGTGCTTGGTATGGGAAAAGAGGGCGCTGCTGTTTGAACCCACATGTTATGAAGGTTGAAGAAGCCGAAAGACTGTGGCTTACCATGGCTGCCTGCAAGCTGAATTCTGTTGCCCAGCCCTGCGTGTGTGATCTCTCACACCAAACCGGCAGGCCCTCAATATAAGAGGCAAAATGCAACCTTGTACCAAAAGCACATGTGCTATGTAATATTAACAGCTTGGTTCACCGTGAAAGAGTCTACCCATTGTTCTCTAAAATGTGTCTTTTTAAATACTACTCTCCCTTTTTTTCCTCCCGCAGCTGCAAATGTTTCAACGCTCCCCCATCATCTCCGTCCCAGAGGCTAGCGCAGATAAGAAGGCGAAAAAAACGCACTCACAATGAAATGTTCTCTGAGCTTATGCAGTCCTCCTGCACTGAAAGAGCTCAGCAGAATGTGTGGAGGCAAACAATGTCAGAGTCCAGGAAAGCAGAAAATGAACACGAGGGATGAACGAGATGAGAGGTGGTGGCAGCACAATGACAGGAGGCAGGATGCAATGCTGAGGCTACTGCGGGATCAAACGGACATGCTCCGTCGTCTGGTGGAGCTGCAGGAAAGGCAGCAGGAGCACAGCTCGCCACTGCTGCCCCTGTGTAACCGTCCACCCTCCTCCCCAAGTTCCATAGCCTCCTCACCCAGATGCCCAAGAATGTGGGGGGCTCACGGCACCAAACCACTCCACCCCAGAGGACTGCCCAAGCAATAGAAGGCTGGCATTCAATAAGTTTTGAATTGCAGTGTAGCCTTGTCCTTCCCTCCTCCCCTCATCCACCATCCCACCTGGTGCTTCCCTCCTCCCCCACCCCTTCCAGGCTACCTTGGCAGTTATCCCCCATCTGTGTGACGAATTAATAAAGAATGCATGAATGTGAAGCAACAATGACTTTATTGCCCCTGCAAGTGGTGATTGAAAGGGGGCGGGGGGCGGTTGGCTTACAGGGAAGTAGAGTGAACCAAGGGGGCGGGTTTTCATCAAGGAGAAACAAACAGAACTGTCATACCGTAGCCTGGCCAGTCATGAAACTGGTTTTCAAAGCTTCTCTGATGCGCACCGCGCCCTGCTGTGATCTTCTAATCAGCCTGGTGTCTGGCGGTGCGTAATCAGTGGCAGCCGATTTGCCTCAACTTCCCACCCCGCCATAAACATTTTCCCCTTACTCTCACAGATATTGTGGAGCACACAGCAAGCGGCAATAACAATTGGAATATTGGTTTTGCTGAGGTCTCACCAAGTCAGTAAACTGAGCCAGCGCGCTTTTAAACGTCGAAATGCACATTCTACCACCATTCTGCACTTGCTCAGCCTATAGTTGAACAGCTCCTTACTACTGTCCAGGGTGCCTGTGTATGCCTTCGTGAGCCATGGCATTAAGGGTTAGGCTGAGTCCCCAAGGATAACTATAGGCATTTCAACATCTTCAACAGTTATTTTCTAGTTTCAGAAGTAAGTCCCTTCCTGCAGCTGTTCAAACAGACCAGAGTTCCTGAAGACGCGAGCATCATGTACATTTCCTGGCCATCCCAGGTTGATGTCAGTGAAACATCCCTTGTGATCCACCAGTTCTTGCAGCGCCACTGAAAAGTACCCCTTGCTATTTATGTACTGGCTGCCAAGGTGATCCGGTCCCAAGATAGGGACATGTGTTTTGTCTATTTCCCCACCACAGTTAGAGAATCCCATTGCAGCAAAGCCATCCACTATGAGCTGCATATTTCCCAGAGTCACTACCCTTGATAGCAGCAGCTCAGTGATTGCTTTGGCTACTTGGATCACAGCAGCCCCCTCAGTAGATTTACCGCATGAAAATGTTTCACAGTCACTGGGAATCATTCCAGAGCTGCAACTCTATGTGGAGACTATGCGGTCCCACCAGTCTGTGCTTGTTTCCCGGGCCCAGAATCGGCATTCCCTGGCATGAACCTGCCCCATTACCACCATGATGTCCAAATTGCCAGGGCCTTCTTTGAGAGAAGTTTTTGTCCATGTCCTCATCACTATCGTGATCACGCTGTCGTCGCCTCCTCGCCTGCTTTTGCAGGTTCTGGTTCTGCACATACTGCAGGATAATGCGTGAGGTGTTTACAATGCTCACAACAGCAGCGATGAGCTGAGCGGGCTCCATGCTTGCCGTGGTATGGCATCCGCAGGAGAGCAGAGTTGCAGCAGAAGTGGTGGATGATGATGGATGCCATGAGAATAGACATTTATACCAAATGATGAGAGGACCTGCGAGGTGGATTCATGGCACCAGGAGAACAGGAGAGCAGAGTTGCAGCGGAAGCTGTGGAGGAAGACGGTTAGCACTGCACACATTTCCCAAGGAAGAACACACGTTCCCGGGAGCCCATGACAGACAACATGGAGAAATTCGCTATCGAGACACAAAGGGTGGAAATGCAAAAAGCCTTCCCCCTTATTGCACCCTGACAACCCCGAGTGCAGGGACTTCTTCCTCCTAGTTCCTCTCGGAGAGTAAGCTACCCCCAAAGGGGACAGAAAGAACAGGAAGGAAGAGGGACCATGGCACCTTTTCTTCTTATCCCTACCCTCCTCCAATTCCTGGCCAGCACAGTTAGATGGAAACAGAAAAAGAAATATGCTATACCATGCTAAGGTAGATGGAACCCTACCAGAACTCCACTAGGGCAGTGTAACTTTGCTTTCCCTACAATGCCAGGATGTGCTTATCAGTTCTAGATAATAGACATCAATTTTCTCTCCATGAGGAAGTTCTTCCCGATATTCAACCTAAATTTTCCTTTTAAAAAATAATCCATCCAGTTACTCAGACTAATACCCCACATGCCAGAATCAATAATCCCTCTTTATATACTCTTTTAGTATATGAGGGCTATTATAATTTCCTCACTTAGTAGTTCTTATAGTTCTTGCACCACCTTTATGTCTTCTTGCACCTTATATCCTTCATGAGAAAGATGACCAGACATAACTTGTCAAATAAGTTCTTAATACTATGAAACATCTTCAAATAGAGATAGTAATATTAGCAAATGTAGTTACATTGCTTGCCATTAAAAGCTATCAATGGTTACCATAATGTTAGCAGCATGGAATCACATATTGTTCTACGTCCTCCTAAAGTCTGAGAAGAATTCTGTGAATAGCATTGTAAGTCCATTTTGCATGCAAATAGTCACAATTACACTAGCATTGGTAAGTACCATTGCACTATAAAAGTCATTCTTCTCAGCCGCCCAAGGATACTACTATATTAGGAGCTGAAGTGTACAGATGGGCTGGAAACATAACCCTGAATTTAACACCAGGAGATTCGAAAGGTGTTTGAAATCCATACTAGTATCTTGTTCCAAATTTCACAAATGTTACCTTCTTTTTATAGACCCAGAACCATCGATCCAAACAACTTCAAACTTTGTGGCACTGGCAATTTGCTGCTTGCATTCATCTCTACTTTTAAAGCAAAGGATTTGTCACTACCCTGGCATATGTTTTAGCAATTCTGTATTAGTCTTACTGCTCTGGTGACTTTATGATTGGTCTTTATAATATTTGAAAGTCGATTAAAGTGAATCCTAAAAAACTTATGTCACCAATACTGCCATGTTAATTTTAATGTACCAAATCCAGAGATCTTTACTCAGTTTTTAATCAGTCCTACTCAAACACAACTTCTATTTAAAGCTATTGAAGTTTGGCTTAGTAAAGGACTGACAAATGTTGAGTAAGAACCTCATGATCTGGTTCAATATTAATAAAATATTGGTTTAAAATGTAACATCAAGTAATATTTCTATAACCTCTCCCACCAGGAATATCTTTGAAAGGGGATATGATAACATCTGGGTTTGGGTGTTTGAGGAATCCACTGGCTAGTTACTCAGGTACAGCAATAGAGATTTTAAATGGCAACAGGTAGCATACAAAGGGGAAGTGTGTTAAAGAAAGAAGAGCTGGTTATATGTGTGACTGCTTATAGCAAGAGAACAGATTACTGCTTTTGAAAATATTGCATACATACAGCATGTCATCTTCAACAGTCCTGAATGGCCTCCATCTGCCAACCTGAAATTTTTCAGAGGCGAAGATCTTTGACTGCCTAGAGCTTGTACTCTCCCAGTAGACAGTAGGACTCTGACAGGTGGAACAACATTCTACCTTGAATAAATTGTTACCTGGGGTTTCAGAACCCATAGCAATGGTAATTTAAATGTTTCTCTCCAGGCGGTCTCAGGAATAAATCAATAGGAGGCACAGCTCATCCATCTGATAAATGAACAATACAAGCAAGTGTGCTCTTATCTAAAACTACTATTTATTAGACTTCAAGCGCACATACAAAAACACAACAGATTTAGGACATCCCAGCTAGTTACCCACAATCTAAGATGGTTTTGAGTGATCACCAGCCGGGCTTCCAGGGGCCTCTTTCCATCCATCTGATGGAGAGTTTAGATGTCAGCTCCTTTCTTGAAGAAAAGTTCCCTCAGACTTCTCCAAAACAAATTATTTCACCTAATCTTTTATAGCTAACTCTAACAAAGCACATAATCTATAGTGACTACTAATGGGTTGGCATAGTAACCTCTACTGGGTCACCAATTTCCCTAATTTCAACACACTACTCATTATCTCAAAATATTTCTAGTATTTCCAATCATAACAACAATATGTCAGGGGCACCTAACACCAAGGTCGCTATTTACTCATTCTCTTCCATAACTTTCTGTCCCATCCTCCCATTCTGATTAGCAAACTGCAAGTATGAAGCTGTCTGACCTTGCCTCACAAAAGCCTACGATTATTCCTTGCTATGTTGTATTTGGTTTTGAGCTCGCAGTGGCTGAATATACAAAATGGCTGACTGTAGTACTGTCAAATTCTGGGGTACATGCACAAATGTCAAATTCTGGGGTAACAAAATGGGGATGCATAATTCTGCCTTGGGATGTGAAAAGTTTTGTTTTCTTCAAGTGACCAAAGCTGTGAATTTATATAAGACGTGGCCAAACAAAGATATTAACACTGAAGGGGTGCTTTAAACATGATTAACCCAAATTATCTATTTTTGTCAGATTAATCAGTGAGAAGCTACCAAAATTGGAAAACGGTTCTACATAAAAATACATTTTGAGCTTGATCCAAAACTCATTGAAGTCAATGGGAATATTTCCACTGACTTCAATGGGCTCTGGATCAGGCCCTCAGAGACATGCAACCAATGTCTAGAATTTCTCTCTATTTACTTCTTTTCTATTTATGTGAATGATGAAGTCCTCTGGAGCCCTTTGAAATCATGTGACTCTCCTGAAAAACCTTTGTCCATCTATTGCCCATCTGCTACTGACATGAAGAAAAATGCACAATTACATTTTAAAATGCAACGTGTGTCAACTTGCCCATATTTCTTCACTATAAAAATAAGATATTTTGATAACCACAAGTTAGTTTACTTTCACTGTAGATAATTTATGTGGATCTCCTGCCATCATACTGGAAATGCTATCAACAAATGAGAGTCAGAACCATACATATTAAATATTTTGTGTTTAAATTGTCAGAACTTAGTGCTTATGAAAATGAAAGACTAATGGTACTGCTTTGAGCAATGAATAAAGTTGGCAGGTGTCATACAAGTCTCCCCATGTAGGGCAGTGTTACTGAATTTTAATCTTGGCACAACTTCTATTCCATATAAACCTACAACTTCATAAAGCAGAGACTCCAAATCATATTGGATTGAGACAAACTGCACAGTGGTTTTAAAATATGTGCAAACAGGATAATACCATATTCAATTTCATTTGAGACCTCAAGTGAGGATTTATACCTAAATTCATACAAGTGAAAGGATAATGCAACCATTGCAACACCTCCTGACCCATTCTCCCACATTTCATAATTTTAATAAGAATCTGAGCATAATTTAAAATCAAGAAAATGGTACTGCCTAATGGAAATAACCTTATGCTTAACAGATGGAGCAGAGTTCTAATACATGAACACTGACCAATCTAATTGTCTGGTGGTATCTCAGAAATTAACATAATAAACAGACTTTTGGCCACTTGGAAAGTTAAAATTGAAGATGGGCCCAAATTAAAACAATTCATAAATGTTGGAAGAGTTCAAATCCAGAGCTGAGGCTTAATCCCACTCCAGCTTTAATTTTGTATGGTCCTGTTTAAAACACGGAGACTACCCTATAGGCACGAGACACTCCAAGATACACAATCCCCCAGAAAACACTAAAAATGCTGGGATGTAAAAATATCCGCTCATGAGTTATTATATATGCTGAATAGCATAATTAGAGACAAACGGTATAAATTCTACTACAAATTGTTGTTATACACGAGCCATGTGGAAAAGAAAAAGAGACAGATAAGTAAAACTCATCTGGTATTTAATTAACATTCAACTAAAATGCATCAATAGTTGATCACTCCTAGATGACTTCTTTCAGCTAAAGTAAATATTCTGAAAGTTGAACACCAGTTGAGTATCTTCAGAGGGGGAAGAATGTTGGCTGTGCACTGTCATAAGGAGATGAGCATAAGTTGAGCATTTTTGCAGATTGTTGATTCTTTTGCCCAAATAAATCTTTTAGTCTTTAAGGTGCCACCGGACTCCTCACTGTTTTTGTGGATACAGACTAACACGGCTACCCCCTGATACTTGTCTTCAAGAAAGTTACCCTGGAATAAGACTCAGGCCCCAGGATACTGTGGGCCTGCATCTCTACTGCATTGGATCTTGTGTAGTCACTTGTATTTGTGCAAAATTTGCAAAATTAATGTAAAACACAATACAGTATTTTACACCTTTGATGCAAGGGACTGCACAAAAAAACAGTCTTAATATTTAAAGACAACAAATAATGCCCTACGTTTGTTTAGGAGACTTGGAACATACTATTGAAAGTTTCAGATTTAAATATATTTAGTTAAGGTTTCAAAGCTAACCAACTACCCATATGCAGAATCTTGCATTTGTCCATGCCAATGATCATGTGTATGTGCACCTAACCATTTTATGTTCACAAGTGTGCAATATGCACCAAAGCATTCAGCCTGTTTGGAAGATTTGACTCATATATCTTCTCATTTTAAAAGCAAGACCATTGGAATAACAAGACCAGAAATTGAAGCCCTCCATATGGCGTGGTAATGAAACATTCCCCAAACAGACCTACAGATGTCTCCACCTTGTTCCTGAGGGACCACCTCTACATTCAGTAATACCATCCTATTCGGTTCTTGACTTCTGTGTGGAGACTATGAAAAATGCCATTAGTACCTTATTATTGTAATAGGAACTGTACTGGATCACTGGCCCACCAATTTATTTCACATAGTTCATTAGAGATTAATAACTTTCAGTTTCAGGCAAGATCTGTACTGGTGACCTACTGTTAAATACTCCATGCCCTGTTACCAATTTCCTGAACCACCCTGCCCCGCTATTTCACTAATAGTCACTGTATACATGAGAAATGTAGAGCTATTCCTCAGAATCTGAAATTCTCGCTCCACATATTTTCATACCGGGGGTGAGTGTGTGAAGGGAGTTGGTAGGGATCATATGAGATTCCATGAATTTTCCAACACATTGCCAATATGGGGAGTAATGGAGCCAACTCAGGATCTGAAGTCAGTCCCTGTGTGGCACAAACTGCTGACTCAACCTAGTTAAAAATTATTTCTCAAACAAAGCTATAAAATTTTCCATTCTACTAGCTATTTACTTGTTATGCTGTAGAATTCTTAATGCAAAAGGAAAGTGATTATGAAGCCTAGTAATAAAATATTTGAATACCGAATGTACAACTTTATTTTTAGCAAAAGTTAATGGCCCAAATTCAATACTGACCTAACTCCACTTAAGTTGAAGACATGCCTGGTTTTAATTTGATTTAATGGCTTTTGTACTGTGCTAGTGACTTTGTGTCATACCAATGAATTAATTTAATGTATTGTGTTTTAAGCAGAAAACATCTGCCCCTACCATGACCATTCCTTATTCTCTCTGCTGTTCATGTTAAAGCCATTCACATCACATTGTTTTTTAAAGTGGTTTTCATGTGTGCATATAGCACAGGTAGCGTAAGTGCCTGGTGATTTAGAAAAGTGCCCTTGTTTGTTGAACTATGAATTTGTAATAGACAGTCAACTCTGGTCAGAGTGCATCTTGGAAAAAGAATCTTCAAGGATCACACTTTTGTGTTAATGAAGTCTGAAAATCCAGAGAAATGGACCATAACTTTATAATGAACAGGGCTAGTTTATAAAGAATTAATGATCACATGCTCAACTTGTCCCATTTCAAACAGTGATACATTATGAGAGCAATTTGCATTCAATTAATTTGCTAATTAAGAAATGGCAGTTGCTAAGGAGTGAAACTCCTGCTTAATTACCTAATAAACAAGCACAAAACATTTCAAGTGAATTAAACTTAGGAAAGAATCCTGTTTTTTGTGACAAGAATTGCTTAAAGCGTAAAGACTTTATTTCGTGTTCAGCAGGAAAAACAGACAACTGTGTGGTTCACTCTTGTTTTCCTTGTTTATAGTTACTCAGATTTTCAAATGGGCATAGGCAAATGGGTGTGGTCACTTTTCTATATGGCCTGCATAGGAATGCAAGTCCCCCAGAGTGCATAGACAAGCTGGAATTTGTGTGCACACAGAAAGATTTGCAGATCCAGCCATGATTTGCATACATACATCAAGGAATTTACATATCTAAGGTGCATACATATAAAAGATGCATATGCAGTTCTTTGTGACTATGTATGACAGTATGTTAATTGGTTCAATTTCTCCTCTATGTTTTTTATGCCACACTATATTCAGTGAAGATATCTCTGCTCCAAATCTTAACATGCGTATATATGCACACCATCCATTTTATAGTCAAAAGGGAGGAGTGTAATAGTACGGAGAGTGGATTTACAGATAACAAGTGCTATTACTATGGGAGAAATCCTGACCCCATTTAAGTCAATAGCAAAGATCACAATTATTTCAATGGAGGCATGATTTCACTCTATGAGTTTTGTTTGGTTTTGTTGTTGTTGTAAAACAGACAAAGACATACTTATTAGAAAGATCCTTCTTGGTGAACCAGTGATTTGTCAAATCTGTTCCTGTTTTCATTGGTGACTTTAACATTAACAAAGAGAATCCAGTTTCTTCAACTAAATAAAACTGAAATTTGTGTTTTCAAAAGTAATAATAAAGCAATGCCTGATTATGAAGTCCAAACAGTTCAAGTCATAGGTGGCCAACACTCAAAGATGCTTCATTCTTGGTTATCAGATGAGTGTTGTGGACAAAGTTACAGGAGCATGCTGAAATGTTAATTTCAAATGGAACCCTTCAATAGAATCCTCTTTGTTGCGTATTACTGTTTCCAAAATGGCATTGTTAGATAACTGGAAGCATTTAGAGATTAGTTATGGGATACAAGACATTTGAATCTGCTTTAAGATAATAGTCACCAAAAAACTTACTATTGTATGGCCTACTCTGTGTTGGTGGTTTCAATCCAGATACTCGCAGACAAGTGTCCACATGACAAAAATCTGTCGTTGTAGCTTTTGTTTATTATTTGTAATGTCACCAACATGCTATGAATCAAATAAGCATGTAAACTGAGCTACCCTCTCACTGTCCAGAACATATTTAACTTACATTGGCAGAGCATTACTAATGGGAATGCTGTACTTTTGGAATAGAAGACATGACTGTCCAGGGCTGTCAGTCTAATGCTATTCACAGGCACTAAGTTTGCTTTGATGCATTAAATGAATAACTTAGCTTCACATCATTGTGCATTACTAGCTAGCATGGAGCTTTATGTAATTTTTACAACCTTTTTTGTCTTAAACTTAAAAATAAATATTCTCTCATTAATCCTTGATCGTAAGCTATTTTAGGTAGCGATCATCTCTGTATATGTACGTAAGTGTCCAAGAGCAGTGTTTCTTAAATTGGAGTTCGCTGATCAACTGCTCCCCCTCTCTCGACCTCAACTCATCCCCCTTCCTCTATCTCCCGGAGGCTACTGAAGCCAAATCAGGAGATCTTAGGTGCTAAAAGTCTGGCGGCGCAACAGGACTAAGGCAGGCTCCCTGCCTGCCCTGGCTCCATGCAGCTCCCAGAAGCAGCTGGGGGTCTCCGCACGCTGCCCCCACCCCAAGAGCTGACTCCACAGTCCCCATTGGCCCGGAACTGTGGCCAATGGAAACTGTGGGATGGTGCCTGCAGGAAGGGGCAGTGCATGGAGACCCTCTGGCCCCCTGCCTAGGAGCTGCTGCCTAGGAGCTGCTGCCAGAGAGATGTGCCGGTCACTTTCGGGAACCACCCAAGGTAAGTAGCACCCGGCCATAGCCCGCACCCTTCACCCCCTCTTGCACCCCAACTCCCCACCCCAGCCCGGAGCCCGCACTCTTCACCCCCTATTGCACCCCAACCCACCACCCCATCCCGGAGCCCGCACCCTTCACCCAAACTCCCTCCCAGAGCCTGCACCCCAACCCCTGCCCCAGCCCAGAGCCTGCACCCCAATCTCCTGCCCCAGCCCAGTGAAAGTGAGTGAGGGTAGGGGAGAGTGAGTGACGGAGGAAGGGGGGATGGAGTGAGTGGGGCGTGGAAAGAGGTGAGCTAGGGGTGTGGATTTGGGGAAGGGGTGAGGTGAGGCCTGAGACTGAGTGGGGGGATTTAAATCAAAATGGGAGTCCTCAGGTTGCTAAAGTTTGAGAACAGCTATCCTAGAGCAATGGGGTCCTGGCCTCTAGTTGCCATCACGGCTCTAATAATAGAAATGTACAAGAAAAAGGAACATTGTCATTGGGAATGAGCTGCCATGAAAACTCAGATGGCATTAGGAAGCCAAATTAAATAAGTAGAGGGAGGTATGAAGGGAATGCATGCAGTCTATTTTCTGTGCTTTCCAGCTCCTTAAGAAGCTATTGTTAGTGCTCTTCCTCAGTGAAGCTGGTAAGTATTTTAATAATGTCTCTTGCTCGGCAACTTAGCACCATTTCAGAGAACTTTAAAGTTACCCTGCTTGGATTTAATTTCACATTATTGAATAGAGTATCTCCTCTTTTTCCCTGCTCTTCCTTGGGATGGCAGAAAAGAGAGAAAGTGACCTAAAATAACAATAAGTTTGAGTGTAGATTCTTGTTATACATTATTTCTAGATTGAATTGTTCTTCCCTCATTTTCCAGTCAATTCATTGCTTTAGAGAAGTGTTGAAATGACAAGCTTGAGACTAAAGTATTCTTTGTTCACAGAAGAGGTAAAGAATGACCAATGGCACAGCAAGCTTCTCTACACTGCCAAAGGGTCTCAACACCAATCTGTAGGGACTGTATCTAGGGGTGAGATGGTTACTCTAGTTCAATCTCCATATCTATTCAGTAACTGGCTTTTTTTCTTAAAATGTGCCAATTCGAATAGTGGTTTTTGTGATATGGAAACTTGTCCACTTGGTTTAAGCCAACTCTTTTCAGTAAGGCCACAAGATAGCCACCAGACATTTTCACGCACAATTGACCCGATATGGTTTTGAACTGAACACTTTACATACTATACGTAAAATCCATTTTGAACCCAATTTTCGAACTTGGATATCTAAATCCATAGGTACTTCAATACCTACTTTAAGCATTTAAGACCTGTTTAGGTCCCTAGCCAAGTAAAGATTCCACTAGATTCCATTACAGTCTTTCAGTTCTCTTGTATTGGTTTCTGCTGATTTCAGATAGTCTGTGTTGGTGTAATTTGGGGGACCAGTAATGCTATTAATCCCTAAACAAACAGATCCATTGCTCTGTTCCAAAACTTAATTGACCGAGTAGAACCAACTAAGAACCAATGGAAAGTCTGAACAGGAATTTTCACTGAGGTACATATCATAGATATTTACATGCTTAATGGATTTGCCCAACTTTAGGATCTGTAGTTTGAAAATTTGACCTTGAATCATGTTCCCAATCCCCTGAAAACACCCCTATTTATAACTACCTTTCTTCTGTCTTATCACTCACAAGCAGAGCAGGGCGAATAATTGATTTTTTTGGTTTGGCCAGCAAACCAAAAATACAGAACAAACATTCAGTTCCAAAACTGTTCTGAATTTGTCAGCAAAGTCTGGTCAGCCTCCAAAAGGTAAGTGTGTGTGTGTGCGTGTGTATCCATGTCATAAGGCCTTTAGCCCAGTGGTTAGGACACTCCCTTGAGATTTGGGAGATTCAGGTCTGAACCCCCACTCGTGACCATGAACTTGAGCTCAGATCTATCCCATTCCCTAACCACTAGACCAGGAGTGGGCAAACTTTTTGGACTGAGGGCCACATCTAGGTATGGAAATTGTATGGTGTGCCATGAATGCTCACAAAATTGGGGGTTAGGGTGCAGGAGGGGGTGAGGGCTCCAGCTGGAGGTGCGGGCTCTGGGGTGGGGCCAGGGATGAGGGGTTTGGTGTGTGTGGACTGGGGGTGGAGCAGAGGGTTTCAGAGTATCATGGCGGCTCTGAGCTGAGACAAGAGGCTGAGGTGTGGGAAGGGGTAAGGGTTCTGGGCTGGGGGTGTGGGGCCAGAAATGAGGGGTTCAGAGTGAGGGAGGGGGCTCCGGGCGGGGGCAGGTGGTTTGGGTGTGGGGGACAGGGCTCCAGACTGGGACTGAGGAGCTCGGAGTGCGGAGGGGGCTCGGGTCTGGGGCAGGGGGTTGGAATGTGTGTGGGGGTGAGGGCTCCGGCTGGGGGGTGTGGGCTCTAGGGTGGGGCTAGGGATGAGGAGTCTGGGGTGCAGGAGGGTGCTCCAGGCTTAGTCCGAGAGGTTTGGAGGGTGGGAATGGGATCAGGGCTGGGGCAGTTGATTGGGGCACGGGAGGAGGTCAGGGGTACAGGCTTCAGGCAGCGCTTAACTGAAGCAGCTCCCGGAAGCAGTGGCATGTCTCCCCTCTAGCTCCTATGTGGAGGTGCAGCCAGGCAGCTCTGCATGTTGCCCTGTCTGCAGGCACTGCCCCCGCAGCTCCCAGAAGCAGCGGCATGTCCTCCCTCAGGCTCCTATGTGGCGGCGTGGCACCAGCCAGGCAGCTCTGCATGCTGTCCAAACCACAGGTACCACCCCGGCAGGTCTCACTGGCCACGGTTCCCGGCCAATGGGAGCTGTGGGGGTGGCACTTGGGGAGGGGTCAGCATGTGGAGCCCCTGGCTGCTCCTATTGTAGGAGCCAGGTGGAGGGGACACACAGAACCATGACACATGTGGAGCAGGGCAAGCCCCCAACCTTGCTTCCCGGTGTGCACTTGAGGGCCAGATGAAAAGGGCTCATGGGCCGGACATGGCCCACGGGCTGTAGTTTGCCCACCCCTGCACTGGACTATAGACTATTCTGGGGTTTGCTTTCAGTCTGCCCTGTTGAAGCTCTTCCACTTTGCACAAATACTTAAATATTCCTTGAAGCAGGGTCTTGAACTCAGGTCTTCTACCTGCCAGATGAGTGCCCTCACTATTCTCCTGGGAGATAGGAGATGTCAATTCAAATCCCACATCTGAATCAGGAATGGAGAACATATGAATCCACATTTCCTACCTCCCAGTGCCTTAATCACTTGGCTAAAATGTTATCCTCTTTCTCTCTTTGGCTCAATATATATTTTAGTGTTTATACAAAATAGAATATCTTCAACAGGAGTGTTTGAAAGCACATACACTTTTCTAAATGTGGCCCTGAAAAACGTTTTTCTAGCAGAAATGAATTGGGTCAAATTTGAAAATAGATTTGGATCAACCGAAACTGCATTTTCTAATGAATAAAACTATTCTCCTGAAGCGTTCTCCCAGCTCTACTTGTGAGTCATAAAATAAATGCCTAAAACTTCTCTCCCTGGAGTATCTCTCTGCTTCAGTGAACATAACTTCCTTAATTAAGCTATATAAAATATGTACAACCAGTCTTATTAACACAAGCCACCATAAAATGCATACTTAGAGAAAAATGATTATATGGACAATTAATGTTTAGTTTTCTGTTCAATGTTAATGCTTGCACAGACAATTAAAAAGAAGTGTGAGTTAAGTTCTCCCAGAAGACTATAAACGTAATGCACTTTTTGTAAAATAAAATATAACATTGTTTTGAGGGCACCAAGAGTAGTTGTTGTCTTCCATTCATTAGTTTTACACTTCTATCGATCATTTCTTCTAAAAACACTGCATCAAGCATTTCCTTCTCAACTGCAAGGGCAGCAAGAATTTAATTTATTCTGTACTATTGTGCCTATTAGCTACGTAGGCAAATGCTAACACTGTCCTAGCTTTAGTTTCAAAAAGACACATAGTGTATTTTTTAGTACCAGAGAATAGAATAGCAGAGAACATGAATAAACCAGTAAACTACACACTGCCATCAATACCTACTTTATCTCTTAATTAGCCTTAGTGAGGATCTCTGCATTTTACATTCCAAAATGTAGTGTGTTGTCAAGATGGGGAAGATCCCAACAGTCCCGAGAGTGGCAGACTGACACTATCTCTTCCCTTTCTGAAACCAAATGATCTGCACACTGTCTTTTTTGGATTGCAGAGGGCACCAGCTGTTATTATAAACTTGTTTTCAAACCAGCACAGTTTCAGCAGAAAAGACTTCATCACCAAGTTGCTACTATGCCAGAACATAATTCTGCTTTCCAGAGTGATACCAAACCACACACTGTTCAAGCCAGGTGAAGATACCCTCTATGAAATGTATTACCTTACATACTCAGGGTATTATCTAATGCCCTTTGAAGTCAATGGAAAGACTTCCATTGACTTCCGTGGGCATTTGGTCTGGCCACTCAATCTCAATACAAGTCCTGTTTTACAGTCAAAACCTGACGTCCTTACTCACTTTTAAATTAGTTCTTACTTCTATATTGAATTATTAGTTATTTTTATTTCTTATGTATTTTATCTTGTGCTGACAGTATGCTCAGCATTGTAGAAAACACAGGGCAAACCACCATCCCTGTCCTATGGTGCCTGTCCATCTACACAAGTTTTTGTATTAGTGCCCGCAATATGTAGGTTTACCATCAGACTGGACAGACAAATCAGTTCAGACACAAAATGTCAACAGAAGAAACTTTTGATATTACAATGCAACTCTCCACCTCCCACTTGTGTCATGACTAGATGCGGAATGGTCACAAAGCAACAAGAAAGGCTGTTCACAACTTTGATCCTGAGCCTTCCCATTATAGCTGGATTCCTGGAAAATTTATCTCCGCTTTACATAATATTCATGGGAATTTATAAGGAGAGGATTACAGGCATCAGTCAATCTTGGTTGGTTTTTTTTTTTCCTTTTTCTTTCCTTTCTTAATGAAAATAATTAATAAGAAAACAAAAGATCTTTGGCATCCATTTCTCAAAGGGAGGAATGTTTTTGAGTCACACGTACTAGAGGACTTCAGAAACAGCAATTTTTTTTTTTTGTAATCTTTCATGAAAAATATATTATCAGTTTCATTCCAGAGCTTTTGTTTTATCATAGTAGTTTGCTTTTCATTAAAGTTTCTAGAACGGTAGGTTCGCACCCCACCCCCCCAAAATTATTAAGCTTCAAAATATGTCACATCTAATATCAAACTTTTCATGTGCATATACCACATGCTGCTTTTAAAATCCTGTACCTGCCTCCCCATTAAGGGGAGAAGTGGGCCCTAGTGATTTTACATGGTAACATAATGTTGTCAAAGTCTGTAGCCTTTCACTGGCACAGGAAAAACAAGGTGATGTGAAAAGGAACATTATTTTTTTTTAAATCAGAACTGCAAGCAAGCAAAGAACGTTAAGTGAAATATATATGTATATATTTTCTCAAACACACGCACTATGTCATTATAATGGCCGCTTTGAATGACTTTTCTGGGGATAGGACTTTGAACTACAGCTTTCACATTGTTACCAGCTCATTATTGATTACACCTAGTAAAACCACCAATTGTCAGACAAATGAATCAACTCAGATGGATTCAATGCCAACTAAGATTGCATTTCATTCATCAAACTCATGTTGGTTCCTCTGTGATGGATGATAAATGAAAGCACATGAACTATCAAGAGCAACAAAGAAATTGTGAGCTATTTCAACACATTTACAAGGAATGTAAGGAAATTGCTCTTGTGCATAGTATGAAAACATGGCCTGTGAGCCACAGTTAGTAAATATATTTTGGCATATAACAAACTAAACCACTAGTCATTGATTATACTTCTCACTGAAGTCCTGTCATACAACTGTACAATTTGCCTATCACTTTTAAATCAAGTAGGAGACACACTCCACCCCACTCACCAATGACTTCTGTTTGAATTCAGATACTGTGCAGTAAATACAGTGCATATCACTCAGTAAGGATAAGGTACAAGGATAAGATAAGTTATGCTGGTAGCATGGGAAAAAAAGAGGATGCCAATGAAAGTGGGGAGAAGGTAGTTAAAGCTTGCCAATCAAGCTATTTTAGAAGAGATTTTTACTAAAAAAAAAGGAGGGAAACAAAAAGCTGGTCTGTTAAGACATCATCATGCTGGGCTAGATAGTTGGCCCTGATATGATACCTGTGAGTCACTGTTAGCACAAAAGAACCATAAAGTCACCTTAATCAGGTAGCTGGGGATTTGCGTGGTATGGAATGGAAAATATAGATACCTTTATATTTCATGCAAATTATGTCAGCTAGTCTTGGGTAAATCTAAACCATGGCCAGCTAGTATGTTTTTAAATACCACTTTTCTCTGTCTGTATTAGAAACTCAATCATGTGTAATATTATCCTACATTTAAAATGATTAACACATTTTCTAACATAATTCATTTTTTCAAGGTAGACATGGCTTTACTGTGACAGTCTGTATCTCTATATTCACTCTTTTTACAAGACTATGATACATTTTGTACAAAGTATGCCTTGTGAGGTATCATGTGAAAATTCATAATTTGTTGATCATTTTTGTCCTGGTAAAATACGTTTGGCAACATAGTATGTAAAGTTATAAGATTCTACTGTATAACATTACTGAGACATGTTCCAAGTTTAGAAAAGCAGACACAAACTAGTTCCTGAAAGACAAAAGGCAAACTGACTCCTCACAGCCAGGTGTCAACAAAATCAAATGGGCTATCACATGGTTAAGTGGTCATTCTTTGGCAGAAATAAAGGTATGGGCAAGAACTCTACATTTTTACAAGGAGGAGGGAAGAAAAATTATTCTCCTTAACCTCTGAAGATAGGATAAGAAGCAATGGGCTTAAATTACAACAAGAGGAGGTTTAGGTAGGACACTAGGAATAACTTCCTAACCGTCAGGGTGGATAAGCACTGGAATAAATTGCCCAGGGATGTTGTGGAATCTCCATCATTGGAGATCTTTAAGAGCAGGTTAGACAGACACCTGTCAGGGCAAGTCTAGATAATACTTCATTCTGCATGGGACTGGACTAGATGACCTCTTGAGGTCCCTTCCAGTTCTATTAGTCTGTGATTTTGGCAAAGAAACAGCTCATCCTCACAGATCTTCTGTCTCCTGAATCTCAGTTGGAAGTGATTTTCAAAGAAAGGGAAACACACAGGGCCGGCTCCAGGGTTTTGGCCGCCCCAAGCAGCCAAAACCAAAACAAAAACAAAACAAAAAACAAAAAAGCCGCGATCGCGATCTGCGGTGGCAATTCGGCGGGAGGTCCTTCACTCCCAGGTGGAGTGAGGGACCGTCCGCCGAATTGCCGCCGAATACCTGGAACTTCCGCCCCTGTCCCGAACGGTCGCCCAAAGCACCTGCTTAAGAAGCTGGTGCCTGGAGCCGGCCCTGGAAACACATGCCCCCCAATACATCCCCGTGTCTCTCTGCCCATGGCATAAACAACACCTGAAGGACAAAGAAATTAATACTGAATTGGGGAGGATTCCTGGCTGAAAGGATTCCAGCGAGTAAGACTGTGGTGGGAGAAGATATGGTGGGAGAAACCTTTGCTTTGAATTTGTTTAGCTTATTAATTTAGATATTAATTGTGTTTTACTTTTTATTTTCTTGTAACCAATACTGACTCTTATGCCTCAATACCTGTAATCATTTAAAACCTATCTTTCTGTAGTTAATACAATAATTTGATTGTTTTATCAAAACCAGTGTGTGTTTGGATTTAACTGTTTGGGAAACTTCATTTGGGATAACAAGATTTGTGCATATAACTTTCTATTAATGAAATGACGAACATTATATGAGCTTGTATAGTCCAGGAGTGGCAGGGCAGCAGAAGGTGCACATTTCTGGGGGAGAGTCTGGGACTGGGGGTTTGCTGGTGTTGCCCTGCAGTGTAATTCCTGGCTGGCTGGCTATTGCACTCATACAGTATAGCTGGGAGGTATAGCTGGAGGCTGTGTGTGGGCAGACCAGGAGTGGTTCCTCTCACAGCAAAGCAGTGTAAAAGGCACCCCAGGTTGGAGAACTAAGAGGACACAGTTGTCCATCAGTTCAGATTGTACCCTGGGTAATGTCACACCTACATTGTGCTAATTTTTTACAGAGACTAGGTTCCTCTGTCATTATCAGCAACACAATATTTTGACTTTAGGAGCATTAAAACTTACAAGTCACAATTTGGATTTGTTAGAAGCTCCATCTTTCAATAAGAGAACCACTGTGGCAGAGAGTGCTCCTTTTTCAGTGAATGGTCACTCAGCCGCATTTCGAGAATTTGGAAAGGTTTAGATTGCCACTTAATTCACAATACCTTAAGAGCATTTCCAAAGTTGCCATAACTGAGTCTTTAAAGCTTTTTCCCCCTGCTTGCTTTTCAGTTTCAGACCTCTAGAAAACATCCAGTAAATATTTTTGTTTTAAAAAAAAACCCTTTCCCTAAACTTGACAACTTTAAACCCCCTGCTCACAGACTCAAGACAGATATGGTTGAACCATTGAGTTTTCTCAATTTTGCTACAGGCTTTAGGCTACAGTATGCTACTAAAATTACAGTATTTTGCTTGTATGACGGTGTTAACATAATGCAATCAGACAAAAACCATGTTATCATATACTTCATGGACCTGGAATGCTTATGTTGAGCTTATGAACATAGTACCTTGGTGCTTTACAGAATGAAATATACACATTCCGATAATTGTTTTCTCTCTCCCAGAATGCAGCAAGAGTTTATTATTGAAGAAAAGTTAAGCTGAAGTAGTGAGAGTTACATAATCACTAAAGGGGTGAAGTTCATGATCTTTCTGATATCTTTAGGGTGCAATTCACGAGTGGCTTAGAGAGCATTCAGGCAACTTAGCTGGATGTGTCCCTGCATATTGCTGGCTGAGTGATGACAGTCCCTGGAGGGGTTTGCTGCTTGTCACTAGCATAGCATTGTAAGAGACAGCCCAAGCTGGAGAATTAAGGGGGCACAGCGGTCTCACAGTTCCAGGTTGTACCCTGGGGGTCTGTCACACCATGTAAATTGCTAATCCTTTTGGAATCCCTCAGTTATATCCCCTGGCATTGAGTCTGACAGGATAATTATGCAATGTGTCAAAAATCTCTTTTTATCATTTTAAATTTGCTACCTTTCAATTTAATTGGCTGTCCTTTTGTTTTGTATGAGGAGAAAGGATAAACAAGAGTGACTGATCTTCCTTCTTTATGCCATTCATTATTTTGCATAATTCCATCCTCAAAGTCAGTTATGGTCAGACCTAATGTGTAGTCTCTATTCCATATGCAATAATAAACAACTTGCCTCAAATGTATGTACACACACACACACACACAGAGCAGATAGTGATCCCTATATTTAGACTGTTTAACACTTTTGAGTATAAAGGATTCTTACTACCTTTCCTTGAAAAGCTCTCACTCTCACACTGTTTGCAGAAGACCTTCGATAGTCATCATGGGGCAAGCACTCGAGCAAGATAAAAGCCTTTTCTTTCTTCCATGAAATTTTCTCTCAGCAAAGTCTGAATGGAAACTGCTAAAAATCATCAATTCCTCTCTCACTTCATTCCTCAGGAAAATGTTGTCAACCTCTCAAAACAAGCACACACACATGAACATTCTAAGGACAGGCTGACACCACTGCCAAAGCAGTAACAACACTGCCGCTACTGTACTGGAAAAGCGGGGGACCCGCTGGGGAGGGTGTGGTAGAGGGGGACAGAAGCAGTCTGGGCTCCTCCGCCAACATATCTGGACACAGCACATAATCTCAGAGGCCTGTTCCCTTCACTGGAGGTACCCCATGGGGGCAGGAACTTGGCCAGCAGTACCCTCCCCAGACCCTTGTTCATATGGATTATGAACACACACCATTTTTTTCCTCAAAGGAGTCCTACCTGTTTTAGTGTACAGGTTGGATGCACAAGGGAGCAGAAAAAAACGTTGCATGAGCAGCCCTAAATCTAGCATTTCCCAAGTGTTTGATATACATACTAAATAATCGTCTTTTAATGTCATTTTTAGTATATAATTTCTACATATACACCTCATAAACAAGAAGCACCCTGACAGTTTCCATCTAATAAAATCTGTAGTAGAATATTAGCATTAAGTTTTTGTAATTAGTGCTAGTTTCTAAGGAATTCTGGAGTAAATGTTAAAACGGCACAAAAAGCAATTAGAGGCCTAACTGCCATTTGTTTCTTCCAAAGTCGCCCCTCTATCACTGCAGCCATTTGTCATAAAACTTCAAACAGGAAAACAGTGAAACTCTTAAAGAGTGTGTGTGTATTTGTATGTGTGCGAACACACAAACACTAATTATATCATAGCAATAAAAACCTTGTAAAACAACAGGACTATCCTGAGGAATTAGCGACCATCTGGAGTTAATTAACTCTCAGACAATTATGCCCAAGAAATATCCCACACCTCGTTATAGGTAATGCACAACTAGGAACCTGTCACATTTCTTGTGTTATATAAAACATATTCAACTTAATACCCTGTTCCATTTCATCAGAGGATGTCTTCTAATTTGTTCAGAACAGAGCTGCAATATTCGAATCAGTTTACTCATATCCCATAAACATTTCACAACTGAGTAAACTTCCCACCTAGTCATATTCAAATTAGCTGGCAGTATATCTGCCAATTGCTTTCCTTCTAGATAATAATAGCATTCAGTTACCAGAATTGTCAGAGGAACAGGTATGTCCGTAACCTGAAAACCATAGGAGACTGAATGACCCCCCTCCTGCCCCCCCAAAAAGAGTTAACCTTTCCCGATCTCCATTTGGTGTGCTTGCTGAGTGTAAGGCACTTGAATAACTCAACAGTGTTTAATTAGACAAGCTGTTGGGAATGTAAATTCCAAAGACTATTAAAATTAGCTTCTCAAGGAAGTCTGAAACTAAAACTTGCCTGGCTTGAAATCTCTCTCATAACAGAGTGTATGGCATGAAATATATTAATTCTGCTCTTGTTTATTGTTTTGATAAATAGCACCAATGTGCAGTCATTGATCTGATTTTCTCTTTCCTTATTTTCTGAACTAACTAGAATAAAATTGAAATTCAAAGGTTTCATGCTCAGATGGATGCCTTCCAGGGTGCTGTCAGAGACACACAGATTACACACTGGGTTGCAGCAGGTAACTAGCAAAACATTTTTTTAATTCTTATTTTTTTTCAAATCCAGACAAATGAGACTATAGATGCATAGTGCAGTATACCCCCTCCACATTCTCTTGACATATGTATATTAGCCAGTACTGCAGAATCCCAGAGCAAAAACCACTCCCACCCCAGTTGCCTGTGTTAGCTTATTATAGCTTTTTTAAAATTTAGTCACGGTAAATTCCAAACTAGTTTACATTTGGATCCCCCATTGGAGGCATGTAGCGGCTCATCCCACTCCTTTATCAAGATGCCGCTGTGTTTCTAAAAAACAAACAAACAAACAAAAAAACAAAGCAGAAATTATCCTACTGAAGTCAGAAACATCACAGAGGAGGGGAAACAAAATTCAAAGCAAGGGTTGCAGGTTTCTGGTTTGGATTTTTTGTTTGTTCATTTCTTTTTGTTTGTTCATATTTCAATCATCTGTATTGACTAGGATAAGGTGCATTTCCCAGGTCTCTGGAGTGGTAAATGAGAGCACTGTCTTCATAAAACTCAGCCTTTGAAGACGTCAGTGTGAGCTCCCTGTATATTTAAAAATACCCAGAGACTGTTGACAATTCATTTAAAAATGTTTTAGCCCACCTGCAACCAAAAGTAAAGAGATGGAGAATAGAAGAAAAAGACAACTTGAGAACCTGATAGCAAGGAAAGTATTGATATAAGGTAAAATGCACCACTGTGCAGAGGCCAGGAATAAGGCCTATACCCCATTCAACTCACATTTTAGTGTTAGGTCTAGTCTACACACAGATTTATAGTGATCTAACTATTTCAGTTAGGGGTGGGGGGGGGTTAAACCAAAATTCTTATGCCAATGCAACCCTACCCATTATATCTTATTCTCCCTCCAGTATGGGAATGGCTATACTGGTATAGCACTTTTATACTGGTATAACTCTGTCTGCATTGAGAGGTTGTACTTAATTAGCTTTGCCAATATAAAAAAGTGTTAGAACTTGTGTTTAGATAAAGCTTTATTTTGAAGGCTTACGTGGTACATAGACTTTGTGCTGGCCTTGTACACAGAGGTGAATATCTCCATTGTGGTTCATTACTGAAATCAATCTGCTGCATAGCACTGCTCCAAGTATCAAACAAACATCTGCAAAACTGCCTTTTGTGGCGACAGAAATGATTACAGACTGCCCTATATTGTGTGGTATGGCTTTTGAGCTCCTATTGATAATTACTTGAGCATGTAGTGTTTATTTTTAGTACATAATGGATATGTTTTCTGCACAACATGTATTGATACAGATGTGTGGGAAAGGACTCAGATTATTTGTGGACATATTCCCCTGGGGCTCGCAATCACTAAACAGTACACTGTTAAACTTCTTTGTGTGACAAGACCGTTGAGTAATTATATTTAGGGCAGGAGACCTGAACTGAAGGCACTGGAATTGCATTACAGTCCATATTTGACATTTTTGTTTTGTTTTAGCAATCTTATAGAGTCTTGCCAACACTGAAAGTCATTTGTGCAAGATTTATTCCCTTCTTTTAAATTAGAGCAAGTGTATTGGCCTGAAGGTACCAGCACTTGCATTGAGCTTGGCAAGAGACTGCAGCCCAGCAGCCCTAATAAGATTACAAGGACGACTAGAAGGCCTTGATTAAGAATCTCATAGCCACAAACCAACCTTGTTTTAATCTATTCAGGACTGAAAAGACATCTGGTTGCATGACACATACAGCAGCTTAGCACCCCAGCTACAAAGACCTGAACCACACTCTGTGAATGCATTCACTGCATACACAGGGATGAACACATGTCTGAAATCAGATATGAATCCAGATAGAATTTGTTCCTATCTAGTCTAGCATTAGGGGATGCCACTGACCTGCTGGGCAAGTCACTTCACCTCTCTGTTTCTTTCCCCATCCGTACAATGAGGATAATGATATTTTCTTATCTTTTTTAAACTGTGTGTGCCATGTAAGAGCTAATTATTATATAGTAAGCTCTTAGTCATAACATGGAGCATAGAAATTAGAATGCTGCTTTGATTACACTAGATGCTAAATGAAACAGAGACACAGAAAGTATAACACAAATTAAGGACCAGATTTTGACTCACTCTAAAATAATCATGCACTGCCTTACATGATCACATTGTGAATCTCTGGAGCACAGCTTGGGCATGAGACGGATGTGGGAAAAGCGGGAGCTGCACACTTAGTACTCTTTTATCAACCCTTTTATATACCAGCCAGCAGATGAGAGTCAGCACAAGGGAGAAAATAAGCCAGACCTTTTTCAGGTCTGCTGTGAGCTACACCCTCATGGAAAACTGAACTGGGGTGCTGCAGTTACACTCTGAATTTAAAGTAAAATCACAATCCAGCCCTAAACCTAGTGTCTAATGCTGAGAATGGGTCTGTTTTCAGCACCTTTACTCATCCTAGGTTGTTCTTTATTTCATGAATAATCCTTTTGAAATCAGTGGGACTACCAAAGGACTAAGGTTCTACATAGTATAGGAGTGGGAGAATCTTACCCATTGTGAGTTGAAATATGGGTTTACTCTGATTTTGTCCTCTGGACATTTACCCTACATCTGTCATCTTGCAGTATTTGCAGAAGAGCTGCACCCTATTCTAATTTCTGTGTTTCAACTCTTAACTTCCATTGTAATTTATATCTCTGCCTCATGTAAGATTTCATCATCCAGAGAGGAGATGTAACTTAAATTTTGTTATTTTGTCAAGATGAGATATTACAGGTTACCTGAATCCATGGCTATCTGACTAAAGATTTTATGTCACTAAATTTTATGCATAAAAACATTTTATGTATTTCATCCTTATCCTTACTTGAGGACGTCAGTTTTCCATGTGGGTTCTACATTGTCTCTGCATGAAAATGGAAAAATAAGTATCTGGGGCACAATCCAGTATACATTGAATTCAATGGGACTGAAAGTTACACATCTGACTCTCTGGGATCAAGTCTACAATGAATTAGTTTGCTTACATGAATGCCACTGGTCTTTAATGGAATACAGTACAATGAGAATCTTTGAGTATAAGACATTTCCCTCTATTAACTGAACTAGTTCAGCTGTTCCTTCAACTAACCCAGTAGGTTAAGATCAAAGTGTCTAGTTTGAGCACACATGAGCTTGTACATGCTACAGGTGAACGAATCCCTCTGGAGTCTAAGTACATCACACAGCCACTTTGAATTGGTACTTTGATTGTTTCAACTACAATCCTACCAGCATATTTCAAATATGGGACTTTTGCAAAATCCCAGCATAGGCACCAACTCCATGGGTGCTGCGGGATTGGAGCACCCATGGAGAAAAATTTGTGAGTGCTCCTCACCCATTGGCAGCCAAGCTCCCCCCACCCCTACCCTCTCTTCACCTCCTTCTCTCCCGAGCGCGCCGCATCCCCACTCCTCTCCCTTTCCCTCCCAGAGCTTCCCACCTGCAGCCTAACAGCTGTTTGGCGGCACTTAGGACTTTCTGGGTGGGAGAGGGAGGAGTGGGGATGTGGCATGCTCGGGGAGAAGGTGGTAAAGAGGCAGGGCAGGGACTTGGGGGAAGGGGTGGAATTGGGGAGGGGTTAGGGTGGTGCAGGGGGGGGTCGAAGGGGGGGGGGTCAAGCATCCATGGGGCAGAGGGGAAGTCGGCACCTATAGGCTGGGGGTCTCTTCAAACACCAAGCACTTCATTTTCTCATCTAAGCTTCATCTTGAACCATCTTCTCAACTGTCAGACTGGATGAAAGTGTAAGGATCTGTGGGACAAGAACCTGGCTCTGTAGAGCCTGGGACAGCTGATAGTCCCATATTGCTATTGGGAGGCCATGCAGAGCCCCATCCGAGGAGCACTGTGTGATTAGTCACCAGAGGAAGTATCACCCAAAGAGTCCAGTGTGATAGCATCCTGTGGCCTTCTGATTGGCCCATATTTACTATTTAACCCTGGAATGTGGCCCAGGAAGTTGACTGGGCTGCCAGGCAGACTTCTAGTTTGCTGTGACTCCAGACTGCACCAAGCCTACTGCTATCCAGTCTCAGACCTCAGTCTGACTCTTGTTTCCTAATTCCAGCCTGATAACTATCTCTACTCTCTGGCCTGTGACCACAGCCTGATTCTTACCTATTGATCCCAGCTTGCTGACTACCACATTCATGACGGTCCTTGACTTGTAGACACCAGCCCAGGTCTGGCTGTGTGTTTCCAAAGATTTATTTTATTTTTTCAAAAGAACTTTGAACTTTCTTTGTCTCTTTTCCCTCCTGTAGTTTAATGTTGACTCTGATGTCTAGGAAAGAGTTTCACATCTCCCTCTGCTTTCAACGTTATGGGACTGACAGAACACGAGTAACTTTCCACACCAGACTACTCTGTGTCAAACATCATCTGATCTTTGTTAGCACTGTGCCTTGTTTCTTGTAACAGATTTTTTTCCTCATCACTGCTTTATGTTTTGGTGTTTGCTCTTTTGTGATTTGTTCAGCTGCTGAAAGAGACAATGTATTAGGCTGAGGGTTATCTCAATTTTCAGATAACCATCCTTCTGACAGGAATTAAATCTTTTAATCGCTTCAGTCTTCTCCTTCAAAGGTGAGGAGAATTTGTCTGGGCTAGCAGGAGAAATAACTTTGAGTTGTTATTATTATTAACCTTGCTGACATGCCATGAAAAAGATCCTCTGAACTAGGGGAACAAATGGTGAATAATCAGGGAAATGGCTGAAGTAAATGCACACTGAGACCACAGGGAGGTGAGGTATGAATGCCACCTAGAGCTACCCAAGGGGGTAAGTTTGAGTCAATCAAGAGACTACTGAACTGGCAGGTGGGGATATGTCAATGAAGTGCTTGAAGAGGTGGAAGAAGGAGAATGTAGGGTTATCAGGGTTGAGACAAGCACAGATACAATAAAATGGCAGTGAGGTTACAGCGCAGATTGACTGTAGGCCTCTGGTCTTAAGATCAAACAGTGAGAAGAAACGTTGGCTGTGCCAGACATGGGCTAGGTCTTATAAATTTGCCTAACCCAGAAATCAAAGTGACAGGCAGAGTCTAATTCATAGGCCCTTGCAGAAAATCCACATGACTGAGAACCAGGAATAAGGATGCTAGGAACTGGAGCAACTCTACTTTGAAAAGCTCTGGCTCCAGGTGCATTGCACATTTGCATAAGCCTTAGTGGAATACAGATAGGGGCCATCACTCAAAGAAGAGTGGGTGCTGTCACAACTTATCCCCTGCTACAGGGGTTTTCAACCTTTTTCTTTCTGAGCCCCGCACCCCCCAGCATGCTATAAAACCTCCATGGCCTTGTTGAACCTCATAAGGTTTTTTTTGGCCCAATCCTCTAATTTGTGTAGGTCCCTCTGTATCTGATCCCTACTCTCTAGTGTATCTACCACACCTCCTAGTTTAGTGTCATCTGCAAACTTGCTGAGAGTGAAGTCCACACCATCCTCCAGATCATTAATAAAGATATTAAACAAAACCGGCCCCAGGACTGACCCTTGGGGCACTCCGCTTGAAACCGGCTGCCAACTAGACATCGAGCCATTGATCACCACCCGTTGAGCCCGACGATTTAGCCAGCTTTCTATCCACCTTACAGTCCATTCATCCAGCCCATACTACTTTAACTTGGTGGCGAGAATACTGTGGGAGAGCGTATCAAAAGCTTTGCTAAAGTCAAGGAATAACACACCCACTGCTTTCCCCTCATCCACAGAGCCAGTTATCTCATCATAGAAGGCAATTAGGTTAGTCAGGCACGACTTCCCCTTGGTGAATCCATGCTGACTGTTCCTGATCACTTTCCTCTCCTCTAAGTGTTTCATAATTGATTCCTTGAGGACCTGCTCCATGATTTTTCCAGGAACTGAGGTGAGGCTGACTGGCCTGTAGTTCCCCGCATCCTCCTTCTTCCCTTTTTAAAAGATGGGCACTACATTAGCCTTTTTCCAGTCATCCGGGACTTCCCCCAATCGCCATGACTTTTCAAAGGTAATGGCCAGTGGCTCTGCAATCACATCCGCCAACTCCTTTAGCACCCTCGGATGCAGCACATCCGGCCCCATGGACTTGTGCTCGTCCAGTTTTTCTAAATAGTCCTGAACCACTTCTTTCTCCACAGAGGGCTGGTCACTTTCTCCCCATACTGTGCTGCTCAGTGCAGCAGTCTGGGAGCTGACCTTGTTCGTGAAGACAGAGGCAAAAAAAGCATTGAGTACATTAGCTTTTTCCACATCCTTGTCACTAGGTTCCCTCCCTCATTCAGTAAGGTGCCCACACTTTCCTTGACTTTCTTCTTGTTGCTAACATACCTGAAGAAACTCTTCTTGTTACTCTTAACGTCTCTTGCTAGCTGCAACTCCAAGTGTGATTTGGCCTTCCTGATTTCACTCCTGCATGCCTGAGCAATATTTTTATACTCCTCCCTGGTCATTTGTCCAATCTTCCACTTCTTGTAACCTTCTTTTTTGCATTTAAGATCAGCAAGGATTGCACTATTTAGACAAGCTGGTCGCCTGCCATATTACTATTCTTTCTACACATCGGGATGGTTTGTTCCTGCGACCGCAATAAGGATTCTTTAAAATACAGCCAGCTCTCCTGGACCACTTTGCCCTTCATGTTATTCTCCCAGGGGATCCTGCCCATCTGTTCCCTGAGGGAGTCAAAGTCTGCTTTTCTGAAGTCCAGGGTCCATATTCGGCTGCTTTCCTTTCTTCCTTGTGTCAGGATCCTGAACTTGACCATCTTGTGGTCACTGCCTCCCAGGTTCCCATCCACTTTTGCTTCCCCTACTAATTCTTCCCTGTTTGTGAGCAGCAGGTCAAGAAAAGCTCTGCCCCAAGTTGGTTTCTCCAGCACTTGCACCAAGAAATTGTCCCCTACACTTTCCAAAACCTTCCTGGATTGTCTGTGCACCGCTGTATTGCTCTCCCAGTAGATATCAGGGTGATTAAAGTCTCCGATGAGAACCAGGGCCTGCAATCTAGCAACTTCTGCTAGTTGCCAGAAGAAAGCCTCGTCCACCTCATCCCCCTGGTCTGGTGGTCTATAGCAGACTCCGACCACGACATCACCCTTGTTGCTCACACTTCTCAACTTTATCCAGAGACTCAGGTTTTTCCGCAGTTTCATACCGGAGCTCTGAACAGTCATACTCCTCTCTTACATACAACACAACTCCCCCACCTTTTCTGCCCTGCCTGTCCTTCCTGAACAGTTTATATCCATCCATGATAGTACTCCAATCATGTGAGTTGTCCCACCAAGTCTCTGTTATTCCAATCGCATCATAGTTCCCTGATTGTGCCAGGACTTCCAGTTCTCCCTGCTTGTTTCCCAGGCTTCTTGCATTTGTGTACAGGCACTTAAGATAACTCATCGTTCGTCCCTTTTTCTCAGTATGAGACAGGAGTCCTCCCCTCTTGCGCTCTCCTGCTTGTGGTTCCTCCCAGGATCCCATTTCCCCACTTACCTCAGGGCTTTGGTCTCCTTCCCCCGGTGAACCTAGTTTAAAGCCCTCCTCACTAAGTTAGGTGGCGCCCGTCTCTGCCTAGCACTCCTCCTTCTTGGAACACCATCCCATGGTCAAAGAATCCAAAGCCTTCTCTCCAACACCACCTGTGTAGCCATTTGTTGACTTCCACGATTCGACAGTCTCTACCCAGGCCTTTTCCTTGCACAGGGAGGATGGACGAGAACACCACTTGCTCCTCAAACTCCTTTATCCTTCTTCCCAGAGCCACGTAGTCTGCACTGATCCGCTCAAGGGCATTCTTGGCAGTATCATTGGTGCCCACGTGGAGAAGCAGGAAGGGGTAGCGATCCAAGGGCTTGATGAGTCTCGGCAGTCTCTCCGTCACATCGTGTATCCTAGCTCCTGGCAAGCAGCAGACCTCTCAGTTTTCCCGGTCGGGGCGGCAGATAGATGACTCAGTCCCCCTGAGGAGGGAGTCCCCGACCACCACCACCCTCCTCCTCCTTTTGGGAGTGGTGGTCGTGGAACCCCATTCCGAGGACAGTGCATCTTTTGCCTTCCAATCTGTGGAGTCTCCTTCTGCTCCCTTACCTCAAATGGGTCATCTAGTCCACTCTCCGCATTAGTACCTGTAGAGAGAACATGGAAATGATTGCTCACCTGTATCTCCATTGCTGGCACATGGACACTCCTCTTTCTCCTTCTGGAGGTCACAGGCTGCCAAACTTCTTCACCATCCTTCTGTCCCTGCTGCGCCTGTTCTGAATCTTCAGAACATTGTGGCCATAGAAGCATCTCCTGACGTCTGTCCAGGAAATCTTAATTTTCCCTTATGCAACGCAGAGTCGATACTCATTTCTCCAGACCTCGAACCTTCTCTTCCAACATGGAGACCAGCTTGCACTTTGTACAGACAAAGTCGCTTCAGTCCTGCGGAAGAAAGACAAACATGGCACAACCTGTGCAGGTTACAACAGCTGATCGCTCACCTGCCATATCACCTTCCTCTTAAGAGCTTCCTCAGCTGTTGCAGGAACTACTCAGAAGATGAAAGCCTCAGTGAGCTCTCCCTAGGCAAACTCCCTCTGTTAGCCTCTGCTGTTCACCGCTCAGCTGGTTCGCTGCTGACTGCCCTTATATACCTGTCAGGCCCACTTAAGGCCCACCTGGAACAAAGCACTCCCAATTCACACTTTTCAAACAAACAAGCAAGCAATCAAGCACACGGTTAAACTGACAAACTGTCCCAGCAACAGACACTCAGATACTCACCAACACAGCCCCCCAATGCAGCACTTAGCATACCTCCTTTCAGACAGATCCCAGGCAAACTCCCTCTCTTAGCCTCTGCTGTTGCTACTCAGATTGTGAGCATGTCACCCCTTAACTTTCCGTTTGTTAAATTAAATAATTTGAGCTTCTTGAATTTATCACTATAAGATATGTTTTCTAATCCTTTAATCATACTTGTAGTTCTTCTATGAATCCTCTCTAATTTATCATCATCCTTCTTGATTAATGGACACCAGAACTGGACTCAATATTCCAGCAGTGATTGCACCAGTGTCAAATGCAGATGTAAAATAACATTTTTACTTCTACTCAGAATTCCTCTGTTTGTGCATCTAACAATCTCTTTAGTCCTACTTGCCACAGCGTTGCACTCAGAGTCATGTGCAGCTGCTTATCCACCATGACTTCAGGAGCCTATCCAATCTTAGAGTGACATCTTGTGTCTTGGCTCAAGGAAGACAACACACTGTCCTGTTGTCCACCTGTCCCTTGCAGAATATTCTTTCAATTCTTCCTAGTACCGAATCCCCAATAAGGAGTGTCTGTCTTCCTTTGCCAATTGGAGACCTTTTTCTTTTTTTTTTTCTTTTTTTGGAACAACTAGATTTTCTTGCAGGTTGGGCTGAACTGCCATCCACAAATGTGTCCCATACATCTCTCTGTTCCCTTGGGCCAGTTGGATCTTCAGAGAGGACCTGGTATCAATTGGAAACTTCTAGCCATGTGACATTTCTTCTGGTCCTCTTCTCTTTGATGCCACAGCTTGCCCATCCTCATAGGTCTCTAACCATGTAGAATGCTACCTTGACCTCTTGCCTCTGGGGGTTATCAATTACCATTGATCAATTGTTTCTTCTCTGATTTCTTCTCTCCCCCCAGCTCCTTGGTGGACAGTTCCTTTCTTCCTTGATCCTGGAATACTATTGCTGTTTCCTGAACATGGTTGTCTAGGAATTCCTCAGCTTCTCTCATGCTCTGTGATGTCTTTACTTGCCCCTCAAATCCAAGAATCTTTTCTTCCAGAACAGCCACCAACTTGTTCTCCATACACAGAAAGTCTCTTCTGGCTCCAGGCAGGAAAACAAACATTACAAATCCAGTGGGGGTCACCACCACTTTTCCATTTCTGGCCATCGTGGAATTGAACATAGAGCAGGACCTGAAGGAAAGTCTTTCACACTCCCTCTCTAGCTCTCCTGTTAGCTGCCTCTATTCACAGCTCTTGAGTTCGCCTAGCAAGTGATTTTTTATACCAAGTCTCTGTGCTTAACTCAGGTTATCCCCTTCCCCACCACAACCATGGAGAGATTAACCACTCAGACTTCATTGGGGTCAACCAAGAGGTTCAGTGGTCCAAGTCAAAAGGATACCAAGATACCAACAAACAGACCCGTTTCTGCTACTTACTCAGGGGCCCATGGCCTGTGGCCCAGCTATGCAGCCTATACACAGAGAACAAACAGTCAAACAAATAACCCACAAACAGACCAAATGTACCACTCCCTAAGTCCCACAACCTCCAAGTTCAAATTCCACAGCTATACCATAAAAAACTCTCCTGTTAGTTGCCTCTGTTTGCAGCTTATGGGAAACCTAAGCTTATAAGAGATCAACAGTGGCTCCCGCCTGATCACAGGTTACCTTTCTGGCCCCCTCTGTGATCCTCCTCCGGCCCTCCTCAGGAACCAGCCAATTATCATTCAAATTCAGTTCCCACCCCCAAGGCTGCAAATGAGTAATCTGTGTGAAGCATCCACCCAGGAGTCCAATCCTCTGCGTACACAGCAGCATATGTTCTTTTTGGTCTTTGTCCCACAACTTACTCCATCATACAATTTCATTTAACCCTTATCCTATAACATCTCATATCATACCATTTTAATTTAACATAGTCCCTTCTCTGCAGGTGCTGAGAGATCCCTCTGAGCTGACTAGTAACTGGATCCAACCAGAATAAATATTGCTTGCATATAGTCAGGGGAGATATTGGATCTACAAGGCCCCCATAGCTCAATGATCATTGATCTGGTAACGAGGGAGACTTAGAAGGATACTTCACTTTTAACAAAGTACTAGCACAAGATCTGGATAATCAAACGACCATCAGCCTTTCCTTGGGGACAGGGCAGGGCAACAAATGTCAAAAGTGTCTGAGCACAATTCTGGAGCCCTGAGAGCTGCTCAGATATAAGCTAGCTCGACCCTGGAGTTGAACTGATATGTCCTGTGCCCTGCTACATGCCTGACGGAGGTGTGCACCAACAGTGAATGAGGTCACTGAGCAGTCATGTCATATTCAAAGTTGGGAGAAGTAACTACACTATCCAAAGAGCAGTAGTACCCAGCCCAGAGACACTTATCTCTAGTGCATTGGAAATTAGTGGTATCCCTTTAAATAGTTTGCGAGCCTTCTAGTGGTTCCCTGTGGTCTGGTTTTAGAAACTGCCAGAGCAGCGGTGTGTATATAAAGCAAGGGCTTGCATGTTGTGTATTGTTAGTAAACACAGTCATTTGGACTCCACTGTGCCCTTGTGGGTACTTCATATTATGCTTGTTCTGTAAAGAGCAAAAGACACAACACTGTCCAAATATGCAGCGATTCTAAGGTGACAATAATGATGCAGAGAAAGCAGATCTAACCTTTGCTCAAAGAGAAAGGTTGATTTCCCACCCCAGCAATATTTCAGGAAGCTGGCTTTGTCTAATGCTGTCCAGCAGCTAGAGCTAGATCAGGACTTTGAGGAGTACCTGACTGTGGTACTAGAGATTACCCTATTTTTTCCCTCAAATGTGCCTGTTTTCTTCCCCATCCACGTGAGAGGTGAAGTATTCACTAGACCTGAACCTATAGTTCAAGGCTCTACAATCTTCTTATTATGGCAAAGAACTCACCACCAATGGAGGACCTACATCACATCTTTGCCTTAATAAAAAGTTTCAAAAGGAAACAGCTGTCTCAAGAGCAGCGGGGCAGTCATGATGACATTGATGACTGGAGAAAAGAGAAGCCATGCTTCTTCAAAGTAGTCCAGAGGGATTCAGAAGGGTTACATTAGACAGCTCACAAACTATTTAAAGGGATGACACTCATTTCCAGTACAGTAGAGATATATGTCTCTGGGCTTGGTATTACTGTTCTTTGGATAATGTAGTTACTTCTCCCAACTCACTCCCAATAGTAACGCAAACATAAAGAGATACGCAAGTCTCCATAAAGACTAAAAATAAAATTCAAAAAAGGGAGGCAAGGAAATTAGCCACCTATGCAGCTTCCACCAGTGGGGGTAAGAGAGATGTCTCATACAGGGAGTGTGCATGCCCAGCCGGACAACTCATAGAATCATAGAATATCAGGGTTGGAAGGGACCTCAGGAGGTCATCTAGTCCAACCCCCTGCTCAAAGCAGGACCAATCCCCAACTAGATCATCCCAGCCAGGGCTTTGTCAAGCCTGACCTTAAAAACCTCTAAGGAAGGAGATTCCACTACCTCCCTAGGTAACCCATTCCAGTGCTTCACCACCCTCCTAGTGATTTTTCCCCCTAATATCCAAGCTAAACCTCCCCTACTGCATTACTCCTTGTTCTGTCAGAGTAATCAGACCCCAAAACCAGGATCATGAACTGCTCCTCAGTTTGAAATATGAAGAACTGATAGAGGATCAAACTTTCTTCTATGATGGAGTGTTTGCCTTGGCTTTGGCATCCAATATTTAATGTGTCAGTCGCAGGATGCCATGTAGCGACTGAATGAAACCATGGAAAACTATTCTGAGTGACAGCATGAGAGAGAGAAGAAGCTAAAAATGCCACTCAGCAAACGTAGTGCTGAGAGAAAGCAACATGGTAAAGGAGCAGTTCCAGGGCATAGAACAGGCCTTCCTTATGGAGTGGAGAAAGTAGGGATTTGCACTCTTGGTTTCCTCTCCATGACAACTGCAGACAGATTCAAAGAGTCTCAGAAACACCTTCAAGAGCTCGCTTCTCCATCCTACAAAGACTAAGGCAGGTACTTCCCTTACTGACAAAGGGTGGGGTTCACATGGGTCATAACAGAAACACCATCACAGGTGGAGATTTCTCCTGATTCTTTGCTTCTGATGCTTAGTTGCAATGTAGCTGATACAATAGGAGTAGTAGAGGGGTCCCAGTGAGTCTTTCACAGCTAATCTGGCACGATGGTTGGGTGAATATGGCAAAATCCATGAGTGTGCATTTAGGGCTAGAGCCTGCAAACTTTACTTTTGTGAGCTATCCCAGTGGTAGCTCAGAGAAGGACTTCAGGAGCGAGCCCTTCACACAGTTCTGACACACAGTCACAACTTGAATACACAAACAGGTTCAGCTGTTTTATAACATTCAAAGAAAAAGGGGAAAGCAAATTAAAATGCCCCAAACCAGATACACAATCAAGCCACCAGGCTCATCAGGAAATCGTGCAGCATGAGCCTCTTGTCAGCAGGATAGAGGAGAGCGTGTGCTTGTGGGAGTTTCCTAATAACAGACAAAAGGCTGTCTCCTAAACATGAAGGGCAATGTCATTCTACAGGCACAAATCCTTTAGCACCTTCCTTATTGGTTATAGAATAATGGCTCAGCCAGCATAGAGATTAATTTATTCTGAGCCAGTGGAGCTGGAAGGGTGCACAGATTGAAAGAAAAAAAAAATCTGTTATTCTAGGGAAAGCATTAAATACCCTGTAAAGGAACCAGAAGATCTGTGACAAAAAGGGCAGAAAGAGCCTCATTAAGATGAGAGCTGGTTGGGTACAGGGATCAGGATTGGGACATGGGTTGTGAGGTCAGTTAAAATACAGCAATCTAACTGACCATCAGCAATTCAGAGAGGGTGAAGTCAGCAATGGGGTGTCACCCTTCTGATGACCTCATCTCCCAAGTATGTTCTGTCAGGACGCATCTCTGCCTCACTATAGAGAGGCAGGGAGAGAAGCAGCTCACAGCCTGCTTCCTCCGTTCTGCCAGAGCTTCACCAGCCAGGCTCTGTCATTGTTAAAGGTGGACCCACACCAAAGAATTCAGATCCAGATCTGGATCTCACCCCTTCTCCCAAAGATAGGGTTGCTGAGATCTGGGGTTATGGTCTATGTCCATCTCTAAGAGATAATATGGTGATAAAGTTACAGCATGTATTAGTAGACTCACAGCAAATATATAATCTTCACCTCCCTAAGTAAGTCCAGTGAATTTCTTGAATATATTAAGAAAGGGTTACTAGAGATGGTTCTCCACTCTCTAGCTCTCCTAGTATTTATGCTTGATGAAAAGTGAAGGGTTCATCATTTTTTCTTTCCACAGAGCCCATAATCCAAAGAGAGAGAGAGAGCAAGAGAGAGAGAAGAGAGAATGACAGCCAGACACTGCTGACCATCAGAGAAGCCCAGAAGACCGCAAGGAGCAGTTCAGAGACTGCCTCACACTCATAAAATGGAAAGAACCTTAATCTTTGCTTAAGGCCAAGTGGTGAACCTCTTACTCCTATCGCTGAGCAGTTATTTGCTGAAATAGAGCCGTTGACTCCAGCGGGACTGCTTGTATGAGAAGAAGCTCACCATGATGAGTAACTTCTCCACAGTCTCATCCGTTGTCCATTTGGGAATGGACAGCTCTTGTGCATGAGTTTGTGCACATCTGTTGTGTTCTATGAAGGCCAGAAAATGCTACTTTTTTATAGAGGTAAAATTTCCAGAAATGTTGAAGGCTTGGAAAAAAACATTTTTCCCCAGAAAAAGAACCCAACACATTTTGGAAAAAACTGAAATATCTGATGTAGTGAGTTGCTTAATGAAGCTAAATTTGATATGTTTATTTAAGGCTGAGAAATGTAGTATGTATAATGGAGTTAGCACATAGAAATTACTGCTAGGTAATATTTATGAAATAAATAAATATAAAGTCTTTATTTTTGAATAATGACAAATGTACTTAATATTAGAGATGAAGCTGCACACTGTGTATGTTTTGCCTTTTGACATATCTCTAAAATACAGAACAAATATTGACAATAGACAGCATCAATATTGTTGGCATGTAAACAAAAAGGAAGGCTATATCTATAGGGCTCAGAAATAATATGTAAATAGAGATTGATGTTGTAAGGCAGACTCAGAAGAAACTCGTGTTTCTAGAGAAAAAGTTTGGAAAATGAACATCTCTATTCATATTTGTTATAATGTAGATAACACAGCACAGTGTTAAGGGCCATCAGTAATTTTGGCAATATATATCCAAACTTTATAGTAAAAAACATACTCTTTAATAGTGCATTATCATCATATATAGAGTAAGTGTCATAATTTTAGGCAAAACTGGCCATCCTATAAACAAACAAATTTAATATAACTTAAATAGTTTAATTACTAATATAATCTCAGAAATGCCAGCATAATTCATTTTTTTCCTTCTGACTTCTCTAATCAGAATCTGTGCCTGAAAGATCCACAGCTTCTGACTGTGAACTTTTATTATGATCTTCACATACTTTAAACTGAATAGTTGCATGAATTCATACAAGTGTCTCAATTCTTTCACGTTAGCCTCTTTCTTGATTTGGCATCTCTATTTCCAAGTGTTGACCAGTTCCTTTCACATGCTGCAGAAGTTGGAGGACTCTGAAGAAGAGGAGAAGCAAGAAGAATTGGAGATTGTGTTGTACAAAGACTTTGCCATCATGTTGTAGGAGCAATATAATTGTCATATTCCCAGACTGCACTTCTGGATCACATATCTGAAGAGTTTTTGTATTCTGCAATATTTGAAAATTCTTTTCCAACAGCTAGTGCTAAGTGTGTTGCTTGTTTTGTAATCCTGTCAAATGATGTAACAATGTTATCATCACTAACATTACTACCTTTGAACCTTATAGCTAAGAGGTTTGCAGAAAATTCTTCTGTCTACAAATAAAATCTTTTGCTTTTATTTCTTTGTGACTGGTGAGTGGAAATGCACTTAGATTCTCAAAAACAGATAATTTTAAGTCTATTAATGTTTGACACGAGTTTGTTGTCTGAATCAGATATAGTGATTGCAGAAACAATTGGCTGTAGAATCTTCAGAGTGTGCTGCAGAAGATATCCTCATTAAATATAGTGTGTTGTACACTTTTAACTGCTTTAAGATTTTCAGTTATCGCTGTTTCTTGAAGAGCTTCTTTGCTTTGTAATAAACTTTCAAATTACATCAACACACTTCCCCATCTTCTTTTGATCGAAAGTTTCGTTGTTACTCTTACCATGCCTTTCTTCCTGCTTCTTAAAGACTGCAGCTACAATGTGACAGTATTTGTCACATGTTCTATAACTTATTTTGCTCTTTTACAGATCTTTCCTGGCGTGTCCAATTTCATGAAATCATTAAGAAACAGGTTTAAGCCATTTGGAGTAATATGTGGATATTTGTCCATTATGATGTTCTGTGCTGCTTTCATATCACTGGCATTGTCAGTCAGCAGAGCAAATACTTCCCCACTTCAAATCTTATCTAGTACTTCACATAGTTCACTACTAATATGCTTTGCAGTATGTCTGTTCTCTCCTGCTTCAATGCTTTTGAAAAAGACTGGTTGAGGTGTTGCTAGTTATTACAAAGTTTATGATTCCTTCCTCCAGTACATTTGTTCACTCATCTGTAAGTACTGCCAGACAAAATGCTTAATTGATTTTCTCTTGCATAGTTTGTATTACACATGCATATTCTGACTGTAGAAGAGGTTTGATCTAAGGAATGTCTCTTGGGTATGATCATCTTAATAGTTTAAATGTTGCCTGCCAATAACTGTTTTTAGTGACTGATAGTGGAGAACCAGAAACATATATTGGTCTTGTGAGAACTTGGTCATTTTTTTGTTGATATTCAAGTGTCATATTGTCTATAAAAGAAGTCACTGTTGGGAATCTTTTGGAGCTAGTTGGTTGAGATGCCCATTGTTTCCTGATGACTGAAGAACTGAAGTTGTGTGTAAAACACTTCTGGATGGTGATGTCACAGAAGCTGGACAACTTCTAGATCAAGAACGTTTGTTGCAAGTGCAACCACCGTCTCTGTCACCTACCTCACACTGTTCTTCTTCACCTTTACTTCCATACACGAAGGACTTTTTAATGTCTGCCTGGGGATTTCATACAAGGATGTGTTTGCTCATCCTGCTAGAATTTGGAAATGCACATTTCATTTGGCAAAATTTGCAAAATACATATCTTTTTTGTTTGAATGACTTTCAGTGTGGCAATGATTCTATATGTTAGAATATAGTTGCATGATTTTTGCTTAGAGAGATGAAAAAATAATTAGAGCACCTACATGCCAGGTGCAGTTTGTTCCTCCTGTAGATCTAAAGGGTCAGGCTTTCATCATGCCAAGTAATGCCTTGTGCTACAGCAGCTGATATTGACATGAATGGCACTACTTGTGGAGTAAGATATTGCTCAAAGTGAAAAAGGGTGGCCCAATCCATTGCTTTCATCCCATAGAAAGAAAATAAACCTCTGTTTTTCTCTCACAATGTGAACATTCATCTCTCTGAAGTTGAGATAATAAGAAATAAGATCATGCTTCAGAGCTTCATCCATTTGCCTACTCTAGGATATGTAAGGAATTCCGCCCCCCTAGTTCAAAATTGGCCAGATGATTTTTCCTCCCGATCCTCTTCCAGATGATTTTTCCTCCCGATCCTGAATTATGAGATATTTGCCAAAGCTGGAAGCAGAACTACAGGTTAGATGGGACTAATAGTCTGATATATTTCACAAAATCCTATGGTTGTACCTGCTTAGCTGTGCCACTCTTGCTCTCATACTCAATTATACTGATCACGAGCTTTGGGGTCAGGAAGGAATTTTCCTCTAGATCACATTGGCTGCGATCTTGGAGGTTTTTCACCTTCTTTGAAGCATTGAGCAGGGATTGACTGCTGGGATGGTCTGGGAACATCACACAAAACCTATTCCTGACATTGGAGTGACCTCGCACATGACTAGCACTTCTGTTCTTCCTGTGGCTCACAACAATTTAGTCTTCTGAAAAGTCCAAGTATTACAATTGAAATAGTTCCCACCTGAATCACTGCTGTGGATTTGGTTCAATAACATTATTTTGGAAACATTACAAAGTGAGTTCTTTTTTGCTCTACAGTTGGGGTTTACGTGCATTTACAGTGCATTTTCAGATAGTAGAACCACAGACTTTGCCATAAGAATTGAGATATCCTATGTCCTTTCAAGAGCTGTCCTCAAAAGGGCCTGGTGAAAATTCCTCTGATCTGGGAGATTGAATGGTGAATACTCAGAGAAATGGATGGAGCGAGTGCATGCTGAGACCAAGGGAAAAATTAGGGCTATAAAACACCTACAGCAATCCAAGATGATACAGCACTAAGACCAAAACTAGACTCCAACAAGGAGGCTGTTGAGGTGGCAGGTTGGGGTGTGTCAATAAGAATCTGAGGGTGTGTAGAGGAACTTAAAAGCAGGGTTAGCATGGTAGAGACAATGGCATAGAGTCCACAGCCGAGACCATCTCTAATACTCTGTTGTTAAGGTGAAACCGATAGAAGAAATGATGTCTCGGCCAGATGTGCTATTTCTTACATAATTGTCCAACCCGAAAAGCAAAGGGTCAGGCAGAGTCTAAGGCTGCTGCCCTTGCAACAAATGCAATCAGAATTAAATGTTGCCTCCTGTACTGAAGGGACTTACTGGACCTACAAGTATTGGTTCCCTGAGGTCAAAGATAATTGATCTTGAAAAGATATTAAAAAGGTAAGAGAGACTTATAGTGCGACCTCCCTTTGGAAGAGCCCTTGGCACATGATCTGGAGAATCAAACCACCATCAGCCTTTCCTTGGTGATAGGTAAAGAAGAATACAAAATGACAGAGTACAATACAGGTGCTCTGAGAACTGCTCAGAGATAAGCAGGATGGACCTTAGAGATCAGCCAGCGTGTCCTGCACTCTGTTACATGTTCTGAGAGAGGTGTGCACTGACCAATGAGAAGGTTTGCAAGTAGTCATGTTATATCCATAATAAGTAGAAGTAACTACATTGTCCCAAGAGTGGTAATATCAACTCCAGAGACGTCCATTTCTACGGTACTGGAACTGAGTATTGCATATTGTGTATTGTTAATAAACAGGGCTTTGGGGTTCAACTGTGACTTTGTGGTTCCTTCCTTTGTTCTGTAGAAAGGAAAGACACAATACAGTCCAAACATACCATGACTCTACAAAGACAGTAAATCATGCAGGAAGAAGCAGATCTAACCGCTGCCTAAAGGGGAAGGATTATTACCCACTGCAGCAAGATTTCAGGAAGTTGGCTTTCTCTAGATTATGACTCTGTGTAGTACCTGACTGTGGGCACCAGAGATTTCTCTATTTCTTCCTCACATGTGCCTGCTTTTTTCCTTGACATTTTGAGAGCTCAGCTCTTACTAAGATTTGATCCTGAAGTTCAGGACTCTAGTGTCTGTTATGGCAGAGAACATGCCACCAACAGTGGGCCTTCACCCTGGAAGCATCTGTCTCAAGAGCAGTCAGGCACGGATGTTGATTTTGCTGGCTGAAAAAGAGAACTCATGCTTTGAGGCAGTAGTCAAGAGTCATTCAAAGGGGTTAGACTAGAAACTACTACCACATTGAGCCTCCCAGACCCAGTTATCTATGTGGTGACCGATACAGACACACACACATAAAGGGAGACTCAAGTCCCCCTCAGTGAGGCCTATCAGATCTAATCTCAGCCCAAAGGAAAATATTTATTTTCCACTCCAGCAAGATTTTAGGAAGTTGGCTTTTTCCAGCAGTTGCCAGCCACTAAAATTAGATCAGGACTCTGAGGAATACCTGACTGTAGTATCAGAGATTGACCTATATTTTACACAAATGTTCCAGCTTTCCTTCACCTTGCCAGAATTTGATCCTGTAAGGCTCTAGCATCTGTTATGGTAAAGTACTTGCCACCAACAAAGAACATTCACCCTGGATGCATCTGTCTTAAGAGCAGCAAGGCAAGCATGTTGATTTTGATAACTGGAGAAGGAAAACCATCCTTTCTTGTATAGGTAAAGACTCATTCTAGAAGTTATCACAAATTCAATGGCCATCCCAGACTCAAGGATCTATCTAGTTTTGTGTATTGTTAACTGTGTAAAAGTTACAAGTCATTGCTTTAAATCCTAAGGGTTTTCCTAGTCCTCTTTGTGGGAGGGCGGGGGAGGGGAGGGTGGTATCTGTAGGGAAGCATGTCATCAGAGTAGGTCTTTTTAGAGCCTGCCTAGCATAAAGTCGCTTGAATGGTGCTTCTCTGTTTTAGGGAGTAGCCTACTTTGTCTTGCACTGTTGTTGGGACCTTCTACATGATTGTTCTGAATTCTAAGGAATAAGGCAGTGTTATGCTGAAAACTTTTTATCTAACTCCTGTATGTGTATGCTATGAACATAACAGTAAATGCCAACAAAGGAGGGTTGTTTTTTTTTTTTTTAAGTTTAAAGGTAAAATGACTACATATAGCATTATGGACAGTTTCCAATGTAATGAAAAAAATGCAATATATAGTCAGAAACTAGAGCAGTATTTTTATGCAAATGATATAAAAATAAACTGGCTCCATCATCCCATGACTCGAAAGAATAGCCTCAGCAAGGGGTGAATAAGATGATGACACAGGTCAGCACCTCTCACAGAATTCAAACAAAATGGAGGGAGCCATGTTTCTGCTGTTTAAGGACATCACACCAGAAGAAGGAGTGTTTCTGTAATAAGCTGAAGTGGAAGAAGTGAGGTAAGAGGGGACATGATGTCTGGGCTGGCCACAATGAACCACCACAGCACACCAAAGAATACACCAAGAGGCAGCCATCAGAGCCTACAAGTGGGAGCCAGCAAACTAGTTAAGTGAGTGTGGAGGAGTTGGGCTCTAAATTAAGGTTGCCAACTTTCTAAGGACACAAAACTGAGGACCCTTGCCCTGCCCCCTACCCCATTCCTTCCCCGAGGCCTTGCCCCGCTCTTCTCCGAGGCCCCGCCCCATACGTTCCCTCCATCTCTTGCTCTACCCCACACTCAGTCCCTTTCACTGGGCTGGGTCAGGGGATTGAGGTGTGGGAGGGGGTTGAGGGCTCCGGCTGGGGGGTGTGCAGGCTCGGAGGGGGGAGGTGGGGATGAGGGGTTTGGGGTGCAGGAGGGGGCTCAGGGTGAGGAGGGGGGCTGTGGTGTGCAGGGTGTGCAGGGTGCAGGCTCCAGGAGGGAGTTTGGTACGGGAGTGGACTTTGGGCTGGGACAGGGGATTAGGGTGCAGGAGGGGGTTCAGGATGCAGGGTCCCGGTGGCGCTTACCGCAGCTCCTAGGAAGCGGCTGCCAGGTCTCTACAGCCCCTAGGTGCATGAACTGCCAGGGAGGCTCTGTGCGCTGCACTCGCACCCACAGGCGCTGCATCCACAGCTCCCATTCGTTGCAGTTCCAGGCCAATGGGGGCTGCAGAGCCAGCATTTGGGGCATGGGTAGCATGCGGAGCCTCCCTGGCAGCCCATGTGCCTAGGGGCTGCAAGGACCTGGCGGCTGCTTCTGGGAGCCACACGGAGCTAGGGAAGGCAGGAAGCCTTAGTCCTGGGCCCTTGCTGCGCTGCCAACCAGACTTTTAATGGTGCCGCCCGGGTCTGTTTTCGACCAGGTGTTCCAGTCGAAAACCGGATGCCTAGCGACCCTTTTTGAAAGCAGGTTGTGCCCTAGATGAAAGATTTGCAAGCTGTACCGTGTCACATAACTGTATGTGGTAGAAAATGAACAGACATCTCAGCCTGCATAGTATTTTAATATAAAAGTAAATGATGTGATATTGATAAAGGAAGTAGATGCAGGAGAAGCATTATCTGATTTCTGAAGTGTAAATATATATATATGTATAAAAATAACACCAACCCCCCAAAAACATACACATTTCCTTTGGTAAGATTAAGAGAAAATAATGTGCTTTTACTGAATTACAATAAAGAGTGGATAGGAATATTAGGCAGTCACCCTGTCACTGTAACTTATAAATGTATCCGTTCACCATTAGAGTTAATTGTAATGGAAGGAAATGGCCCTCAACTGATGGGCCTCAATTGGCTATAGGAGCCTGAATTGGGTTGGAGTGTGGAACACCACATGCCAGACAGAGTGGGGGCATTGACAGAACAATACAAAGCTGTATTTACTATGGACATGAGGTTGGTAAAAGGCATAACAGTCAGGCTGGTTACATTTGACAAGGCTATTCCTAAATTTCTGAAAGCTAGACCTGTGTTATATGCACTGTCAGAGTTTATGGAAAAGCAATTGGATGAACAGCAGGTCATAATTTCACCTGTGGGGTTCCATGAATGGGTTGCACTAAGTGTGTGCATTCCAAAAAGGATGCCAGTGTAAGAATTTGTGGGGACTATAAAGTCGGCATAAAGCCTGAGCTGGAATTGGACCAATATCCAATTCCTAAACCATAAGATTTATTTACAAAACTGGCAAGGGGAGAGAAGTTTACCCAACTAGATTAATCCCCAGCCTATCAGCAGGAAGTATTGGTGCCAGATTAATTTTTTTGTGACAGCAAACATACATAAGAGGCTATTTAACTCTGAAAAATTACTTTATGGGTAGCCAATGCACCTGCTGTGTTTCAGAGAATAATGGACCATCAGGTATTGCAGGTGGTAAAAGGTTTTGTCTATTATTTGAATGAAATATTAATAACTGTAAGGAATACTTTAAAAACCTATAGGAGGTTCTGAAGAGATTGCAAAAAATATGGTTTTAATGTTAACAAAGATGTGTGGTTTTTTTCTAAAATCAAATTAAAGTCCCCTATTACTATGCGCTTTGGATATTTATGCTTTTTTGTCCTAGAAATTCCTCATCTACCTCTTTCTTCTGACTTTGTGGACTATGGTAGACTCCTAACCATGAGTTTGACACTGTTTTTTTTTTCCCTTTAACTTCACCCAAAGATTATCACCTGGTCTGCCTCTCACCTCTTTCTGGACCTCAGAACAAGTGGAAACATTCTTGATATATAATGCACACCTCCCTTTTCCCTGCCTGTTCTTCCTAAACAAGCTGTACCTCTCTGTACTACTAAGTCTCTGTGATGCCAATTAAGTGATAATTTTGTTTGTGTATTAAGACTCCTAGTTCTTTCTGGTTATCTCCCAATGCCATATTCCTTGCATTTGTGTACAGACTCTTTTTCCTAGTATCTAACCTAAATGTCCATCGCTGCAGGTTAAGCCCATTGCTTCTCTAACTTTCTCTAACTTTGTGGCAAAAAAACACACCCCTGACCAACATAAGTTTCATAGGCAAAAGTTAGAGAAATTTTGAAAAACTGAAGTGGGAAAAGGGAGTAGGTGGGGGGAATTGGAATAAAAACCAAAGAAACCCTGCATGTATAAAAAAAAACAAAGAAAACACACCCCTGTCCGACACAAGTTTCATAGGCAAAAGCGCCCGTATGGACAGCGCTATGTTGGCGGGAGACGGTCTCTTGCCGACATTGCTACCGCTGCTTGTTGGGGGTGGCTCTCTCCTGCCAGCAAAGAGTGGCTACACAGGAGAACTTAGAAAGGTGCAGCTGCACTGGTATAGTTGTGCTGCTTTAAAGTCGGTAATCTAGACACAGCCTTAGGGTGGTTCCATACTGGGGACAAGATTGGTATGGCACACATGCACCCTTCTATCAGCCTTGCAGAGGTTATCTGGGAAAGATCATACTAGTCTGGGGTGTATTATCTTTCCCACAAACCAAGTTGGCTCTGGAGAGCCAACTTTTAAGGCAATTCCTGAGGGCAGCTGTAGCCAGGGAATTCTTTAGCAGCCTGGGGTAGGGGAACTCCAAAACTTTGGGTCCAGTGCAGATTGTAGGACCACTTCACAGCTTCTGGGAGGTCCCATGGTACAATGCACAGGAAGGTGCTAGTAATCCCTACTTTCAGAACAAACTTGTGAAATTCTTCTCCTGTCTGCCCCTTCCCCCATTGATTTTACATATTGGATCAAGGTTAGCTTGAGGGGAGTATTTTTCACTAATGAATATGCCCAATCTTGGTGATATTCAAGTCCTTGGCAAAGCTCTAATTTGGTTCAAAGCGGGCAGGATTATTTCCTCTCGAAAGGAAAATATTAACATTAAAGAAAAGTATCCGAGATTCTTACTTTGCAAGCTGATGCCCTGACTTGTTTTTCCTCCCTTGGAGATACACTTAATTGTCTCAGTTCAACCAGTACTGAGATGAGGGGTTATAAACCTGGCAGTGAATAGGTGCGAGTTTATGTAATACTTTTTTTTTGCAGGACGTCAAGAATAGGAAAAAAAATGGACCAGAAATACATGTAAACAAATGTAAATGGGAAGAAAAACACAGATAAGATTTAGATAAAGTTTGACTGGCTAGAAGTTATGTCTTTTTCTTTCATCCCTTTAGTTTTGTCTACTTTACAATTTATGGCAGCTCAGATTATGAGAGGAACTTGTCTTCTCTAAAGTTAAGTCAATTAATATAAGAGGTGTGTGGGGGGGTGGAAATCTAGGCTAATCCTAGCATTGCCACTACAATAATTAAGGACAGTGTGGCATGACAGCAGTGCACGCATATCAATCCATGAAAGGGAAAGATAGATGCAGAAAGGGAGCCTAGGATGAGATGGAGGCCCATGGCACAATATGACAAACTGCATGTGTGGTGCAAAAAATGTTAACTGATCAACCAATAAAGGACAGCAAATAGCATGCTGCTATTGAGAGTAAAAGCTTGTTATGATTTTAATTAATTTACTTTTCAGAAGTTAGCTATTGACTTCTTGAAAGGATCACTGGAAACAGGAATCCAAGTCAATAATACAACACTCAGCATTTGTGTTTCTATCATTCCCAAAGAAGAACAGAAAATAAACCATAAAACTTTGCATATGGCAATTATCACAGAACATTTTTGCTAGCATGAGTGTGATGCATTTCTATTCAGAAGAGGCATTTTTTCCAGTCATTAAGAATGAAATAAAATTTCCCTTCAACAAGGCCTGAAACGAACATGTCACTTGAAGAACAGAAACAAGCCTTATTGTATAAATGCAGAATGATGCCTTACGGGCTTGTTATTTTACCCTATTATACTAAAACTGTTCTATGCTTTTCGGTGACAGATAATATTCATAAAGACACTGAAAACAGCACATTCCAACCCTAGACTATTAACAGGGAGCAAATGTGCACTTTCCTTCATACTGAATTGCCATGTTTTCACAAACAACCATACAGTAAAATATATGTATATTAAAAAGTAGAAAAAAGCCCTAAGAACATTTTGTAAAGGACAGCTATTTCTCTGCTAGGTTGTCATGGAGTTGTTATGAGGAGGACAGATAGGAGCTCAAAGATTAATAATTATACATTTTATCATGATATTAGTTCTTTGTCAGTTTTTACTCTTCTTCAAGCTTTTCACTTTTGCATACAACTCTTAACATTCCCTCACATTCCAAATCACAACATTAGAGTCTTCTGGTAGCCTGCACATAAAAAATCTCCTCCACTCCACAACACATGTATTTGATTTTTCTTATAAAAAGAAATAAGAGCTAACAAGAAAACAGCACACTGCTCCAAATTCTTGGGTACAGCCTTTGTGCACCTACTGCAGCTCAGGAGAGTGAGGGATGGGAGAAAAAGGTTATTTTAAAGCAACCTTTGCTCTCCTACAATTCCAGTTCTGCCATACAATAGATATGAGCCCCTCCCTACTCTGTGGAGCATCCTGGAGCTTGCTCTTCCTTACCCTGGCTGCCCACATCCAAGGAACAATTCCGGCTCGTGAGGATCACTGGGGTGGAGAGATGGCTTGGCTACACTCTCACGCCCCGGGGACCTGGAAAGGAGTGGCCATTATGGCTGCTCTGTACCACTGAGGATTCCCCTGCTCAGTTGGTTTTATGGCTCTGCTGTGAAGACTGGCAAAAAGCAACTGTGGCAGGGCCAAGAATCTGATCCATGAACTATAAGAAGTCTAGTAAATAGCATATGAAGCAACAGCATGCCTGCAAAACATATGGTGATTTAAAAAAAAGTGTGATTAAGAAGAATAGGACTTAACTGATATCCTGCCATCTGTCTGACCTATCAGTGTTTTGATATTGCACCAAAGACTGCTATCTAGATGAGGTTCAGAGAAAGCTACAAAAAACCCCTTAAAGATCAACTGTGGAATAACCTGCCTGGGGGAAATTTCTTCCAAACCTCTTTATCCAGTGGTTGACTTATCGCATGCAGCTTAAGATTTTTTATCCTGATATTATTTTAACCTGTCTAGTCTTCCTGTGAATGTTCTCACTACTTATACAAATGTCGACTCCTTGTTTGAAGCTCACTCCGTTTGTGACCATTTTTTTTGGCTGTGACTTTCATAGGCTAAATATTCATTGTTTAATACACATTTCTTTTTCTTATCTTTCAGTTACATTGTGTGTCTCCTTGATCTTGTATTATAGGAAAGGGTAATTTGTCTTCTCTAGCATAGCATTCATGGTTCTCTATTGCACTCTCATGCCCTTGCTTATTTTTTTACTCCCTAACACAGTTTCAGTCTTTTCTTCTCTTTCCTCACACTCAGTTGTTCTCTGCTTCTTGTCCCAAATCAGCAGTCTGCCCCCATTCAGCAAAACATTGGCAAGCTGAAAAAAAAAATAGGTGTTTTTTTGTTTTACTTTTAGTTGTTCAGTTACAATCATTTTAGGGATTTGCTTGTAACAATGGACAACTTTTAGATGGAAGCATGACTTTCAAGCTGACAGATTCTCTTTCAGAGCTTGTCTAAAAGGAATGTTCCTTACATAATATTTGTATTCTGCCTTCTATTTCTGTGTGTACACTGAATGATCAGAATTATTAATGTCACATTCCATGCTATCAGACCACATTAAAGAAGAAGGGAAAAATACCATCTGCTTTTTCAAGATCACATGAAAGAAAATGATCTTGCTTAAACATATTCACCTCTATAGATTATAGTTGCATTGTTTGGAGAACAATGCACCTGAAGTTTATTCAGATCTGAATCTCAAGTAGAATTTACATATTCCATTTTATTTTCATCTCATAATTTAGTGTAAATTAAATTTTTATTGCTTACATGAGTAGGTCTCCTAGGTGACCTTTGCTCACCTATTATGGTTGGCATCACAGTGCTGCATTCAGATATGATATTAAGTTCAAGCAATTTTTCTCCAAAATCACATTGCATAAGTGCATTTAATAAAATCACATTAGAAAAACATTGATATACCTTGATTTGGCTTGTTTGTGCCTGCACTTAAAACCATTCCAAAGGGAATGTGAAAGCCAGTGCATATGGCTCAAGTGTAATTGTGTACAAAGTTTGCATGTGAATTAGAATGCAGAGGCAACATAGACATCTGTCCACAAAGTCCTTTCTGATTTGTTTGCCTGAAATGCTATCATCTCAAAGAAAGCACGCAACACCAGAAGAGAAATAGAGGAAAGCAGTTGGTTCTTCATTGTCACAATAAAAAATAAAATTTACAAAGAAGTCTTGCATACTAAACCTGCATATCCTAATCTCAAATGGTTTCTCAGCAATCTATCAACCAATCATTGACACAGCTTCTTCCCCAGTGTTTAGCCTAAATTAACACCACCTAATGCTATAACGAAATTCTGTTAGAAAACTATGACAAGGGTAATATTGAGAAATTTTTAGACAAATCTTCTCCAGTAATCATAACAGAAATCACTAATAACCTTGAGTGCTAAAAATATTAGATTATGTTAATAAAATACCAGACTCCGGGATTTTTATTCCATGTTAGTGGCATCTTAGTACATAAATAGTCCCACTGAAGTCAATAGGATTCAATATAAGAAGGAGCAGAATATAGCCCAATATGACTGGTTCATAAAAACCAAACTGCACTGGGAATTTTATTTACTTGTAAATAAAGTGATTTCAGCTACAGAGGGGTAAACCAGTTCGAATAAAATAAGAACCATCTTTCTTCACTCCAAAACATCATCTCAAATTCAAAGGCCAGGATTTTCATCAAATGTGGTGCCCAACATTAGGTTCTTAAATAAGTTGCCTGATTTTTCAAAGTGCCGGGTGTCCAGTAGTCTTAATTGAAGTCATTCTGTCATGTGGTTGAAGTCAGTAGGAGCTGGTGAGTGCTCAGCACTTTTGAAATTCAGGTTAATTACAATATTTAGGTGACAAATTCAGACATCAGATTTTTAAAAAAATCTTGTCTAAAGGGTCTGTATATCTTAGTTCTGGAAGGGATTGGAAATACTGAAATACAATATTGTGAGGGGCAATATATTTGGACCAACAATGCTTCCAATTTCCTGAAAATATTCTGAGAAAGCCTATTCTTGCAAGATTTCCAGCCCAGTTTTGCAGAACAAAGAAATTTAGATAGTTCAGATAGACATCAAAAGCTATGTTCTTACCTGAACTGAGTATCCGAACCTTTAGAGTTCATCTACACTGCAATCATAAGTGTGCTTGCACCACTTGCAGACATAGCCATACTAGTTTTAATATAGTATTATAGAAATGTAGGGCTGGAAGATAGCTCGAGAAGTCATCAGTTCCAGTCCCCTGTGCTGACACAAGAGCAAGTAAACCTAGATGATCTCTCACAGGTGTTTGTCTAACCTGTTTTTAAAAACCTCCAATGACAAGAATTTCACAGCTTCCCTTGCAAGCTAATTCCAGAGTTTAACTACCCTTACACGTAGCAAGTTTTTCCTAATATCTAACTTAAATCTTCATTGCTGCAGATTAAGCCAATTACTTCTTCTACCCTCAGTGGACATGGAGATCAACTGATCACTGTCCCTCTTTAGAACAACCCTTAACATTATCTGAAGACTGTTATCAGGCACCTAACTGAGTCTTCTTTTCTCACCACTAAACATGCCCAGTTTTTTAATCTTTCCCCATGGTTCATACTTTCTAAACCTTTTCTCATTTTTTGTTGTTCTTCTCTGGACTCTCTCCAATCTAGCCACATCTTTCCTAAAGTGTAGTGCACAGAATTGGATCGGTACTCCAGCAGAGGCCTGACCAGTGCTGAGTAAAGCAGGGCAATTACCTCCCGTGTCTTACATACCACACAGCTGTTAATACATCCCAGAATGATATTAGCCTTTTTCACAGATGTATTACATTGCTGGCTCATATTCAATTTGTGATCTGCTATAACCCCCATATCTTATTCCCCATTTTGTAGTTGTGCATTTGATTTTTTCCTTCCTAAAAGAAACACTTTGTACGTGTCTTTATTGAATTTCACCTTGTTGATTTCAGACCAATTTTCTAATGTGTCAAGGTTGTTTTTCATTCTAATCCTGTCCTCCAAAGTGCTTGAAACCCCTGCTAGCTTGGTGTCCTCTGCAAATTTTATAAGCATACTCTCCACTCCATTATCCAAGTCATTAATGACAATATTGAATAGCATGGTTCCCTGGACTGACCCCGGTGGGTCCCTACTATATACATCCTCCTAATTTGACATTAAACTGTTGATAACTACCTTTTGAGTATGGTCTTTCAACCAGTTGTGTACCCAGTTTACAGTGATTTCACTGAGACCACATTTACCTGATTTGTTTATGAGAATTTCATGTGGGGCAATGTCAAAAATCTTTCTAAAATCAACCTATGTCATATCTACTACTTCTTACTTGTCCACTAGGTCAGAACTCTGTCAGGGGAGGAAATTAGGCTGGTTTGCCATGATTTGTTCTTGATAAATCCATGCTGGCTATTTTCTATAACCCTATTATCTTGTAGGTGCTCACAAACTGAATGCTTAATTTGCCCCAGTATCTTTCAAGGCATTGAAGTTAGGCTGACTTATCTATAATTCTCTGGCTCTTCTTTGTTCCCCTTTATAAAGATAGGTTCTATGTTTGCCCTTCTCTTGTCCTCAGGGATCTTATTCAACCTCCAGGAGTTCTCAAATATAATTGCTAACAGTTCTGAGGTTGCCTCAGCTAGTTCCGTAAGTACCCTACAGTGAATTTCACCAGATCTTGATGACTTGAATACATCTAACTTTTATCTAACTATTCTTTAACCTGTTCTTTCCCTAAAATTAGCTAAAATTAGTAGAGTAGCTGTGGTAACATGGGCAGCTGCTCGGGCTAGCCTCGTAAATTGTACCCAGGAGATCCAGAGGGGTTTGTACTTGGGGCAGCTAGCCCCTCCCATTGCTCACCACTGCCTTTGCTACCATGCTAACATTACTATTTTTAGTGAACTAGCTTGATCTGAGTTAGCACAGGTATGTCTCTTTGAGCTGGGAAACATAGTCCCGTCTCCAAATGCAGATTCACCTATATGGTTACCCATCTCTAACTTAAGCCATTCAGCTTTGTGGTATCTTACATAGTACAAGAGGAGCTCAGTTTCACTCTATATGACGCAACTGTTTACTTTACAAGTCTGGGAGTGTGAAGGAGTTTTAATAAATAAGAATTGAACTAGTCACTCAAATCCAAACATTTTGCTAAACGTTTTGTTACACAGCATTAGTTTTGGGGGTCAAGCCACTCATTAATTTCCTGATCAAGAATTAAATGCAGTGATGGCACCTGTCTAATATGAAGGGGAGTTTGAGGAATACAGAGTACAACATTGACCCCCAGAATGTAGGAGGAGAGGGAAAGCCTGTCCTGACACCCTGTTTGGACAAGAGATGGGTCAAACTCAAAAGTCAGTCTGAGTGTAGAAAAACACATGCCTAGAATCCTTGGAGTGTATCTGCTACTAGAAGTCTCCAACATACTTCGATCTAAAATATAGAAAGAACTTTTAATCAACTGTCATGAAATTCTTTAGATTCATGTAAGTTACTATGGGCAATGCCTTTATGTAAAAGTTTAGCACAGCCTTGGTTGACAGAGTAGTCCCTGCCTCAATGGAGCTGTAGAAAACTTCTGTTGTTTTTAATTTCATGAAAATTTAATAAAGAAACTAGAAATTAAATTAGTAATTAGCAAATTTCAAATATTTGGAGGGTCATTCCTGTGGACAAGAGATATGTAAACATAACTTTGTACATGGTATCTGTTTCTCAGGATGCATTAATATTCACTGATATGCTTTTACTTATACATGTTATTGGATAGTATAGATGAATCAATGCTGAAAATGTCTGTGAACTTAGCAAAATTCTTACATATCTAGTGGCAGATAGTAGTCTAATTCTAATTCCAAAATTTAGAATGTGAAAGTGTAGGAAATTTCATAGATTCTTAAAATGAAATAATTTGAAAATATACAGATTAGAAAAATTCTAAAAAGAAAGCTACATCACATTTATACAGAAAAACAAACATACATAACCAACAACTATTAAAAACAAATTTATTTATACTATAACAGTTGAATTTTCAGAATCATAGAATTATAGAACTGGAAGGGACCTCGAAAGGTCATCTAGTCCAGTCCCCTGCACTCAAGGCAGGACTAAGTATTATCTAGACCATCCCTGACAGGTGTTTGTCCAACCTGCTCTTAAAAATCCCCAATGATGGAGATTCCACCACCTCCCTAGGCAATTTATTTCAGTGCTTAACCACACTGACAGTTAGAAAGTTTTTCCTAATGTCCAACCTAAACCGCCCGTGCTGCAATTTAAGCCCATTGCTTTTTGTCCTATCCTCAGAGGTTAAGAAAAACAATTTTTCTCCCTCCTCCTTGTAACAAACTTTTATGTACTTGAAAACTGTTATCATGTCCCCTCTTAGTCTTCTCTTCTCCAGACTAAACAAACCCACTTTTGTCAATCTTCCCTCATAGGTCATGTTTTCTAGACCTTTAATCATTTTTGTTGCTCTTCTCTGGACATTCTCCAATTTGTCCACAACTTTTCTGAAATATGGCACCCAGAACTGGACACAATACTCCAGTCGAGGGCTAATCACTGCAGAGTAGAGCGGAATTACTTCTCATGTCTTGCTCACAATACTCCTGCCAATACATCCCAGAATGATGTTGCTTTTTTTGCAACAGTGTTACACTGTTGACTCATGTTTAGCTTGTGAGTCACTATGACCCCCAGATCTCTTTCCGCAGTACTTCTTCCTAGGTAGTCGTTTCCCATTTTGTATGTGTGCAACTGATTGTTTCTTCCTGAGTGGAGTACTTTGCATTTGTCTTCATTGAATTTCATCCTATTTACTTCAGACTATTTCTCCAGTTTGTCCAGATCATTTTAAATTTTAATTCTATCCTCCAAAGCATTTGCAACCCCTCCCAGCTTGGTATCGTCCGCAAACTTTATAAGTGTACTCTCTATTCCCGAGGGACGTACTGGCCGCCGCTTCCCGCAGCCCCCATTGGCCTGCAGCAGTGAACCACGGCCAGTGGGAGCCACAATCAGCCAGACCTGCTGACGGGGCAGATAAACAAACTGGACCAGCCTGCCGGGGGCTTTCCCTACACAAATGGTGTCCCAAGTTTGGGAAACACGGCTCTATGCCATTATCTAAATCATTTGAAGAAGATTTGGTGGGAAAATTAAATAAATACATAACAATTAAGATCTGAAAATACCAGAGTGTTCACTTCATGTGATTATTAATAACCTGAAATTTTCAATTTCCACTTACATGGGATATTCAGGTCCAAAAGTTGGCAATTCAGAGAATAATAAATCTTCAGGCAATCTCTGCATTTGTACTAGACAGCCCCAGAAGTAACCCTCCTTCATTCAGAATATGGAAACCTCCTAAGCCACCCATTATTGTTGCGGGTATTGAAAACAAGTGGAAGAAAAATAGTAAAGGTCATCTTCACACCTTATATCAGTGAACGGGAAACTCAGTAAATAGGTGTGCCACAAATTAGCCAGTTTTAAATTTTGTTCCAAAGCTTCAGAGACTCAGTTCTCTAAAGAATTATTAGGCGATAACAGATTTATTTGGCGGCATCCAAGCTACGATACTTAATATTCAGTTGAGTTCCCAAACCTCCAAATTAGCCAAAGAAAGATTTAAAAAGAGCCTTTCCACCCTTTCCAGGAAGACCACCAAAAAAGAGAGGACCTTGTTTTTTTAGAGGAAAACTGGTGTTGGTCTATCTGAAGATCTCCCTTCGGGAGAAGGAGCTAGAGGTGATTCAAAAATGGAAAGCCATTTTTGCAACATTTTTCATTTAGATAGAAATTTCCACAAACAGATCTAGCCATAACAGACAGTATTGCAGCTGACACTATGATTAACATAATGGGTCAAATGCCAAAGTAACACAAATGGTTGTGTTAGTTATATGTTGTACATCAGGTTACATGAGTGTTTGCATTATATCCTGAGTGGACTTATGCAGACTTATCCGAAAACAGGAAGAGTGCATGAAGATAACAATGACTTACTGATTTGTGATAGGGAACAGCCAGCATGGATTTGTGAAGAACAAATCATGTCAAACTAATCTGATAGCTTTCTTTGATAGGATAATGAGCCTTGTGGATAAGGGTGAAGCTGTGGATGTGGTATAACTAGACTTTAGTAAGGCATTTGATACGGTCTCGCATGATATTCTTATCGATAAACTAGGCAAATACAATTTAGATGGGGCTACTATAAGGTGGGTGCATAACTGGCTGGATAACCATACTCAGAGAGTTGTTATTAATGGTTCCCAATCCTGCTGGAAAGGCATAACGAGTGGGGTACCGCAGGGGTCTGTTTTGGGACCGGCTCTGTTCAATATCTTCATCAACGACTTAGATATTGGCATAGAAAGTACGCTTATTAAGTTTGCGGATGATACCAAACTGGGAGGGATTGCAACTGCTTTGGAGGACAGGGTCATAATTCAAAATGATCTGGACAAATTGGAGAAATGGTCTGAGTTAAACAGGATGAAGTTTAACAAAGACAAATGCAAAGTGCTCCACTTAGGAAGAAAAAATCAGTTTCACACATACAGAATGGGAAGAGACTGTCTAGGAAGGAGTACGGCAGAAAGGGATCTAGGGGTTATAGTGGACCACAAGCTAAATATGAGTCAACAGTGTGATGCTGTTGCAAAAAAAGCAAACATGATTCTGGGATGTATTAACAGGTGTGTTGTGAGCAAGATATGAGAAGTCATTCTTCCGCTCTATTCTGCTCTGGTTAGGCCTCAGCTGGAGTATTGGGTCCAGTTCTGGGCACCGCATTTTAAAAAAGATGTGGAGAAATTGGAAAGGGTCCAGAGAAGAGCAACAAGAATGATTAAAGGTCTTGAGAACATGACCTATGAAGGAAGGCTGAAAGAATTGGGTTTGTTTAGTTTGGAAAAGAGAAGACTGAGAGGGGACATGATAGCAGTTTTCAGGTATTTAAAAGGGTGTCATAAGGAGGAGGGAGAAAACTTGTTCACCTTAGCCTCTAAGGATAGAACAAGAAGTAATGGGTTTAAACTGCAGCAAGGGAGGTCTAGTTTGGACATTAGGAAAAAGTTCCTAATTGTCAGGGTGGTTAAACACTGGAATAAATTGCCTAGGGAGGTTGTGGAATCTCCATCTCTGGAGATATTTAAGAGTAGGTTAGATAAATGTCTATCAGGGATGGTCTAGACAGTATTTGGTCCTGCCATGTGGGCAGGGGACTGGACTCGATGACCTCTTGAGGTCCCTTCCAGTCCTAGAATCTATGAATCTATGAGTCTATGAACTTCCATCTGTATTTATGTCATGTCTGAATCTGACCCACTGTATGCCTTTTAGCTTCCTTTGTTGGTTCATTTTTCATTGATATTGATATTTATTATTTTATCTTCATTGACTTTTACAGAGTAAATTCATTTACTGAAGTTATTGCATCCTTTTCCATGTGTTTATTGATCAAGCTGTTTTTCTTGATTTAAAATAAAACTATAGATTAGTAAATCCTAAATCTTTAGAGTAAATCCTTTAGGTTAAAATAAATATAGTTTATTTCTCCCACATTAAAATGCACAGATCCATTATACAGGGTGTGTGTACATGTGATACATGAAGGGGGGGGAGTAGTTCCCTTTGATGGACATCCAGCCAGCAAGTTAGCTGTAAAATCCCTCTTGGTCTGTTCCAGGGATCAGTAACCTTTGGCCCGCGGCCCGCCAGGGTAAGTACCCTAGTGGGCCGGGCCAGTTTGTTTACCTGCCGTGTCCGCAGGTTCGGCCGATCGCAGCTCCCACTGGCTGCGGTTCGCCATCCCAGGCCAATGGGGGCTGCGGGAAGTGGTGGACAGCACATCCCTCAGCCTGTGCCGCTTCCCGCAGCCCCCATTGGCCAATGGGAGCCGCGATCGACCAAACCTGCGGACACGGCAGGTAAACAAACTGGCCAGGCCCACCAGGGTGCTTACCCTGGCAGGCCGCGTGCCAAAGGTTGCTGATCCCTGGTCAGTTCTCTGCTTGCTTTACCAGTAAAGGGTTAACAAGCACACAAGTAAAAGAAAAGGAGTGGGCGCCTGACCAAAGGGGCCAATGGGAAGGAAGAACTTTTTAAAATTTGGAAAGAAACTTTCCCTTTGTCTGTTGTTTTCTGGAGAAGCAGGGACAGAGCAGTAATGCTATAAGCAGGAATGCTGTGTAAAGTTTGAACCAGGCATGAAAAATTATCTTCCATACCTAGAAGGAATTATTTGGATAGGGAACATTTAGATAAATGCAATCAGGTTATTTCTTTTATTTTTTATTGGCTTGTGGACTCCTCTGTGCTAACCCCAGATGCTTTTGTTTGCTTGTAACCTTTAAGCTGAACCCCAAGAAAGCTATTTTGAGTGCTTGATTTTTGTAATTGCTCTTTTAAAATCTAGCAAAAGCCTAAGTTCCAGAGGTATTTTTTTTCTTTTTTGTTTTGAATAAAATTTACCTTTTGTAAGAACAGGATTGGATTTTTGGTGTCCTAAGAGGTTTGTGCACATGTTATTTACTTAGCTAGTGGTCAAGCTAATTTCCTTTGTTTTCTTTCTCAGCTCTTCTCTGCAGAGGGGTGAAAGGGCTTGAGGGAACTCCATGTGCTCCTTCCTGGGTGCAAAGGTGGGTTTTTTTGTTTGTTTGTTTTTTGCACTTGGGTGGTGGCAGCATTTACCAAGCCAAGGTCAGAGAAAAGCTGTAACCTTGGGAGTTTAATAGAAGCCTGGAGTGGCAAGTATTAATTTTTAATAACCTTGCAGGGCCCCACTTTCTGCACTCGAAGTGCCAGAATGGGGATTCAGCCTTGACAGTACTGTGACAGGTTCGATCACAGAACTCCCCTTGGAGTTGCCACCTGATGTGCCATGACTACTTCTGCCCCTGCTAGCTCGGGACCCCAGCATCCTGTCTTGCTAAGCCAGACATGCCCATCTGCTCCAACACAGACCCAGGGTCTGAATTACTTGTCCCAAAGCTGCAGACTTAACTGAAAGCAGCTTACAGAAGTGTTTTTGTCTTTAACACTCAGCGTATGTCTACACTACAAAATTATTTCGAATTTATAGAAGCCGGTTTTATAGAAATCGGTTGTATACAGCCGATTGTGTGTCCCCCCACATAAAATGCACTAAGTGCTTTAGTCTGCGGACCGCGTCCACAGTACCGAGGCTAGCGTCGACTTCTGGAGCATTGCACTATGGGTAGCTATCCCACAGCTATCCCACAGTTCCCGCAGTCTCCGCCGCCCATTGGAATTCTGGATTGAGATCCCACTGTCTGAATGATGCAAAACAGTGTTGCGGGAGGTTCTGGGTACATGTCGTCAGGCCCCTCCCCCTCTGTCACAGCAACAGCAGACAATAGATTCGCGCCTTTTTACCTGGGTTACCTGTGAAGACAACATACCACGGCAAGCATGGAGCCCGCTCAGCTCACCGTCACCATATGTCATCTGCGTGCCGGCAGACGTGGGACTGCATTGCCACACAGCAGCAGCAGCTAACTGCCTTTTGGTGGTAGATGGTGCAGTAGACTGGTAGCCTTCATCGGCGATCTGGGTGCAGGCAGCTGTGGGGCTGGCAGCCGTAGGGCTGCATTGCACCAGCCTCTTGCCTTTTGGCAGTAGATGGTGTATTACGACTGGTAACCGTCCTATTACAAGTTGGATCATCACACATTAGCAGAATCTTCCCTGAGCAGCAGATCGTGCAATAGGCCTGAAGGCCATCATAGTACACTAACTGCCAAGCGCCCAGTATTTGCTGCCAAGCACCCAGAAGATGCTGAGGGCTATCAGTCATACGGGGGGAGGGATAGCTCAGTGGTTTGAGCATTGGCCTGCTAAACCCAGGGTTGTGAGTTCAATCCTTGAGGGGGCCACTTAGGGATCTGGGGCAAAATCAGTACTTGGTCCTGCTAGCAAAGGCAGGGGGCTGGACTCAATGACCTTTCAAGGTCCCTTCCAGTTCTAGGAGATAGGATATCTCCATTAATTTATTTATTATTTAATTTATACATTGTCTTAAGATGTAAAAAATAGATTTGTTCTGTATTAATTTGCTTCCCCCTCCCTCCGTCAAATCAACGGCCTGCTAAACCCAGGGTTTTCAGTTTAATCTTTGGGGGGACCATTCTGTGTGACAGTTGTTTGTGTTTCTCCCTGATGCACAGCCACCTTTCTTGATTTTAATTCTCTGTACCTGTACGCCATGTCGTCACTCTGCCCGCCCTCCCTCCCGCCCTCCCTCCTTCCCCTGGTCCGTCAGATACTAGTTTCGCGCCTTTTTTCAGACCAGGTGCCATAGCTAGCACTGGGATCATGGAGCCCGCTTAGATCACCGTGGCAATTATGAGCACTATGAACACCACGCACATTGTCCTGGAGTATATGCAGAGCCAGGACATGCCAAGGCGAAACCCAGACCAGCCGAGGAGGTGATTGCAGCGCAGCGAAGAGAGTGATGAGGAAATTGACATGGACATAGATACCTCTCACAAGGCACAGGCCCCAGCAATGTGGAAATCATGGTGTCACTGGGGCAGGTTCATGGCGTGGAACGCTGATTCTGGGCCCGGGAAACAAGCACAGACTGGTGGGACCGCATCGTGCTGCAGGTGTGGGACGATTCCCAGTGGCTGCGAAACTTTCGCATGCGCAAGGGCACTTTCATGGAACTTTGTGACTTGCTTTCCCCTGCCCTGAAACGCCAGAATACCAGGATGAGAGCAGCCCTCACAGTTGAGAAGCGAGTGGCGATAGCCCTGTGGAAGCTTGCAACGCCAGACAGCTACCAGTCAGTCGGGAATCAATTTGGAGTGGGCAAATCTACGGTGGGGGCTGCTGTGATCCAAGTTGCCAGGGCAATGAAAGACCTGGTGATATCAAGGGTAGTGACTCTGGGCAATGTGCAGGCAATAGTGGATGGTTTTGCTGAAATGGGATTCCCAAACTGTGGTGGGGCCATAGATGGAACCCATATCCCTATCTTGGCACCGGAGCACCAAACCGCAAGGGGTACTTTTCAATGCTGCTGCAAGCCCTGGTGGATCACAAGGGACGTTTCACCAACATCAATGTGGAATGGCCGGGAAAGGTACATGATGCTCGCATCTTCAGGCACTCTGGTCTGTTTCGAAAGCTGGAGGAAGGGACTTTCTTCCCGGACCAGAAAGTAACCGCTGGGGATATTGAAATGCCTATCGTGATCCTTGGGGACCCAGCCTACCCCTTAATGCCATGGCTCATGAAGCTGTACACAGGCAGCCTGGACAGGAGTCAGGACCTGTTCAACTATAGGCTGAGCAAGTGCCGAATGGTGGTGGAATGTGCATTTGGACGTTTAAAAGCGCGCTGGCGCAGCTTACTGACTCGCTCAGACCTCAGCGAAAAGAATATCCCCATTGTTATTGCTGCTTGCTGTGCGCTCCACAATATCTGTGAGAGTAAGGGGGAGACAATTATGGCGGGGTGGGAGGTTGAGGCAACTCGCCTGGCCGCTGATTACACGCAGCCAGACACCAGGGTGGTTAGAGGAGCACAGCAGGGCACGGTGCGCATCAGAGAAGCTTTGAAAATGAGTTTTGTGACTGGCCAGGCTACTGTGTGAAACTTCTGTTTGTTTCTCCTTGATTAACCCTCCAACCACCACCCCGCGACCCGGTTCACTCTACTTCCCTGTAAACCAACCACCCCACCCTCCCCTCCCCACTTCGAGCACTGCTTGCAGAGGCAATAAAGTCATTGTTTTTTCACATTCATGCATTCTTTATTAATTCCTCACACAAGTAGGGGGATAATTGCCAAGGTAGCCTGGGATGGGTGGGAGAGGAGGGATGGAAAAGGACACACTGCATTTTAAAACTTTAACTCTTATTGAAGGCCAGCCTTCTGATGATTGGGCGATCATCTGGGGTGGAGTGACTGGGTGGCCGGAGGCCCCCCCACCGTGTTCTTGGGCGTCTGGGTGAGGAGGCTATGGAACTTGGGGAGGAGGGCTGTTGGTTAAACAGGGGCTGTAGCGGCGGTCTCTGCTCCTGCTGCCTTTTCTGCAGCTCAACCATACGCTGGAGCATATCAGTTTGATGCTCCAGCAGATGGAGCATTGACTCTTGCCGTCTGTCTGCAAGCTGACGCCACCTATCATCTTCAGCCCGCCACTTGCTCTTTTCATCCCGCCATTCAGCCCGCCACCTCTCCTCTCATTCATATTGTGCTTTTCTCATGTCCGACATTGACTGCCTCCACGCATTCTGCTGTGCTCTATCAGCGTGGGAGGACATCTGGAGCTCCGTGAACATATCGTCCCGCGTCCTCCGTTTTCTCTTTCTAATGTTCACTAGCCTCTGCGAAGGAGAAACATTTGCAGCTGGTGGAGGAGAAGGGAGAGGTGGTTAAAAAAGACACATTTTAGAGAACAATGAGTACACTCTTTCGTTACAAGGTCGCATTTTTCCTCTGCCTGCCGGTTTGGTATGAGAGATCACTCACGCAGTGCCAGGCAACATATTTCGGCTTGCAGGCAGCCATGGTAAGCCACAGTCTTTTGGCTTTTTTAACCTTCTTAACATGAGGGAAAGGTTTCAAACAGCAGCACCCTCATTTCCCATATCAAGGATGAATTGGGTTGGCCATTTAAAATGGGTTTTCAATGTAAAAGGAGGGGCTGCGGTTTCCGGGTTAACATGCAGCACAAACCCAAGTAAACCACCACCCCCCACACACACCCGATTCTCTGGGATGATCACTTCACCCCTCCCCCCACCGTATGGTTAACAGCGGGGAACATTTCTGTTCAGAAGAGCAGGAATGGGCACCTCTGAATGTCCCCTTAATAAAATCACCCCATTTAAACCAGGTGACCGTGAATGGTATCACTCTCCTGAGGATAACAAAGAGAGATAAGGAATGGATATTGTCTGCATGCCAGCAAACACCAGGACCATACGCTGCCATGCTTTGTTATGCAATGATTCCATTGCATACTACGTGCTACTGGCCTGGCGTGGTAAAGTGTCCTACCATGGCAGACGGGATAAGGCAGCCCTCCCCAGAAACCTTTTGCAAAGGCTTTGGGAGTACATGAAGGAGAGCTTTCTGGAGATGTCCCTGGAGGATTTCCACTCCATCCCCATACACGTTAACAGACTTTTCCAGTAGATGTACTGGCCGCAATTGCCAGGGCAAATTAATCATTAATCATTAAACATGCTTGCTTTTAAACCATGTGTAATATTTACAAAGGTACACTCACCAGAGGTCTCCTGTGTGCCCTGAGGGTCTTGGGTGAGTTCGGGGGTTACTGGTTCCAGGTCCAGGGTGACAAACATATCCTGGCTGTTGGGGAAACTGGTTTCTCCACTTCCTTGCTGCTGTGAGCTACCTACAGTACCTCCATCCTCATCTTCCTCGTTCCCCGAACCCTCTTCCCTGTGTGTTTCTCCATTGACGGAGTCATAGCACACGGTTGGGGTAGTGGTGGCTGCACCCCCTAGAATGGCATGCAGCTCCGCGTAGAAGCGGCAAGTTTGCGGCTCTGCCCCGGACCTTCCATTTGCTTCTCTGGCTTTGTGGTAGGCTTGCCGTAGCTCCTTAATTTTCACGCGGCACTGCTGTTATGGCCCCAGTCCTTCATGGCCTTGGAGACCTTTTCTAATACTTTGCCATTTCTTTTACTGCTACGGAGTTCAGCTAGCACTGATTCATCTCCCCATATGGCGAGCAGATCCCGTACCTCCCGTTTGGTCCATGCTGGAGCTCTTTTGCGATCCTGGGACTCCATCACGGTTACCTGTGCTGATGAGCTCTGCGTGGTTACCTGTGCTCTCCACGCTGGACAAACAGGAAATGAAATTCAAACGTTTGCGGGTCTTTTCCTGTCTACCTGGTCAGTGCATCTGAGTTGAGAGTGCTGTCCAGAGCGGTCACAATGAAGCACTGTGGGATAGCTCCCGGAGGCCAATAACGTTGAATTCCGTCCACGCTACCCCAATTCCGACCCGCAAAGGCCGATTTTATCGCTAATCCCCTCGTCGAAGGTGGTGTAAAGAAACTGGTTTAAAGGGCCCTTTAAGTCAAAAGAAAGGGCTTCGTTGTGTGGACGTGTCCAGGCTTAATTCGATTTAACGCTGCTAAAGTCGACCTAAACCCGTAGTGTAGACCAGGCCTCAGATGCCCAACTCCCAGTGGGGTCTAAAGCCAAATAAAGCCATTTTCATAGAATATCCGGGTTGGACGGGACCTTAGGAGGTCATCTAGTCCAACCCCCTGCTCAAAGCAGGACCAATCCCCAGACAGATTTTGACCCCAGTTCCCTAAATGGCACCCTCAAGGATTGAACTCATAACCTCAGGTTTAGCAGGCCAATGCTCAAACCACTGAGCTATCCCTCCCCCGTATAAAGGTTATACAGAGTAAACTCATAAATTGTTCGCCCTCTATAACACTGATAGAGAAATATGCACAGCTGTTTGTCTCCCCGGGTATTAATACATACTCTGAGTTAATTAATAAGTAAAAAGTGAAAGTAGGATTTAAGTGGTTCCAAGTAGTAACAGACAGAACAGAGTGAATTACTAAGTAAAATAAAATAAAATATGCAAATCTATGTCTAATACAGTAAGAAACTGAATACAGAGAAGATCCTCACCAGTTCCAGAATGCTCCCTTTTACATACTAATCTCCTTTTAGTCTGGGTCCAGAAATCACTCACACCCCTTGCAGTCACTGCCCTTTGTTCCAGTTTCTTTCAGGTATCTTTGGGGGTGGAGAGGCTCTCTCTTTAGCTAGCTGAAGACAAAATGGAGAAGTCTCCTCTGGGCTTAAATAGACTTTCTCTTGTGGGTGGAGACCCCCTCCTCTCTCCTATGCAAAGTCCAGCTCCAAGATGGCGTTCTGGAGTCACCTGGGCAAGTCACATGTCCATGCATGACTCTCAGTTTTTACAGGCAGAAGCCATTGCTCACATGGTATCTTGAACGTCTCCAGGAAGACTTCGTATGTGGATTGGAGCATTCCAAGATGCATTGTTCCTTAAGTGTGTCCTGATTGGGCCCTTAATTTTGTGAACTCCTTTCTCCAGGAACTGACCAAATGCTCTACTAAGGTTATTTAGAAATCAAGCCAGTGCATGGCCAATATTCATAACTTTGAGTACAAAAATGATACATGCATACAAATAGGATTAATAGATTCAGTAGATCATAACCTTTACATAGATATGTTACATGGCATATGTAGCACAGACATATTCCAGTTGTGTCATATATAGTCATAAGCATATTTCCATAAAGCCTTATGGGATACATCGTCACAAGTACATCTTTATAGAAAAAAGATACTGTAAGAAATGACTCACTAAGTAATTACTTCCTTAGACTGTAAGCCTTTCGGGGCAAGGGCAGTCTTTTAGTTATGTTTTTGTTATGTACAACACCAGGGACAACGAGGCCCTGACCTATGATTGAGGCTTCTAGGTGCTACCACAATACAAATAAATAAATAGGAATGATTGTACCAAAGACGAAATTCTCCTATAACCCCTTTCACTTAAACTTGTCACTTTTCTTTCCTATTCTCATAAAAAGTGCAGCTCTATATACCTTTTGAAAGGTAAGGATTGTGGCAGACTAAGTTGCAATAAATGTGAAGTAAGCACTTGCTTAAAGTTAAGAACATACTTAAGTGCTTTGCTGAGTCAAGGCATATAGCAGTAAGCAGGAGCAAAGATGTCCACAATGGGGGCACCAAAACACATGAATTAATGAGCTAAACCCTCCACAAAGCTGGACTGTAGTGGGCTACCAAGCAGTGCCTCCTACTGTGTGTAATAGTCATGCATTTCATCCACACCTTTTTTTATGGAAGAGAGAAGATTAAGGATTTGCAGGGAAATGTGAATTTGGCACTTGATGAACAATTATTTTTCCAGTACATGTAAATGACTTACATTATATAACCTATGAAGAGGTCTATAAAAATAGTGTGAGATGTTCTACTGTTAGGCAAATATTTAATTTCTACCAGGAACTTGGCTGGGGAATCAAATATGGTGATAAATTTAATACTAACCCAATACAAAAATCATGCATAACTGCAGCTAAAGACAGGTTTCAGAGTAGCAGCCGTGTTAGTCTGTCTCCGCAAAAAGAACAGGAGTACTTGTGGCACCTTAGAGTACTAACAAGGTGCTTGTCTCTGTCTGAGGGATTGGAGCAAATGTGGTTATATCTTAGAGCTTGGCTATAGACAATGGATCGTGTGGTGTGTCCTGGATAGAAACTGGAGGCATGTAGGTAAGTGTAGCGGTCAGTAGGTTTCTGGTATAGGGTGGTATTTATGTGACCATCGCTTATTAGCACAGCAGTGTCCAGGAAATGGACTGCTTGTGTGGATTGATCTAGCTGAGGTTGATGGTGGGATGGAAATTATTGAAATCATGGTGGAATTCCTCAAGGGCTTCTTTTCCATGGGTCCAGATGATGAAGATGTCATCAATGTAGCGCAAGTAAATTAGGGGTGTTAGGGGACAAAAGCTAAGGAAGCATTGTTCTAAGTCAGCCATAAAAATGCTGGCATACTGTGGGGCCATGCAGGTACCCATAGCAGTGGCACCCACAGTATGCCAACGTATGCTTACTACAAGATCTCTATCAAGCATTCTTAAAACTACAATACCCACCTGCTGAAGTGAAAAAACAGATTGACAGAGCCAGATGAGTATTCAGAAGTCACCTCCTACAAGACAGCCCAACAAAGACAATAACAGAACACCACTAGCTGTCACCTTCATCCCCCAACTAAAACCTCTCCAGCGCATCATCAAAGATCTACAACCTATCCTGAAAGATGATCCCTCACTCTCACAGATCTTGGGAGACAGACCTGTCCTCGCTTACAGACAACCCCCCAACCTAAAGCAAATACTCACCAGCAACCACACATCATTGAGCAAAAACATTGACCCAGGAACCTATCCTTGTAACAAAGCCCGATGCCAACTCTGTCCACATATCTATTCAAGTGACATTATCATAGGACCTAATTACATCAGCCATACCATCAGGGGCTCGTTCACCTGCACATCTACCAATGTGATATATGCCATCATGTGCCAGCAATGCCCCTCTGCCATGTACATTGGCCAACCGGACAGTCTCTACGCAAAAGAATGAATGGACACAAATCTGACATCAGGAATCATAATACTCAAAAACCAGTGGGAGAACACTTTAACCTGTCTGGTCATTCAATGACAGACCTGCGGATGGCTATCTTACAACAGAAAAACTTCAAAAACAGACTCCAATGAGAGACTGCTGAGCTGGAATTGATATGCAAACTAGATACAATCAACTTAGGTTTGAATAAGGACTGGGAATGGCTGAGCCATTACAAACATTGAATCTATCTCCCCTTGTAAGTATTCTCACACTTTTTATCAAACTCTCTGTACTGGGCTATCTTGATTATCACTTCAAAAGTTTTTTTTCACTTACTTAATTGGCCTCTCAGAGTTGGTAAGACAACTCCCACCTGTTCATGCTCTCTGTATGTGTGTATATATATCTCCTCAATATATGTTCCATTCTATGCATCCGAAGAAGTGGGCCGTAGCCCATGAAAGCTTATGCTCTAATAAATGTGTTAGTCTCTAAGGTGCCACAAGTACTCCTGTTCTTTTTGCAGCTAAAGAGAATAACTTTAATATAATAAAATCCTTCTGAGTGAAATCCACTTGAGAACACAGAAGAAAACCTTGCTGTTGAACTTGTTTGCTGTGCTGGATACCCATGTGCTGACTTATCTCCTGTGTTGATACATGCAGTGTATGTTTATGTTTGCTCACTTTTCCATTTTCTGGTTTTATTTTATTTCATTTCAAGGTCAAGATTTTAAATAGCTAGGTTACAGATGGGGAATCCAGGCAGCTGAGAAAGTGAAACAGCAGAGCATAAACAATTCTCTTAGTATTGTAAAAATAAATTGCTTTCCAAACTGAACAATAGATTTAAAAATACAGTCTCAACATTTTATATTTTATTCCTGCTTGATTGTGTTTTCCTCATTTTCTTTCAGTATGGCTTCTTAGGTACTCCTGTATTCTTGAAAGTGTATATACAGATACAGATAAAGGCAGTACTTTGGTCAGTTCACTCTATAGAAATGCCCAAAAAGCTTGGTTGTGTTTGGTCATACGAAATGACAGAAGACACAAAAAAGTATAGTTAAGTCAATGTATGCATGGACTTCATCCTGATATAACTTATACCAGTGGAAATTAGGTGCTACTCCACTGAAGTCCATATAAGTGCATCCTATCTTTTACAAAGTTCTTATAGCTTTTGATTTTGCTTACCATTTTAAACTTTCATATAGTTAGACAGCGCTGTAAAAGGAGACGGTGTAGGTTGTACGTAGGAATGGGCAAATCAGAAGAGATACAATTAAAACCTCCTCAGATATTGCCTATAACTTGACCCAAATCTGGGACATACTTATTTCTAAAGTTTGGTTTAAAAGCTCTCTCTATATTTGTGTGCCTCTGGACTTCAAAAAGCGCAGAAATATCAGAAGAGAAAACTTCTCCCATGACTTCTAGTCTACTTTTACTGACTCAAGAGGTTTTCAAATTGTTTGGTTAAGCATAAAAATATAAGCTATTAAGTTCTTATCTGATCTGAACATTTTGAGGTTCACTAATCTAAATAAAAATCCTCTAGGAAATAATTCATACAGCATCTGAAAGGATTTTAAATCTTCAAATATACCTAGGGGTGGAAGGATTAAATTTTAATCAGTATGGACTTGATTCTAAAATGTGATCTGCACCTTCAGCTCAGAGGGAATAATCAGTATCTTGCAGGATCACACCCCCAATTCTGGTTGTTGGTTATTTCTTCTTTCACCCAAAAATAATAAGGGGGGGTGGGGAAAAACCACCAGTCAATAATAGCCATAACTGGAGAAAAATTTAAACACATTTGGAGATGTTGCAGTTTTGGACAGCTGGTGCTTATTCTATATCATTTCCATCTTACTATCAATTAATAAGATATTAATCTTATGAAATATGATCAAATATTTCATGCTTGAATCTGTATGCTTGAATCTGTGATCAATAAAAAGCCATTGCATTTTAAACAATTAACATCTGTGCATATTTTAATATGCTGGAAATATGAATATTTAAGTCAATAAAATATTTGGAAAATATATTATATATAAAATTCATAAAATCTAAATCTATCCAAACTTACATTATACTTAAATATCTCCCAAGTCTTGGTAGGTGCTAGTAATAAAATAGCAATGGAAAGAATGAATTTGCTACTGTAATTTTCACTGCATGCATCTGAAGAAGTGGGTTTTTACCCACGAAAGCTTATGCTCAAATAAATCTGTTACTCTTTAAGGTGCCACCAGACTCCTCATTGTTTTTGTGGATACAGACTAACATGGCTACCCCTCTGATACTTTGCTACTGAAATGCTTGTCACTAGAAGCTTGGATCAAAATTGCAGCAAACTGGAAAAGATAATACACATGCAGGAGTTAAAGGAACAAATGGAAGAAAGCACATCTTCTCAAAACAGGAGAGCTTCCCCTTCCTCTCACTTTATTTGGCTTTCTGGAGCCCAAATCTTTCATGGCCTCCCCTGCCACTTCACCAGACAGGAGGAAGAGCAGTTGCCTGAAAGAGGCGTCCGCACTACCCCAAATTTGACCCAGAAAAGTCAATTTTAGTGCTACTCCCCTCGCCAGGAGGAGTACAGAAGTCAATTTTAAGAGCCGTTTAGGTTGACGGAACGGGGTTGGTTGCGTGGATGCATTCATTTTTAAATTGACCTATTGCGGCTAAATTCAACCTAACCCTGTAGTGTAGACCAGGCCTTAGTGGAAAAAAGGAAGAGTGGTGTGAAAGGGGTGAGGGGATGGAGCACTGAAGAGGAGAGACTTACATGGGCCATTTAGATGAAGGAGCATGTTTCCTTATGTTCAACCAGCCAACTCTACTGACTGGTGCAGAGGAGTAGCAGGGCGAGAGCCTTGCCTACTCCCTGCCCTTTTGAGGCCCCCAGCAATGCAAAGAGAGACCAAACCCAGTGCTCCACCAATGCAATTGTACCAGACCTTTGTATAAAGCCCAAAGAGTTGGAGAACGATCCTTCCTCCCCTGCCCAGGCCCCTGAACATCTGCTTGAAGGTCATACAAAACACTGGCAACGGGGTCAGTGCCATTTAGTAAGGTTTACTGACAATGGTCACTCTAAGGAAATCAAATGCAAAGAACATTGGTCTTTTGGGTTTGCAATAGAATGTAAGTTCAAGCTGTCCCCATGCTAAAACATTTTTGCAGGTAATATTGTGATGGGAAGAGAACATTGATTCAAGTACAAAATAATGCACTTTATATCCTCATATGATCTCTACATGAGTATAACAACACATTTCCATAGTCACATGCAATTATGCAATACATGAAAATTTGCAGTGCAGGAAGTATGAAATTACCCTACATCACCAGTATATTAGTGAGTCTTTGTAATCAATTACCAGTAAATATCAAGCGGTACCCTTTGTTAACCCTTAGGCTAAAAGGGAACCTGAGATTTTCTGGAGCATACTATACAGAATATCAGAACAGTCTTGCGTGTAATATGGATAAGACTTTATATATGGTAATTTAAATTGCATTGGAAAAAAACCTAATAAACAATGTTCATTGCAGAAGTATTCATCAGCTTTGACAGGGGAGTGCAAGAAGCAACACAGAGCTGGCAGAAATTTGAAGATCCTTTTCTTGATTATATAGTTCTGCTGTCTGTCAGTACGACTATGTACAAGATTATGGCCCTAGACCTGTTTTCTGATGATATACAAACATGTCAGAGAGAAATTGCAAGTGTAAAATAATCTGAAACAATGTATCAAAGATAAAACCCAGAATGGAGGAATGTTACCTTGATCTACAGTATCCCTGTCCATTTTTTAAATGATTATTACACTATCAGGAAAAAAAGAAATATTTTTTTCTCAAGTTGTATAAGATACATGGGTTTTCAGGACATTTCTCAAAGGTGATGAAGACAAGAAGAGAGACTCCTTATATTTAAAGTTACAATACACAGAAAAATAGGACAGAAGGATGGAGAAGAAAATTGGCAGCATGTAACCTCCAGAAGAAGAAACAGGAGTGACCATGTACCAGCAATGCAGATACAGGTGAGCAACCATTTTCATGTACTCTCCACAGGTACTAATGCGGAGAGTGGACTAGATGATAAATCTGAGAGAAGGGAGCAGAAGGAGACACCACCAATTGGAAGGCATGAGATGCACTGTCCAAGGGATGGGGGTTTCATGACCACTGCTTCCAAGAGAAGGAGGTGGGTGGTGGTGATCGGGGACTCCCTCCTCAGGAGGACTGAGTCATCTATCTGCTGTCCCAACTGGGAAAACCGAGAAGTGTGCTGCTTGCCAGGAGCTAGCATTCATGATGTGACGGAGAGACTGCCGAGACTAATCAAGCCCTCAGATTGCTACCCCTTCCTGCTTCTCCGCATGGGCACCCATGATACTGCCAAGAATGACCTTGAGCAGATCACTGCAGACTTTGTGGCTCTGGGAAGAAGGATAAAGGAGTTTGAGGCACAAGTGGTGTTCTTGTCCATCCTCCCTGTGGAAGGAAAAGGCCTGGGTAGAGACCGTTGAATCATGGAAGTCAACAAATGGCTATGCAGGTGGTCGGAGAGAAGGCTTTGGATTCTTTGACCATGGGATGGTGTTCCAAGAAGGAGGAGTGCTAGGCAGAGACGGGCTTCACCTAATGAACAGAGGGAAGAGCATTTTTGCAAGCAGGCTGGCTAACCTAGTGAGGAGGGATTTAAACTAGGTTCACCAGGGGAAGGAGACCAAAGCCCTGAGGTAAGTGGGGAAGTGGGTTACCAGGAGGAAGCACGAGCAGGAGAGCGCAAGAGGGAAGACTCCTGCCTCATACTGAGAAAGCAGGACAATCAGCGAGTTATCTTAAGTGCCTATACACAAAGGCAAGAAGCCTGGGAAACAAACAGGGAGAACTGGAAATCCTGGCACAGTCAAGGAATTATAATGTAATTGGAATAACAGAGACTTGGTGGGATAACTCATATGTCTGGAGTACTGTCATGGATGGATAAACTGTTCAGGAAGGACAGACAGGGCAGAAAAGGTGGGGAGTTGCATTATATGTAAGAGAGCAGTATGACTGCTCAGAACTCCGGTATGAAACTGCAGAAAAACCTGAGAGTCTCTGGATTAAGATTAGAAGTGTGAGCAACAAGGGTGATGTTGTGGTGGGAGTCTGCTATAGACCACCAGACCAGAGGGATGAGGTGGACGAGGCTTTCTTCTGGCAACTAACAGAAGTTACTAGCTCACAGGCCCTGGTTCTGATGGGAGACTTCAATCACCCTGATATCTGCTGGGAGAGCAATACAGCGGTGCACAGACAATCCAGAAAGTTTTGGAAAGTGTAGGGGACAATTTCCTGGTGCATGTGCTGGAGGAACCAATTGGGGCAGTGCTCTTCTTAACCTGCTGCTCATAAACAGCGAAGAATTAGTAGGGGAAGCAAAAGTGGATGGGAACTGAGAGGCAATGACCACAAGATCGTTGAGTTCAGGATCCTGATACAAGGAAGAAAGAAGAGCAGCAGAATACGGACCCTGGACTTCAAAAAAGCAGACTTTGACTCCCTCAGGGAACTGATGGGCAGGATCCCCTGGGAGAATAACATGAGGGGGAAGGAAGGCCAGGAGAGCTGGCTGTATTTTAAAGAATCCTTTTTGAGGTTGCAGGAACAAACCATCCCAGTGTGTAGAAAGAATAGTAATATGGCAGGTGACCAGCTTGGCTTAACAGTGAAATCCTTGCTGATGTTAAACACAAAAAAGAAGCTTACAAGAAGTGGAAGATTGGACAAATGACCAGGGAGGAGTATAAAAATATCGCTCAGGCATGCAGGAGTGAAATCAGGAAGGCCAAATCACACTTGGAGTTGCAGCTAGCAAGAGATGTTAAGAGTAACAAGAAGGGTTTCTTCAGGTATGTTAGCAACAAAAAGAAGGTAAAGGAAAGTGTGGGCCCCTTACTGAATGAGGAAGGCAAGCTAGTGACGAGGATGAGGAAAGAGCTAATGTACTCAATGCTTTTTTTGCCTCTGTCTTCACAGCTCCCAGATTTCTGCACTGGGCAGCACAGCATGGGGAGGAGGTGACCAGCCCTCTGTGGAGAAAGAAGTGTTTCAGGACTATTTAGAAAAGCTGGACGAGCACAAGTCCATGGGGCCGGATGCGCTGCATCTGAGGGTGCTAAAGGAGTTGGCGGATGTGATTGCAGAGCCACTGGCCATTACCTTTGAAAAGTCATGGCGATTGGGGGAAGTCCCGGATGACTGGAAAAAGGCTAATGTAGTGCCCATCTTTAAAAAAGGGAAGAAGGAGGATGCAGGGAACTGCAGGCCAGTCAGCCTCACCTCAGTCCCTGGAAAAATCATGGAGCAGGTCCTCAAGGAATCAATTCTGAAGCATTTAGAGGAGAGGAAAGTGATCAGGAACAGTCAGCATGGATTCACCAAGGGCAAGTCACGCCTGACTAACCTAATTGCCTTCTATGAGAAGATAACTGGCTCTATGGATGTGGGGAAAGCAGTGGATGTGTTATTCCTTGACTTTAGCAAAGCTTTTGATACGCTCTCCCACAGTATTTTTGCCTGCAAGTTAAAGAGGTATGGGCTGGATGAATGGACTATAAGGTGGATAGAAAGCTGGCTAGATCGTCGGGCTCAGCGGGTGTTGATCAATTGCTCGATGTCTAGTTGGCAGATGGTTTCAAGCGGAGTGCCCCAAGGATTGGTCCTGGGGCTGGTTTTGTTCAATATCTTCATTAATGATCTGGAGGATGGTGTGGACTGCACCCTCAGCAAGTTTGCAGATGACACTAAACTGGGAAGAGTGTTAGATACGCTGGAGGGTAAGAATAGGCTACAGAGGGACCTAGACAAATTAGAGGATTGGGCCAAAAGAAACCTGATGAGGTTGAACAAGGACAAGTACAGAGTCCTGCACTTAGGATGGAAGAATCCCATGCACTGCTACAGACTAGGGACCAAATGGCTAGGCAGCAGTTCAGCAGAGAAGGACCTAGGGGATACAGTGGACGAGAAGCTGGATATGAGTTGACAGTGTGTCCTTGTTGCCAAGAAGGCTAACGGTATTTTGGGCTGTATCGGTAGGGGCATTGCCAGCAGATCAAGCGACGTGTTCATTCCCCTCTATTCAACATTGGTGAGGCCTCATCTGGAGTACTGTATCCAGTTTTGGGCCCCACAATAGAAGAAGGATGTGGAAAAATTGGAAAGAGTCCAGTGGAGGGCAACAAAAATAATTAGGGGTCTGGAGCACATGTCTTATGAGGAGAGGCTGAGGGAACTGGGATTGTTTAGTCTGCAGAAGAGAAAAATGATGTGGGATTTGATAGCTGCTTTCAACTACCTGAAAGGGGGTTCCAAAGAGGATGGATCTAGACTGTTCTCAGTGGTGCCAGATGACAGAACAAGGAGTAATGGTCTCAAGTTGCAGTGGGGGAGGTTTATGTTGGATATTAGGAAAAACCTTTCCACTAGGACGATGGTGAAGCACTGGAATGGGTTACCTAGGGAGGTGGTGTAATCTCCTTCCTTAGAGGTTTTTAAGGTCAGGCTTGACGAAGCCCTGGCTGGGATGATTTAGTTGGGGATTGGTCCTGCTTTGAGCAGGGGGGTGGACTAGATGACCTCCTGAGGGTCCTTCCAAACCTGATAGTCTATGATTCTATGAAATGATAAAGCAATTAAAAATTCCCCCCAAATATTACGAACAATTCGGAATCTTTTCACTTTTTTTTAAATAAACTTTTTTAGAAACTCTACCTAGATGAGTATAGAGCCAATTCTGGAGAGAAAGAAAAAAACAAATAGAGAAATACTGCTTATGGGAGGACTAGGTGAAGTTTCAAAAATCTTGAATTGTAATGGAAACCCTAAAAAAAAAGATTATTTTCATACAAGTCACAGCACTGACAAACATCCAGCCATGTTCACTTTTAAAAGGCCAAATAAAATGTGAATGAGAAACACATAAAAAACAAAAAACACTCCTCATGCCACTGCAAAAAGTTAAATTTTCAACTCTGATCGCCTGAACATTGGTTCCTAAATCCATATTTGGGGAACTAAATACAAGTGGCCTGAATTTATATGGATTTAGGACCCCAATACTTGAGATAAGCAGGTTAAAAATAAATAAAATCAATGTCACCAATACTAGTATCCATCACCAATAACAATACAAATAAGTATTGTTATAGCACTTAATTTATTCAAAGCACTGTACAGTCAAACTAATTAATCCTCTAAGCAACCTGGATAGATAGGCACTAACATCCCTATTTCACAAACAGGGAAACAGACAGAAACTTGACTTGCCCAAGGTCACATGGTCAATCAGTGACTGAGCTGGAATAAGAATCCAGAAGCTCCTGATTCCTGACCCTGTGCCCATTCCTTCAGGCCTGTTCACTTCCAATATTTTAAAGAGACTGCAAATGTAGTGATGAATTTTAATACAAATTTCCTTGCTGCTTTTCATTTTTATTCTTGCATTAAATAAACTAAGGAATTTAGTCTATAAAACCTGTTCCATGGACGCTTCAGTTAATTATAATAAAAAATATTTATTGGAGCCATGGAATGGGAATGATGACTTAGACCCTCCCCAGTCATCATTGTTAGTACCTGAAAGTATAATAAATTACTACCAACACCATATTCTTGGGCTAATTTACTTTGAATCATATGTCAGAGAGAAAATTAAAGTTTATGTATAAATCATTGGACAGAAGTAATTGTGGATGCATTGGGGACCAATACATAACAAAATGCAAGTTTGTATATTGCTGAAGGGTTATTCTGATTTCCCTAGCCTATGCCTACAGGCTTTTCTCAGCAGTGGAAAATTAGTCCTCCCTCTGCGAGCACTATTTATTGGTCACCTTTGGGGATATAAAACATTTTACCTTCTTAATTGGCCCTTGTCTTCTAATACTGCACACATTACACACACCAGTTTCCTTCTTACTGCTCCCATCTAGGAGAGACAGTTTTCTAACACCCAGTTAGCTCACTGCATTACTGTTCTAGGAAAAGGATATCACTGTTCTCCCTTCACAGTTACCCTCGCCCTTATTCTCTGCTCTTATACATGAGGATATCCCTCATATATTTCCTTTGCTTGTTTTTCTGTCCTCACTACCTCATCCCTTTCAATCTTTGCCCCTAATGTATCTTCTTTTTTGTGTATTTTCATGGTTGGATCCAGCTCTTGCCAAAATCGCAAACCAAGTATGCCCCTTCCCCCACCGATCCACCCCAGTACCTTTCCTTCTCCAGTCTTCCTCATTCAGCTCAATATATGCTGAACTAGCTGCAGTTGCCTGTGCCCTAGGAATGGTTTTCTTCCTCCTCCTTCTCCGCATGGTTGGCCCCGGACTAATCATGGAAGTGTAATGCCCCCATATAATGGTGTATGCCTTTCTGCCACTCTAATAATTTTGTTTCCTCAGCTGGGTCATCTTTGATCTATGCTCCCCTCTTTTCCTATATTGCTAACCTGGCATTTTCTCTTTCTTCTCCTCCCAGTGTTCTGGAAGTAAAGGGGCACAGGAAAAAGGACCCATTTCATTTTGAGAATTTTGCAACTGACTCTTTGGCCAGGCAGAGAGCTCAAGATGGGTGTTCTGGACATTCTCACACAAAATAGTGAGCAAGCCTGTCTCTACAGGCCACACAAATGGTACCTAATTTGCAAACATTGCTGAAAGTGGATATGGGGTTGCTGGAAGCCGTAAAACAGATACAGATTGAAAAGACATTGGCACAGCATTCACCACTGAAACCTTATGAGCCACAACTGATCGCAGGAAGTAGCTTGCTTATTTTATAAAGGAAATGGAGCACCTGTGTGGGAAGTGCCATACCAATTCAAAAATATTTAATTTATTCTATGCATGATGTTCCCTCAGCACAGATGCAAAGACTGGAAACGTTAGGTTAGTGGTCAAGCGTCACAGATGATGGGAAACAGTACTGTGACAATTGCTTAATCTGTGCTCAGAACAATTCATCAAATAGTAAAAACAATGCCCCTCTCTGACAACAGTGAAACACAGGGCCATGGTACACTTTGCACATTGATTTTGTGGAACCTATATTGACTAACAATAATGGAACAAATGCTTATTGGTCGTAGTGCATCAATTTACTAAATGTACAGAGGTTTCCTAAAGAAAGCAAACATAGCCACAGCAACTAGCTCATGGGCTAGTGGAACAGGTATTCTCTTGATGGGGATTACCAGCTAAATTAGCATCAGATCAAGGCATACAGTCCACAGGACAAGTTTTGAAAAATTGTATGTTAGCATTTGGGATAAAGCAGAAATTCCACATTCCTTACTGTCCTCAGTCCTCTCGACAGATGCAAATTATGTACAGAACCATTAAAATAATTTTAAGGAAGTTTGTTTTGATACATGGAAAAATGGGATAATGTCGTTCCATTGGTTCTTATGGCCATCTGGGCCACTCTGACCACTGCAAGAAATCATTCTACCTTTGAAATAATTACAGGAAGAGAAATGTGGATGCCAGAATACTTATTATGGGAAACTAGCAGTGCACAGATTGAAGGAGTACAAATGGATGTTTACATGCAAAAATTTGCATGAGCATCTGAAACAGGTGCATTTATATGTGGCAAACAAGCTGGAGAAAAAAAATATAAAGCAAAAATGTACTTTCACAAAAAGGGAAAGGAAAATGATTGGGAGGTAGGAGACCAGGTCATGCTTCTGTCTTATGCTGTACCAGAACATAGTTTATGCCACAAAAGGCTTGATCCACACTATATTGTGGATAAACTGAGCTTGTCTGGGTCTAAAATTAGAATTATGGGAAACAAAAAGAAGGTCAAAAATTCCAATATGCCAGTCAATTTAAACTGTTGAAAAGACAAGTGTTTCTCCGAAGGTGGATTCATGTGGAGGCTTCTCCTCCATGTGAGCAGTACACTCCGGTGCTGCCAAGCAAAGGGCATTTTTCCGCATTTGACCAAAAAAAAAAAAAAAAGCAGTTAATTGTTGTAAGGGAGAAACAGCAGTGCTCTTTGTGGACTCCCAGCTAACACTGATGAAGGAAATCCGACCTATAATAGTGGTGTGGGGCAAGGCAAGTGATCTGTATGAATCCCAACAATATAATCTCACCATGGCAGGGAGATACACAATGAAGAATGTCACCAGCAGGTAAATCTTCCAACCTATGTCTTCATGAACTGTATAGGATGGGCTAACAGCAGTACTTTAGCCATACATACAAGCACACCCTAGGTGCAGGGATTGTTCCAAATAGTTATCAGGATAGAGCCTGAGAACAAAAGTGATTTGTAATGTTTAAACATGAAATAATAAACATAATCCTGCGTGCACAACTATTGAAAGAAACCTGTGTAAGGCACTGGAGTCCCAGAGGGGAAAGGTAGTATATATATATTGTGTGGATGTGTCCCACATAACACAGAGAGAGCTGCATATGCAGCCCACAGTAGTAAATAGGTTGATAACCACTGTTCTAACTACTCCAGTGGTGACTCAGCCTTTTATAACAACAGCTGAGGAGCTTAACTGCTACATCTATAATCTCTAATTCTAGTCGTAATCAGCCATCTCTAATATCCTGGACCCAATATGACTACAACAGTGCTGCAAAAATCCAGGTCAGGCATTTTAATTAATAATGTACAATTTATGCATATCCCGGTTGTGCTAAACATTTCACATTGGAATATGGCTGAATTTGGACACAGTTTGGAGATGGATGTGGCAGTACAGTATGCTTCTTTACTAATTGACATGATAACATCTTACCAGGAGTGAGCTTGAGACCTCATAGAAGAACACGAGACAGTGCCCAAAGCCAGAATTTTTAGGAGTAGAAAGTGGCAAAGTCTAGATAGTAGTATTAGCTATATTTCAGGCTTATTTGCTTCAGGAATGTCAGTATGGAAAAGGGCAGATGTGTAACATATGAAGTGTCATATTAACTATTTTGAGCATGAATATACAGTTAATACTTTTCAACTCATAATGATGATTGGGGGGAGGGAGGTGTCGAAGGATTGGACAGAGAGGGAAAATACATAATTTATGATATGCATAATACTGTGGCACCATTTAATCAAACACGGGTGAAAGTCAACAAGACAATTGATATAATGAAAGGGCAAAAACTTGTCACATGGGTAAAGAAATAATAATTAAGGATGAAGAACTCTTTAAATGGTATTGTCCACAAAGTGTTTCTAAAAAAGTCAAGGAAATAAATTATTGTATAAAATCCTGTAAAAAGCTAGTTTTCAGCACCATTAGAAACTTGGGGTCAGTGACACCACACCCAAACAGGGGCTTGTTACTTTAAAAAGTTGTGCACAGTCTCGGGCTCCCTGTATGTATCATTTACTTTAGCCCTGTCAATACTGGATCCTGACACAGCAACATTTGACCCACTAGCAGCTAGGTCTATTCTATAGGTTACCCTGAAAACAGCACTGAACCTACTGCAATCACTGGTTTATCCTAACAGTACATAACCCTGGAGGGCTCCACACATGGCTTGTTTTGCTGTGAAGGGATAGCAATACATGTGTAGGTGTGATGTCTTTGATTTACCACTTCCGTGTGCAGCCATGTCTGCCTTGACCAATTTAATGAGACAGGTGAGTTGTCAGTTACTGTCCATATCCCAGTGAAGCTATCTAAGTGGAGAAGACCACCGGAGAGGGTAGCCTTCAACATTGAATGGATAATTCATTGTTACTAGTCATGCAATATATATCTGCAGGGCCCAAATATGTGATGTCACTAATAATTTTTGCTTTATATCTCAGGGACGCTTTGTTATTGGCCAACAGTTGTGACTCTTATTCAAGTTTTCAATGATGGGTCTGTGATCAATAGTGAACCCTGATCATCAGAATGACACTGAAGATTTGGTCTCTATTTTTGATGTGCATATTACTCCGCTAACCCCAAATGTAAAATTACTACATTGGAAAGATACCCATGTTATACAAATTGGTCCTACTACAACAGAAGCAAAAAAGGTTCTTAAAGAGTTAATGCACAATGGAGCTTTTGACATGTTATTTACACACACTTTGCTAGAGGTTACTTTTAAGGATTTAATTCTAGTACAGGTGGTAATGATTTTAATTGTACTAAGCTTATTTTGCCGACTGAGATTTATGGTTAAAGATTAAAAAAAGGAGACAAACTATATGTAGCCTATGCTGATCCTTAGACTAAAAATAAATGGGGTTTAATGCTTATAAATGTCAGCACAAATAACGTTTATGGTGACAAGGTGGGGCCTTGTTGACCAGTAAGCCAAATTTGTAGTAGGCTTAAGGCATACCAGTGAACCAAACTCCCAAGATGCCTTGAGAATGCTAAATTACTGTAGAACAGGGATCAGCAACCTTTGGCACGCACCCATCAGGGTAAGCCCCCTGGCAGGCCGGGCCGGTTCATTTACCTGCTGGGTCCGCAGGTTCGGCCGATCGCAGCTCCCACTGGCCATGGTTTGCTGCTCCAGGCCAATGGGGGCTGCGGGAAGCGGCATAGGCTGAGCGGCGAACTGAGGCCAGTGGGAGCCACGATCGGCTGAACCTGTGGACGCGGCAGGTAAACAAACCGGCCCGGCCCACCAGGGTGCTTACCCTGGCGGGCCGCGGGCCAAAGGTTGCCGATCCCTGCTGTAGGATATGGCTATGCTGGCTTGCTAAACTCTTTAGCCCAATAACATGTTACTTGATTTACTAAGCAGTTTTTCAAGGAAAGTATCAACTTGAAAAGAAAAGAAAATGTATAATGGTAAAAGTTATGATTAAGCAGCAAATGTATGATCATGTGTTTGAAAAAATATGCAATGTACCAGGCAAACATATTTTTACTCTTGATGGGAAAGAGGTTGTAAATCATAAACAAGTAAGCTCTGAGTAGTCTTGAGCTAGTTACAAGCAGCAGAACCAGAGAACACTGGAATCAGTCTGCCATCCTTGTTATCTACTGCAAGCTTTGGAGCCAAAGACTTGGTGACCTATATACCTTTCTGTTATGTGCTGTATTAATAACTGATTGACATTTATTAGTTACGTTTGGATACATCAAGTCTCTTTAATCATTAAGATAAAACTTGAATTGGTAACAGTACCTATTTAGACCATGTCTGATGATTGCAACTCATTCTAAGGTTTCTAGATTGTTCTCATAACTTACTGAAGTTGTTACAGAAGCTGCTGACAGAGTCTCTTATTGAATCTGCCATAGGTTATTCAGTCATATTACTCTCATTCTAAAGTGTCTCCCCTGGTTTCTGCTGATATTTTGAACTGATTTTTTATTTTACTTTAGAGAAACTGCATGCTTGTGACTAGTGCTGGACTGACAACAAGAGAGAATGAACTATTTATCCACAGAACACACATACCAAATTTCCCAACAATGTCCCACATGTGCTCTCAATTGTGCACCTATAGCAGTAAGTATAATTTCATGTCTAATACCATTCAGTATTTGGTATGTCTCCTGAGGCTGTCAGCAAAGTTACAATTTGTGCCAAATATGCTGGTGATTTTTGTGATGCAGATCCCATCACCTGGAAAATAGATGACTGACTAACTCATTTTATGAAGGCCATTAAATAATCAGATGGCTACAACTACTTTTTCCACTACCAGCCTTTGCTTAATTTGAATCTGAAGTCTAGTAATACATCTTGTTCCTATTTCCCTAAGATAGCAAGTCTCCTGAACTTTTTTATTGTTAATTTTGTATTTGATACTTCCCATTGGTAACTCACAGGAGTTTTGCTGGGTTGAGATGACACTATTGTTTTCTATTGCCTTCCCTTAATGAAGAGTGTCCCTTTCCACCTGGACCCCTTTGCACTGGCAGTCCCATCAGAACACCCAGTAACACAGACTCTCTTGAGAGCCACTCTCCATCTATGACATTGTCCAGAAACTCACTCACCTTTTCACGTCCCTGTACACAAGGGGTCGGCAACCTCTGGTACGTGGCTCGCCAGGGTAAGCACCCTGGCAGGCCGGGCCAGTTTGTTTACCTGCCGCGTCCGCGGTTTGCTGCTCCAGGTCAATGGGGGTGTCAGGAAGCCATGACCAACACATCCCTCGGCCCGTGCCACTTCCCGCAGCCCCCATTGGCCTGGGACAGCAAACCACGGCCAGTGGGAGCCGCGATCGGCCGAACCTGCCGACGCGGCAGGTAAACAAACTGGCCCAGACCGCCAGGGTGTTTACCCTGGTGATCCATGTGCCAGAGGTTGCCAACCTCTGCTATACACCATAACAGCCCCCACGTGATCTTTCTCTGAGGGAGCGGGGAAGGTGTATGACTCAGAACACCTCAAAGGTGCAGAAGGGAAGCATTAGTAAACCCTCCCCTTCTTCACCCAATGAATTTCATGTGGTAAACAGTAACAGATCTCACAAGTGCAGTTCAGCATGGAACGTATTTTCTTTGACAAGCTTTTCTTTCCCGCTTACATAGGGAACAGGTGGGGAGCGTGTACAATATGAAGTTTACCAAAGTCAGTACAATTGACTTTGACCTTGAAGTCCACTGGGTACAGACAAAACAGAAGATTTTCACTGGAGAAACAAGGTGAGATAAACCAGAGATTATGGCTGGGGAAACCAGAGTACAGGTTGTAGAGGAACCGTAAATGATAGGAGTTACAGTGAGATGTTCATGTTTGAGGTGGGTGTGTTGGTAAATCTGCAGAAAGCTACAAACTCACCCAAAGATTTATTATTAAGTATGTTGTCTCCTGATTCCTGCTGCTAGACCAGGTTAAATAACCATATGATTGGTCCACAAGTATTTGTATGCAAATTCAGAAATTTCCACCAGCACACATACATATTCATAACCTTGATCCAAGACACCCCTCTCTCCCTCTGTTTCTGTCAGCAAATACAGATGTTTGTTGTGAGCCATTGTGAAATCTCACCATGGTCTCAACTATGAGTTTTCCCAGAATTTCCTAGAGATACGATGCTATTTTCATAGGAACTGCTTTTTAATCTGACTGAAACTAAAGCATATGTGACAGGTTGATCCATGCTTTTTAAAACTACCATTCTCCTCTACCTTGCATACACCCCACCCCACCTCCCGGAACATTCTATTGGAGATTAAATCAATACTAAGTCTCCCAAGAATCCTCTTTTTGCTTATTTAAGGGATTGCCTCTAGCAGAGTTTTTTTGGAGCAAGAGTGAGTGACTGTGTGTGCGTGGTGGAGGAAGGGGAGTTCTCCATTTATTTCTTCCAACCTCCCAAGAGCTGTAAGGTGTTCTCTCTTTTTCTAGAGACTCTCCTGCTCTAAAAACCATATCGGGTCTATTTGAGAGAATTTGGGTCACAAATAAGGAGTGAATGAGACACTTACCTACTGTGTTGCAAATTCCCTTTTTGCATGAAGTACTGGGGCTTTGTGCTACTCAACCTGGCATGACAGTCCACCCAAAAAGGTTTGGAATGGGTAAGGAAAACCTCAGCTTCATCTATATGCAGATTCCATTCCATTAATCTCGTCATCCCTCTTCTTATATAAGAGGCATTTCTATTGTGCTTATCGTGAATTTACTATGTCTGTAATCAGAGTCTTTTTTTTTAAAGGATATTGGGCTGGATTCTATTCTCTCTCACATCAATATCTAAAACCCCATTGAATTTAACGAAAGTGAGGTAAGATCCATAATTACATTTTGGAAAGTTTTTACCCTTGTGTTGCAGAGACAATACAGTATGAGAGAATGACATGGGTTCTCTTCTGGCTCATCAATATCATCACAATTAATAGTGTCAGTCTAAATCTCATAAAGATGTAGGCATTGAACATCCTCTCCCCTCAAGTGCACTTCTATACTTCCATCCAGAGCCATTCTTTCCCTTTGCTCTTTTGTGCCAACAGCATTTGCTGAGGATTTTTGCTCCATTTCCATATACCTGGACACCCCCTCCATTAGTTACAATATGTCCCATCCTGCATGAACCGCTCAGCTTTATGTGACTGTCAACAACTTCTGTTTACTTTTCTACTATAGAAACAGCAACTGCATCACTCACCTCTCTGGGCTCTTTCCTTTCTAGCAAATTACCTCAGTAAAATTCCCAGGTCCTGTTGCCTTTTTTCCATTAATTAGTTTCCTAGTAGTTTTTAAATTCATGTAGTTTTAACACATTCAATGTCACCACTTCACTTTTATTCCCACTTGTCAAAAAACAGCAGGAGACAATAAAAGGTGATAAAACTATTGTATAAAAATAAATTGTATAAATTAGAGTTGTTTTTCCTACAATCAAACAGTCTTCCAAGTTACACTGCAAGCTAATAAAGCCATAAGCTCCTAAAAATCCAGATTCTAGCTAAACACCAACTAGTCATAAGGTTACTCTCTGAAGTATTTGTTTTATATGTTGGAGGCAGAGTGGTATAATTCATATGCTCTGTAACTTCTTGATATTTTTTGTTATGTGTCCCTAAGTTCCTATTTCTGAGTTTGATCCTGCTTTAAAAACAAATCACATTTTGACTATTACTAAAGATCAGAGAAAGTGTCACTGGGCTTTTATTCCTGATTACAGTTTTTGCAAGAATATAGTTATAAAAAGTGATGTTGTTCCTTCTAGTATCTTCCAACACTGAATGCTCAAATTGATAGCACTATGCACAAGGGACTAGAAGTCAGACTATAGCATTAAACAGTAAAAATTATACTAATGAAACAAAGCCATTAGAAGCAGTAAACACAGTACGTCTGGTTCAGATTATAGCTAAGAAGTTCAAACACCACAAAAAATATTTTTTGGCCAGATTATGAGCCAGTTTCTCCCAAGGGCTGAGTGCCCTCTACTCCCATTGACATCCAAAGTGAAAAATCAATATTAAGGAGGAGGTACTCACAAGGACGCCCATACAGGAGTGTGAGGCCTGGGGCAGAAGTGACAGATTTGTCGTTTCTGGGACCGACCAGGCTGGCCAATCGCACCGGCCAATGAGGGCCCACAAAGCATGGGCCCAGAGCGGTTACCCCGATCTACCCTACCCAAGGGACTGCCTGGGTACTCATTATCCCATGGTTCTGCTCACACAACTCGCATTGAAATAAATTGGCAGTCCTGGAGAATGAAATCTTTTTGTATATGAACAGCACAAGCAATAGCACTGCGAGCATACCCACACTGCAACTCAACTCAGGTGTGAAGGGACCACTTCTAGTGATGAAAAGGTAGCTCAGTCTCCATCTTACATTTAAACATTGGCCTCTCTACTTGGACTGCCATAAGTATCAACTAGTGCCAAATGTGCTGGTTTTTCAATATGGACACCTTCCCATCAGGAATCATACTGTGACTCATCTCACCAACCATAACTAAATGAACAGAGATCAGGTGGCAACACCTATCACACAGTATCAGGCCTGGTCTGGATTTGAACCAGAAACCTAGAAGTGAAAAACTTGCCAGGCTTCAAGTGGTCTCAGAGCAGTACCGTGTCTCACATTGCCTAATGATTGAAGTTATTTAGTTTTGAACAAAACAGCTTTTAAACATATATATATATATATATATATATATATATATATATATATATAATACATTCATAACACTCTAAGTTCCTCAGAGGAGTACATGGTAATGTTTTTAACTGAAGCAGAGGGGGAGTCAATTGTCAAGGTGAAATGGTTGCATACACAGATAGTAGGAACCTATGGGGAAATCACAACAGCTACTAACTGAAATTACTAAAGCTTCCTTTGGGAAGACAGGGTGCCAAGTACCCTTAAACAGATGGCGGTTAAAATTATGGTTAATAAACCATGATATTTTTGTTTATTATCTCGTTTCAGGGAAAGCTGTGGAGAAAGTGGCGATGAGGCAATAATCTACCTGTGATCTGGAGTAAGCTTTCTAGATCTTTATCATTTATGTTTAAGACCTGGCTGTAGCTTGGAGAGAGTATTGGAATCTTTGTGGGTTTTTTTTTTTTTTTTTGGTACCAACACTGAATATAAAGCATTTGCCAATCAGAGTCCTGGATGGACCCAGTATGAGAGGATAACCTGAACTACTGCTTCCCAACTAGAAAACAGCAGTACTATAAGATGTTAAGCATTCTAGCAGCAGAAGACAAACTGATATCCCACTCCCCAAGTTTATTTCCAACCTGAAATGTGGATATCCCTGACCTGTGCACATTCACTGTGGCATTGATTCTAGTAAGACTGTGTCCCAAGAAAGGATGGACATTTATGGTAAAATAACCTGGAGGTAGGGATGGAGGACATTGTGCTTCACTTTTAAACAGGCAGGCTACTTCAAAGGCGGCTGCTTTCTTGCCAGAAATTGACCTGCTTCAAACCTATCTTAGAGATCCAAATTTGTCTGGGTCTATAACCTGACATGATTTATATCATTATAAGCACTGTCAATTTCTAGGTTTATCTATTTTTATTTCAGCTGCTAGATTCAACAAAAGGGACCATTTAAAAAAAAATCTTGTGATTTTCATTTAAGCTGATGATGTGGGCAATTGAAATGAGGATCAGTAGACATATGCAACTGTAATGTTATATTCCTACATTCAAGCAGTATGGCAAGATGTGCTATATAGAACATTTGAAGATCATTTGGATTTAATATTGAAAGGTCAATAAGAACTGAAAACAGGTCCTTCGGTTTAACTATCTCATTTCAGCACATTCAGACATACTCAGACATTAAGATTTTTGGTCTGAAGCTTTTTATTCCTAAAAAAAGAACAGGAGTACTTGTGGCACCTTAGAGACTAACAAATTTATTAGAGCATAAGCTTTCGTGGACTACTCTATATGCATCCAAAGAAGTGGGCTGTAGTCCACGAAAGCTTATGCTCTAATAAATTTGTTAGTCTCTAAGGTGCCACAAGTACTCCTGTTCTTTTTTTAGGAATAAAAAGCTTCAGACCAAAAATCTTAATGTCTGAGTATGTCTGAATGTGCTGAAATGAGATAGTTAAACCGAAGGACCTGTTTTCAGTTCTTATTGACCTTTCAATATTAAATCCAAATGATCTTCAAATGTTCTATATAGCACATCTTGCCATACTGCTTGAATGTAGGAATATAACATTACAGTTGCATATGTCTACTGATCCTCATTTCAATTGCCCACATCANGACTAACAAATTTATTAGAGCATAAGCTTTCGTGGACTACAGCCCACTTCTTTGGATGCATATAGAGTAGTCCACGAAAGCTTATGCTCTAATAAATTTGTTAGTCCCTAAGGTGCCACAAGTACTCCTGTTCTTTTTGCGGATACAGACTAACACGGCTGCTACTCTGAAACCTTTTTATTCCTAGTTAATTGCATCAAAACTGAGGCACTTCCAGCATTGCCAAGAGAAGGAATGGGTGAGCTATTTATAATGGTAAAATATTCAAAATTGCAACCCCCTTTTCTATTTGTGAATTATACATGATCAGCAGTTGGCTAAAATACTTGGCTAAATCCCCTGCACGGCAACGAAAATCTCAATTGTTGATATTAACTAATTTGTTTGTAATTTGAATCATTTCACTAGACGCTCTACATGGACAAAATTCTACCTCTGGGTTGTTTAAAAACTACTCTCTGTGATCATTCCCTTTTTGTATTTGTGTTGTGTGCTTGCTCACCTAAGTTATAAGATGATATTTCTGCTGCATGACTGGATGACAGATTTTTGTAAAGAAGAGAAGTCAAGGTGATTTTGAGATCGCTTCAGGAACACTAAGGGAAAATCACTTTCTGCAAACATTCCTGAGAACAACCCCCTCTACCCTCTACCCCCAGTTGTATATATGTTCCTGGAAAACTAATAAAAAGAGTTATATATACTTTCTAAGGAAATTCATAGCTATCATTTCAATAAATATTCTTTTTATATAGTATTTGCCAAACTCTAGCCAAGAATCTCACTAAAGAAGCAGCAAATAAAGGGACCACCGACATTCAATGCATGTGGTTTAAGAGTGAAATCAGAAGCTTTTCTCTTTTTTTTTTTTTCCTTCTTCAAGTCTTTATCTCATGGATGCATTATCAGTAATTGCTTCATATGGTATGTATATATAATCAAACTTAATTAGTAATTTAAATGTACAGCAAATTAGATCATTTTGAATCCCAATTAAAATTAATAGCAGCAATTAATTCAGACCTATTAGTCACCAGCTTGCTCCAGAATCCAGCTGCTGCCATTTTCAAATAAACTAGAGAGTGTTTGGTGAATGAATGCCATAAACAACATCACTGAGGGACTTTATGTCTGTTGTTTGTTTGTCAAAAATATGCTAAGCCCTTTCCATCTGGTTTACTGTCGCTGTTAGGAGGGATCTGATCTACCAATCATAAATGCTGCCAAATCAGCAATGGAATAATATGAAAATGCTTCCTTAGGCTTCAAATAAGCATCAAGCTGCATAAATCCCCATGTTGATTAAATTAATCATTCCTGTTAACATTGTGAAAAAAAAAAACAGAACTACAGATTTATTTGTACCTGTTTGTCAAGGGGGATTATAACTCCAGCACATATAAGAAATAATCATGGTAAAATGGTTGGGTGTATTGCATCTTACAACAGATGATTCAAGAGTCCTCCTCATTTTGTCATTATTACAAGGAGCAATAGGGGCAATTCACTTCAGTTAGAGGAGGACTAAAGCATGTAGTTTTCTTCAGCAATAACCTAACCCAGACAATATCACCACCTTGCACTTGCACCTTGCACTTAATATATGGTAGTGACTTTCTATCATTAGACTCTGCAAGCCACTTGACCACATGCTAATTAAATCTCACATACCACCATTTTTAAAGTATGATAATACACCCATCATTTCACAGATGGTGGAAACTGAAGCACAGAGTGGTAAAATGTTTTCCCCAAAATCAGGAAAAAAAATGGCATACTCATGAATAGAACCCAGAATCCCAGTCCCTTCGACCTCTGATGTAGACTCTATAGGACATTGGCTTCCAAATGGTAAATATATATCCAGTTACACTCTGTATTTTTCTATCATTCTGATTATGCAGATGAACATTCTGGACCTGTTTGTGAGAACTTCATTTTATCTATGTAGATAGATAGATTTAGACACACACACACACACACACATACACACACAAATCGGAACTGGAATCAGTCAAAAAGAAGGATTTTAGATAAACAGGTTATTATTTATCAATTATTTGTCCTGCAGGAGTACCTAGAAGCCCCAGTGGTAGGCCATGACCCCGCTGTGCTACATATGCGCACATAGAACAAAAAGATGGTTCCTGCCCAAAAGAGCTGCCAATCTCAGTAAGAGGCAAGAGACAACAGATGGATACAGACAAATGGGAGGAACCAGGAAACAATAAGACACTATTGGTCAGCATAATAGGCAGTGACATCAATAAGCAACTTATTATAGCACTGATTTTTACAGTAATAGGGACTAATTTGGCAGAACTGGGCCTAGTCTTTATTTGTGAAGCACTTTTATGTTTGATTGTGCATACTATCATATGGCGAAATGCTATCTGGAGTGGCTCACGAACATGGGTGCCAACCTCAGGGCAGATTGTTACAAACCATGGCACAACCCCCAGGTTGTGTGTTCTATAATTAGATTTCACCAACCAAGTGTTATGTGTGAACTCCTAAGGCACTATAGCAGCCTTAACATGGAGTCACAGACAGTCCCCTTGGGTAGTATCTTGACACCCAGACAAGTCTGCCTTTGTGATAGATGGTCCCTTACACCACAAATCACAATATTCAGATTACTCACAGTCCCAAAGGACCAGTCACTTACCCCATGTCAATTGTACCTTAGATATCTCAAAGACAATGCTTGTAGCCAGTCCTGTAATAAACTAACTAAAGATTTATTAACCAGGAAAAAGAAACCAGAGAGTTATTTACAAGGTTAAAGCAGATATACATACACAAACAAATGAGCTACAGTCTTAGGTATCAATAATATACAAGCTGCTGCAATGGGAAAACTCTGTATGCCCTTTAGAGCTAACCCAAGCTAAGCAGCTTGTGGATCCATTGCTTATGCTTAAAAAACATTGCCCTCTTCAAATCTTAAGCAGCATAGCGATACAGATCCTTCTGGTCAGGGATTTTTATTCTCTTCCCCCAAAGTTCAAACTGTGATGGGATGAGTATTTGTGCACATCCCCTCTTCATGGGTGTGTGGGGAGCAATCAACAAATTCTTTAGTCCACTGATGTTCCACAATGGTTTGTCTTGTGTCTTTAGGGCTTCTTTTGTTGGGCAGGAGATGACACCTCTTGAGGTAAACTAGTATCTCATTCTTTGTAATGCTTCTCTCCTGACTGTGGTGGTTTAAAGTTTCATACCAAACACTTAAATATTACATGGGATACAGAAATTACAAGTGCATGCCACAACTCACAAAAATGTCATAAAGTCCAAACACAAAACACATCTCTACAAATCTAATACCTATTTTAATAATACTAACACACAGGTGAGCCAAACTGGTTTCCAGCTATGCATTTGTCAGTGGTCAGTGAAGCCTACCATGAGCTGGCACCTGGTCTGCCAGCATCATGTGGCTTTTTAAGATTTTCAAAACCAATTAACAAATAAAAAATGAATAATTAATAAAAGAGTTGAGTTTTGTATCTGGGAGTCAGCCCCTAGTTTGAACAACTCCTTCATATGACCGAGATGTAGAAGAAGGGGTTTTTATGGCCATTTTGACTGGAAATTGTAGGGCCCAATTGTGATCTCAGTTCCACCACTATACATATGCAGCAACTGCATTTAAGTCAACTGAGTTACCCCCATTTAGATCCAACTTTGCAAATACTGACCCCCAACTTCAACACAAAGCACTCCATTACTCATACACAGTTAGATGTCTCACCACACCAATAGACACACACAAACACAACCCCAATATGTAAGCTTGCATCAGGAGAGTCATGTATCTAAACTGGGCACGTGAAAGAAGTGCATGCACCTATTAGAAAAACTGGGCCTTCCACCAGTGTAAGATCAGAATTTGGCTTTTATTGAGCTAGTGAGACAGAATTTTGTGAAAATAATCACTATTAGTTTTTGCTGGATAAAATCTTCATTTTAAAATTCAGAGTTTCTCTGGAAAATTTCATACTGAACATCTCATTAATTTCAGTGTTATTTACTTTACATAAAAATATTCCGAAAAGCCACTTTTTGCCAATAAAAACCCTCGATTGTTATATGTGCAAATAATGAGGGAAGTGAGGCATTTGCTTAAGTCAGGGGTCGGCAACGTTCAGCACATGGATCGCCAGGGTAAGCATCCTAGCGGGCCGGGCCAGTTTATTTACCTGCTGACGTGGCAGGTTCGGCCGATCGCGGCCCCCACTGGCTGTGGTTTGCCATCCATTGGCCCGTGCCGCTTCCCGCTGCCCCCATTGGACCGGGACGGTGAACCGCAGTGAGTGGGGGCCGCGATCGGCCGAACCTGCCACGTCAGCAGGTAAATAAACTGGCCCGGCCCGCTAGGGTGCTTACCCTTGTGAGCCACGTGCCGAACGTTGCCGACCCCTGGCTTAAGTGAATGGCAGTTTTAAACTATGAATTTTGAAGAAGTAAACAGGAATTTCAAGGTAAACACACAGGTTGTACTTTTTGTGAATACATATGAAGAATGTTTTCCCAATGATTGAGGTGTCCATTCCTGCCCCAACTGAAGTCAGTCTTCATACCTACACTAGGAGAAGTGAGTTGTTTAATAAATATTACCTAACATGTTGAAACCTTTGCACTGACAAAGCAAGGTATAGTTTTAACACTTTAACTGGTCAAAGTAAACTCACACACCTACAACTAAGGATCCACACAGCCCTCCCGGGATTTACTTCAATCAGCTAACACATGTTAAAACTACAGTTTGCCTGGCATCCCCCTAAGATTTTAACATGTGTTAGCTACAACTGTTAAAAATAGATCTTTTTCCTGGAGTCCAATGGAACAGGACCACGCCTCTGACCTATAAAATAACTTGCACAAGTTTAACAAAATGTTGAAATGAGAGTGTGAAAGGTTAATCTAGAAAATCTTTATTTGAAAGAAGTGTATACGCATCCCAGCATAATCTCAGTGCTTTTCAGTGTGTGTGCTGTTAATTCAACTATGAAATGTAAATTACGTTCACAGATTTCCTCCCACTAACATGTAAGAGTAAATTCACACATCCATTTGCTGGCACATTTTGGAAGGTCTTTACATACTGTGTCCTTCATTACAGGAAACCTTGCTTTTATTTTCATTGGCTATATAAGTTCAAAGAGTACTGAATGTTGTGAAACTTTGGCTTTTAGACTATTTTTCTCTGCATTTCCCTTCCACTTAGATAGGCTCCAAAAGCACTCTTGGTACCTCTTTGAATTTCCTTTAATGGATTTAAAAAGTTAACTCAATCAATCAGAAATAACTCTTAAAAGTACAGGGTGCTGTAAACCCGAAATGTGTTTGCACTGGGAATTTCTAGGGAATACATATTTCATTAATCTAAACCCTCCAAAAAATCACATCACTTTTACACTTGTTTGGGTACCAATATGTCACTAATCCATATACTACAAGTAATTACTAGAGGCCTGATTCTCAAAAGTATTGTGGGAGCTGGGGTTGCTCAGCACTTCTGGAAAAAATGAGCCATAGATAAACCACACACAGGGTAACCAGGACAGGAATGCTGGTCCTTTAACTCCAGAATCATTCTCTATTAGTTGAACAACAGGCATACATCTCTAAAATGGTCAAGCCATCACACCATGAAGTCTTCACTTTGCAGCCCCTTCAGCTAGTTAAGGAAATGTTCCTGCTCAGCATCAATAAGTCTGTGGTCCTGTGCTCAGTTCCCCATAGATTCCTCTAACTGCATTTTTTTGGACCTCTGAAAGAAGTGTTTCTAACTTTACAGAGTTTCTCACAGAACAACTCCTCTGCCTGGATTGCCAACACTCAGTTACTTTTGGGAACAGGATTCATTTATAAGTGGCCATAAAAAGAAGCTAAGTATTAGAACTCCTTTTGAGGTATGCATGCATATGCACGCAATGCGCCAGATACAACAGGCCATGTTCTGCCCCCCAACTCTGGCTGCTTTGTCTAACTCCTGCAGTGCAAAGCTGCCAGGAATCAACTTTTTCCAGCTACCTGGAAATTCCAGTTTGGTAAGAGGTATTCCCACATGGATCAGAGCCAGCATTGTGGCTCTATGGGCTTGTCTACACTAACTGCCAGATTGACGGGCAGCAATCGATCCAGCAGGAGTCGATTTATCACATATAGACACGATAAATCAACCGCTGAGCACTCTCCCGTCAACTCCGGTACTCCACCAGAATGAAGAGCGCAAGTGGAGTCGACAGGGGAGCGTCAGCTGTTGACTTACCACAGTGAAGACACCGTGGTAAGTAGATCTAATTATGTAAAGTTCAGCTACTCTATTCACGTAGCTGAAGTTGCGTATCTTAGATCGACCCCCGCGCATTAGTGTTGACAAGCCCTATGTCTCCCCTTTTATAGCTCTCTCCAGTTCCTTGTTTAGAGGTTACACTGTGGCACTTTTGAGCTTCAGCTTTTCCTAGGTGAGGGAGTGCCCCTTAGAATGCTCTAATTTATGGACTGCCTGCGGTCTCTATGCCATTCTACATTCAGCTTCTCTTTGGGCCCTACCATAGTACCCCTTTTCTTCAAGGGACAGCAAATGATCTACCTTTCCTTCACCAACTGGTATTCAAAGACCTATCCCAAGATCCAGGGCAGGGGGGGGGGGGGGGGGGGGAGGTAATTGTATTGGGGCCCCACAGCCGGGCCCCACCAAACATGACTGTAACTGGGATTAAATGGGGAAGAAGTGGGAGGGGATGGGTGAACATGATGAACTTGGACCCAAAATTTCTCAGTGGGCCTGCCTAGATTCATTCCTGACTCCTAAAACATATTTAAAATCTGCTGCCCTGCTCATTTATACTATTGATGACAAAAGAGTAATCTCCAATTGTCACTGTTAGGGCTTCTTCCATTTTATTGTTAAAGTAGGTGGACTTTTACTCTACTTCAGTTCTAAAGAAACTGTCAGAAAATACCCAGATCAAATTGGTTCTGTAGCTATGGAATCTCAGGGCTTTTCAAACATATAAGCTACTCTCTATTATGAATGAAGTGATTTTACTTTGTATGCAGGTACTTAAAGCAAATTTCAACCTTACATATCCACCCAAGCTCCCATCCCATTTCCCAGAAGAATCTATAACTGCACCATAAAATTGTCATGTATGACAATTAGACTCTAGGGCATGATACTGTGGGGTTTACAAACAATGCAGGACAGAGAAAGAGTTTTCCTTGGCTAAGTCATATCAGTCAGTTGGAAAAAAAGATTTTTAAAGGGGACCATGCAGCCTGAAGAAAACTTTAAACTGAATGTATTAAAACTTTACAGTGCATTTTTAGAAAATAAGCCCTCACAACCAGCTGGGTTCTAGTGCTATTTTACAAAAAACATGGACTAAAATGTGCAACAAAACACAGCTGTCTTCTCAACAGCAATTCCCCCCCCCCCCCAAATCTGTATTAAATTGTGGAAAGGGGTTTGGAGTTATTTTTGTCTGTGTGGATTTTTCTGAAATAGAAATAAGTGTTTCACTTTTTCATTACACAAACTGGATTGGACTGATTTTTTAAACAACGCTGTAATAATATGAGTAATGCAATTCTGAAACACTTAAGTAGTTCAAGATCGGACTGTAAAATTTGGGAATTACATTTTATCAAAGTACCATGAAATGTGTGACTGAAGACAAAACACAACAGTAGTAAACTGGTGTGATCAAGTCAGAAGATGCAATTTATTTGAAACCCAATTTATTTGATTCCCCAACTCACCCCCTTTGTCCAGTGCAGAAATAGAACCATGCAAGGGAACCTGTTAGCGACATGTTTATTCTTTGCGACTATGAGCCCATATTGCTCCATGGACATCTGCATGCAGAGGAAATCCTTGGTGCAATGATCTCCCCCACCTTATGAAGGAGATCAGCTGCCACTGCAACACTCTCCACCCTTTATTGCAAAGAGGGCTCTGTTGAGATAGGATCAACACAAGGATAAGGGGTTGGAATTGTGTAAGCCTGAGATGGAGAGTGGAAAGGCTAGTTCTAGCAGTGGTATTACCCTGGAGCAGTCCTTGCAATCAGATGCAAGAAGTCGTGCCCATTATTGCAACTGTCTTAAGTATGCCCTTCCGCACACTCTCTGCCTACTAACACAGGGTCCGGCACAGAATGAGCTCTTCTGTTTATCACTGCATTTAGGAAGGGTAATGAGTCAGATGCAATAAGTAGCACAAGTTTATAAAAAATAAACCTCAATGGAATTGCTTAAAAAAATTATAGCTCCTGACCCTAAAACTTTTACTCCCCAAAGTAGTCCCATAGATTTCAGTGGGATACTGACCTGAATAAGAGCTTCAGTAGACTGTCTTACTTTTTATTTTATTTACAGAATGTCATTACTCATTGGATGAAAGGAAACCAGTAGATAAATTATATTTGTATTTTAGCTAGGCCTCTGATATAGCACCAAACTTCTTTCCAATTGGCTTGAATATAGACACGGCCATGTAGACTAAAAGATGCATGGAGAATCATATGCAAAGGACAATAAAGATGGTCTGCTGTGTAAAAAAAATTGTGAAGAAAGGTGCCCAGTAGGGTGCCACAGGGATCAGTGTAGGATCTTATCCCACTGAAATAAATAGCATTGAGGACACTTCACAAGCTTCAAAAGGCACTCTGAGCCTCACGGGGTCATGCCCCTAGAAAGATGAACAGAAAATTTCAGTGTACAGGAATAAAATTTGAAAAAGCTGGGAAAAAATCAGTTGAAACACAGACCATTAACGTAATAGAGAAACCTGCCTGATGGACAGCCTCAGAAATGGCAAGAGACACATGGGCTCAACTGGAGTATTGTGTCCAGTTCTGGGCACTGCATTTTGGGAAAGATGTGGATAAATTGGAGGAAGTCCACAGGAGAGCAACAACATTTATTAAAGGTCTAGGAAACATGACCTATGAGGAAAGATTAGATTTGTTTAGTCTGCAGAAGAGAAAAATTAAGGAAGACATGATAACAGTCTTCAACTATATAAAAGATTGTTATAAAGAGGAAGGTAATAAATTGTTCTCCTTAACCACTGAGGACAGGACAAGAACTAGTGGGCTTAAATTGCAGCAAGAGAGATTTAGGAAAAAATTACCTAACTCTAAGGATAGTTAAACACTGGAAGAAATTACTTAGGGATGTTGTAGAATCTTCATGATTGGAGGTTTCTAAGGACAGGTTAGACAAACACTTCAGGGATGGTCTGGAATAGATAATACCTAATCCTGCCTCAGTGCAGGGGTTCATACTAGATGCCTTATTGAGGTCACTCTCATCCTACATTTCTATTATTCTGTGATTCCATGGGTGTGATAATGAACTTGAAGTTACTCATGAGTTTGCATTATGAAATGACAGGGGGAAAAATCAACAAAATTTTGGGCACAGTATGCAAAGATCTCACTACACAGATCAGGGAGACAATACCTGCCTCTGAGCAGCTTTGGTGGAATTAAACGCTAAATACTAAATTCAATTCTGCTGATTAGTTTCCAGTTACATAGTGTTGTTGTACTCTTGCCGATCCTAGTGTATCAGAGAGACAATATGGGTGAGGTAATATCTTTTACTGGGCTAATTTCTTTTGGTGAGAGATTCAAGCTTTCAAGCTTACACAGAGTTCTTCTTCTACATTTCCCAGATCTCAAGAAGAGCTTTGTGTAATCTCAACAGCTTCTCTTTCCCACCAACAGAGTTGGTCCAATAAAAGATATTACCTCATCCATCTTGTCTCTCTGGTTTCCAGTTTGAATTCCCTACAGTTTATCACTGTCTGATAACACCACCCAAAACTGATTTATGAGGAAATATTAAAAGAATTCTACATGTATAGCTTGGCTAATGCCCATAGTGGAACATGGGTAATCAACAAATATTTGAAGGACACAAACCCAAAGGACAAAGGATTTATTTAGAATTTAAGGAAGTGTAACTAAGATCAATGGGGTTATATTATTGGGAAAAAAATGTAGGCTTAATATCTGAAAAATATTCTGGAGACTAGAGTCCCATCAGTGTGGCAATTCTACCCTCCTGAGTGAATCTCCATAGCTTTTTAAACTAGACTAATAAACTAATAGAATATGTGCAACTAGGGATAATCCTGCATTGTTAAAGAGATAGACTATCTAAAATTCCCCCCCGCCATCCAATTCCTAGTATATGATACTGAAAAATCCATTGTAGTAAGGTACTAAAATGCTCAACTTTCTACAAAACAGTGTTTCTATTTTATTCCATCCCCATAACCCATTTTAAATCTAGTCATCTAATACTTGAAAATTAGTTTAGTTACCTCTGACTATATTTTAATACAATTACTACTAAGAAGGGGAAGTAACTGCATGCCGCTAATTTAGTTACACTGTTTAAAATATACGGGATACATTTTATTCCTCTTTAAATTTATTAAAAGTGGCTTCCTTTGTTTTACATGGAAATTACATTTCAAGCATCACCAAACCCTATTTCCTTGTGAATGGTTCAAAAGTAATCATATTAACAAACACCAGGTCTACAGAGAAATCAACCTCCCTGCAAACCTAAACTGCTTTTACGCATTTACCTGTCATTAGATGAAACAGCCACTAAAACAAGGCTGATATTTAAAGATAACTCTCCTTATTTTCATTTGCAACATTATTTTAGAATGCATAAAAAAGATCCAGCAACACACACAAACAGCTAATTAAGAATAGATAAGCAGCCATGAAATAAAAAGATTTCAAGGACTCTTTATAACAAACTGCAGTGCATTTCTTAGAGTGAAAATTAAGGACAAAAAACTCACAGTGAAAAGCAAATGTGGGGGTAGGAAGAGCTTAGTAAAGTCCTCTTCATAGTTCAAAGGTATTGTTTAGAAACCAGTGCACTCAAGCACAGTAGAGACCATAGGTTCTGAAACTAGAAGTGCTGGGGGAGCTGCCATTGTGGTTGCCAGGCGTCCTGTTTTCAACTGAATACCCATTCAGAAAGGGACCTTTCCCAGCCTGGTGAAAATGAGCAAGCAAGTGAGGGTGGGGGAGGGGGATGGAGTGAGTGGGACTAGGCCTTGGAGAAGGGGGCGGGGAAAGAGTGTTCCATTTTGTTTGTTCAGAAAGCTGGCAACCCTATGGTGGCTACCGCACCCCTTGGCTTGAAGTGGTTTCCATTATATACAGGGTTTACAGTTTAATTCAATGGCTCTCAGCCCCCTTACTATAAAAATTGTCTCAGAACCCCAGTAGAGACCTTGCATTGCTCCCTAGTTAGTTCAGGCAGCAATATGACCAATAGTACTCTCTCTCATAACACCCACTGTATGACTAGAGTACATGCTTGTCTTCCAGAACACAAGAGATACAGTGGTACCTACGTTCTATTTGTATATAATTAGGTATTACATATTGTAAAAATGGGAATATTTCCATCTTAACATTGTTATAATTTAAACTCTACACTACACTTTGAAACCCTTTGCAGCCTCCATAGGGCCCCAACACACAATCTGAGGAACAATATAATAGATGTTATAATATGGTAATTTTCACTTATATAGGAACTGAAAATTTTTTCCAAACATTTCAGAATTATGTTTCATAGCCCTTTCTGTTCAGGAAGTATTTGTATCGCTGTTTTACAGTTGGGAACACTGAGTCACACTGATACCTGTCTTGCCCAGGGTTATATCCCAGTGGCACACAAGACAAGAAATAAGGTAGTAACTACAATTGATTGAATTTTTTTGATGGAACAGTTATGGAAAAATCAGTGTTGTCAAAACTGTAACGTTTCACAGGAATGTGTTGATTTCAACAACATTTTCAAACTTTTTTTTTTTTTTGTTTTGAATATTTTTAAAACAATACATTTTTAAACTATAAGTTAGATATTATATATAATATAAACTAAATAAAATAAATGTTAGCTAGTGTTTTATATTGGGTTGTTTTTTCAATCTTATCTACATGAATTGATTTGATGTTTCCAAAATGATTTTTTTCAGAATTCCCATTCAGCAAGAAATTTCAACTCTTTGTTCCAAATAGGAACAAAAACTAACGTTTAAATGACTGTACTTCCTGCAGAATGGAAATTCTGGTTTTGGATTAGCTCTAATAGTAACAAAGGCATTACCACTTTCTAGCTAATCTTAGGTTAGTGCTACAAAACAGGCAGTGTTTGTGAGCAGAAGGATCATAGTAGAGGCCTTGTTCTAAGATAACCTTTTTGTAATTTTGCTGGTTTTAGTTGAAGATCGTTTGCAGGCTTTGTTGAAATATTGGAAAGTTACATCAGTGGACTGGAGATACAAGAATCTACTGAACACAAGGATATTTTTTACAGCCAAGAATATGTTAATATGTAAAGACAAGTTATATTAAAATTCAAAAAGTCAAGGTTACCAAAATAGATCACAGTAAAAGTAGAAATATCCTGATAATGAAGAAGCTACTGATGCAAGTTACCTACAGAAAGGTGCCCTTTCATTTCACATTTAGTAAACTTTTGACACATAAGATCAGACATCTGACTTCTGCACAAAGCAATATGCATAACTAGTTATGTTCCAATCAGTTATATAGTGCCATATTATACAAAATTGCAGTGTACTGTAGTATGATAGACATTGCAGCCTTAGAAAAACAGTAGTTTTATATATCCAGTAAAAGACACTGAAATAGAAAATATCTTGGACAAATCAAGCCCACTGCTACTACTTGTTCCAGGGATGAATTTGGCCAATTAGCAACTACAATCGTTTAAAATTTTAAAGCTATGGGCCTGCATTTTCAAAAGTGAGTAGTGATTTGGGTGCCTCTATTTTTGAGTGCCCAACCTGACATATATTAATAGGACATATTTTTCAGAGGACAGTTACTCAGCACTTTCTGAAAGTCAGGCAAAAATCAGCTTCGGCACCCCAAATAAGAACATAAGAACATAAGAACAGACGTACCGGGTCAGACCAAAGGTCCATCTAGCCCAGTATCCTGTCTACCGACAGTGGCCAATGCCAGGTGACCCAGAGGGAGTGGACCAACAGGCAACGATCAAGTGATCTCTCTCCTGCCATCCATCTCCATCCTCTGACAAACAGAGGCAAGGGACACCATTCCTTACCCATCCTGGCTAATATCCATTAATGGACTTAATCACCATGAATTTATCCAGTTCTCTTTTAAACACTGTTATAGTCCTAGCCTTCACAACCTCCTCAGGTAAGGAGTTCCACAAGTTGACTGTGCACTGCATGAAGAAGAACTTCCTTGTATTTGTTTTAAATCTGCTGCCTATTAATTTCATTTGTTGACCCCTAGTTCTTGTATTATAGAAATAAGTAAATAACTTTTCCTTATCCACTTTCTCCGCATCACTCATGATTTTATATACCTCTATCATATCCCACCTTAGTCTCCTCTTTTCCAAGATGAAGAGTCCTAGCCTCTTTAATCTCTCCTCATATGGGACCCGTTCCAAACCCCTAATCATTTTAGTTGCCCTTTTCTGAACCTTTTCTAGTGCCAGTATATCTTTTTTTAGATGAGGGAACCACATCTGTACGCAGTATTTGAGATGTGGGCGTACCATCGATTTATATAAGGACAATAATATATTCTCAGTCTTATTCTCTATCCCCTTTTTAATGATCCCTAACATCCTGTTTGCTTTTTTTGACCTCCTCTGCACACTGCATGGACATCTTCAGAGAACTATCCACTATGACTCCAAGATCTTTGTCCTGACTTGTTGTAGCTAAATTAGCCCCCATCATATTATATGTATAGTTGGGGTTATTTTTTCCAATGTGCATTACTTTACATTTATCCACATTAAATTTCATTTGCCATTTTGTTGCCCAATCACTTAGTTTTGTGAGATCTTTTTGAAGTTCATTACAGTCTGCTTTGGTCTTAACTATCTTGAGCAGTTTAGTATCATCTGCAAACTTTGCCACCTCACTGTTTACCTCTTTCTCCAGATCATTTATAAATAATTTGAATAGGATTGGTCTGAGGACTGACCGTTGGGGAACACCACTAGTTACCCCTCTCCATTCTGAGAATTTACCATTAATTCCCTACCCTTTGTTCCCGGTCTTTTAACCAGTTCTCAAATCATGAAAGGACCTTCCCTTTTATCCCATGACAACTTACTTTACTTAAGAGCCTTTGGTGAGGGACCTTGTCAAAGGCTTTGTGGAAATCTAAGTACACTATGTCCACTAGATCCTCCTTGTCCACATGTTTGTTGACTCCTTCAAAGAACTCTAATAGATTAGAAAGACACGATTTCCATTTACAGAAACCATGTTGACTATTGCTCAACAGTTTATGTTTTTCTATGTGTCTGACAATTTTATTCTTAACTATTGTTTCAACTAATTTGTCCGGTACCGACATTAGACTTACCGGTCTGTAATTGCCAGGATCACCTTTAGAGCCCTTTTTAAATATTGGTGTTACATTAGCTAACTTCCACTCACTGGGTGCAGAAGCCGATTTAAAGGACAAGTTACAAACCTTAGTTAATAGTTCCGCAACTTCACATTTGAGTTCTTTCAAATGCCATCTGGTCCCGGTGACTAGTTAATGTTAAGTTTATCAATTAATTCTAAAATCTCCTCTAGTGACACTTCAATCTGTGACAGTTCCTCAGATTTGTCACCTACAAAAGCCGGCTCAGGTTTGGGAATCTCCCTAACATCCTCAGCCGTGAAGACTGAAGCAAAGAATCCATTTAGTTTCTTCGCAATGACTTTATCGTCTTTAAGCACTCCTTTTGTGTCTCGATCATCAAAGGGCCTTACTGGTTGGTTAGCAGGATTCCTGCTTCTGATATACTTAAAAAACATTTTGTTATTACCTTTGGAGTTTTTGGCTAGTCGTTCTTCAAACTCCTCTTTGGCTTTTCTTATTACATTCTTGCACTTAATTTGGCAGCTTTTATGCTCCTTTCTATTTGCCTCACTAGGATTTGACTTCCACTTTTTAAAGGAAGTCTTTTCATCTCTCACTGCTTCTTTTACATGGTTGTTAAGCCATGGTGGCTCTTTTTTAGTTCTTTTACTGTGTTTCTTAATTTGGGGTATGCATTGAAATTGGGCCTCTATTATGGTGTCTTTAAAAAGCGCCCATGCAGCTTGCAGGGATTTCACTTTAGTCACTGTACTTTTTAACTTCTGTTTAACTAACCCCCTCTTTTTTGCATAGTTCCCCCTTTTGAAATTAAATGCCACAGTGTTGGGCTGTTGGGATGTTCTTCCTACCACAGTTGAATGCTATTGTATTGTGGTCACTATTTCCAAGTGGTCCTGTTATAGTTACCTCTTGGACCAGCTTCTGCGCTCCTCTCAGGACTAAATCTTGAGTTGCCTCTCCCCTTGTGGGTTCCCGTACCAGCTGTTCCATAAAGCAGTCATTTAAAGTATTGAGAAATTTTTTCTCTGCATTTTGTCCTGAAGTTAAATGTTCCCAGTCAATATGGGGATAATTGAAATCCTCCACTATTATTGGGTTCTTAATTTTGATAGCCTCTCTAATTTCCCTTAGCATTTCATCATCACTATCACTGTCCTGGTCAGGTGGTCTATAATAGATCCCTAATGTTATATTCTTATTAGAGCATGAAATTTCTATCCATAGAGATTCTATGGAACATGTGGATTCACTTAAGATTTTTACTTCATTTGATTCTACATTTTCTTTCACATATAGTACCACTCTCCCTCCTGCACAACCTGTTCTGTCCTTCCGATATATTTTGTACCCCGGAATGATTGTGTCCCATTGATTTCTCTCAGTCCACCAGGTTTCTGTGATGCCTATTATATCAATATCCTCCTTTATCATGAGGCGCTCTAGTTCACTCATCTTATTATTTAGACTTCTAGCATTTGTGTACAAGCACTTTAAAAACTTGTCACTGTTTATTTGTCTGCCCTTTTCTGATGTGTTAGATTCTTTTTCATGTGAATGTTTATCATCAGATCTGGCCCTTACATTATCCTCCTCCATCCTCTGCTCCTGACTATAACCTGGAGATTCTCTATCATTAGACTCTCCCCTAAGAGAAGTCTCTGTCTGATCCACATGCTCCTCTGCAGCAGTCGGCTTTCCCCCATCTCCTAGTTTAAAAACTGCTCTACAACCTTTTTAATGTTTAGTGCCAGCAGTCTGGTTCCACTTTGGTTTAGGTGGAGCCCATCTCTCCTGTATAGGCTCCCCCCATCCCAAAAGTTTCCCCAGTTCCTAATGAATGTAAACCCCTCCCCTCTACACCATCATCTCATCCACGCATTGAGACTCTGAAGCTCTGCCTGCCTACCTGGCCCCACGCGTGGAACTGGGAGCATTTCTGAGAATACCACCATAGAGGTCCTGGATTACAATCTCTTCCCTAGCAGCCTAAATTTGGCCTCCAGGACATCTCTCCTACCCTTCCCTATGTCATTGGTACCTACATGTACCACGACCACCGGCTCCTCCCCAGCACTACACATAAGTCTGTCTAGATGCCTCGAGAGATCCGCAACCTTCGCACCAGGCAGGCAAGTCACCATGCGGTTTTCCCGGTCATCACAAACCCAGCTATCTACGTTTCTAATGATCGAATCTCCCATTACTAACACCTGCCTTTTCCTAGCAACTGGAATTCCCTCCCCCGGAGAGGCAACCTCAGTACGAGAGGTAACCCCAGCACCATCTGGAAGGAGGGTCCCAACTATGGGAAGGTTTCCCTCTGCTCCCCTTGACTGCTCTGCTTCCCTGGGCCTTTCATCCTCCTCAACAGCACAGGGGCTGTCTGACCGGAGGTGGGACAATTCTACAGTGTCCCGGAAAGCCTCATCAATATACCTCTCTGCCTCCCTTAGCTCCTCCAGTTCCGCTACCCTGGCCTCCAAAGTCCATACGTGGTCTCTGAGGGCCAGGAGTTCCTTGCACCAAATGCACACATATGCCACCTGCCCACAGGGCAGGTAATCATACATGCTGCACTTGTCGCAATAAACGGATATCCCCCACACTCTGCAGCTGGGCTTCTGCCTGCATTGTCTCCTAGTTAATGAAAGGGTTGTTTAAGCAAAGGTTTTGAATGTAGTTTGGTTTATAGGGTTTAAGGGGAACAAAGGGACCCCCGCTCCCTTCCCACTCCCCTTCCAAACTCCCTTGCGAAACTTCCTGTTAATAAATCATTATTCTCATTTGAAAATTTAGCCCACCATGTACAAACACTGAAAATACTATGATTTGCTGGAAAACTATTGTTATTTGTACAAACTCAAGCAAAGAGTATTTGTTTTATATTTTCTCATTGTAAAGTTGTATGTTCTATATACTACAGCGTAGGGATGTGTGAACAAGTCTGAACAAAATATATAATATCTCATTCTGTACTCAGAACTAAAACTGAATCAAACCTTTCTGGATTTCTGAAACAGTGCCATGCCAATAAAAGTTTGTTCATTAGTAATCTGGTATTTATAAAATAATTTTGCAACACTAAGCCTACAGACCTGGATTTTAAAAATGTCAGGTAAACAATCTTTGCATTTATTTACATGCAATTGGAGTAATTTTGCAAGAAGTCAGGGAACCGTCCATGTAAATTACCATGTTGGCACATACAGTTGCTCATGCAATTACAATTCACAAGTCAGTAACTGCACTAACAAATTAGGCATACAAAAAATATAATTTGTATAACTTATTTAAGAAGCAGGCCTATATGGGTTGTTTTCATAATTATGCCAATATGTTCATAATTAATTACACAGTACTACTTTATACACTTGAAAAATATATAGATTTGCATAATGGTAAAATCCCAGATAGCTCTCCCTTTGACCTTCCACTACATATATATATCTTCTCTTCTATTCCTTTGCTCTCATTTCCCTTTACTGCTTTCAACAATTCGTTCTTGTGTGTAGCATTGACTCACCAGAGTTAAATGAAATTTGAATGTAACCCATTTGCCATGTAATTAATGATACACTGTGACATACACTTTTACATGCAAACATAGCAGAACTATAAAACATCAAGGAGAGTTGCAGAAAAGTAGCTTACGGTCAAACCAGAGAGTAAATATGGGTATGAAATTACCACACAGAAGTGAAAGTGGAAATTAACTATCTTTAGAGTGAAGTAACAGTAATATTCTAGGTGGTAAATAAGAGTGTTACCCTCAAATAGTTATACTGTTTTGCTAAAATGAAAATGGATGTTTGTCACATGTGGCAAATGAAACCAAAGTGCAAAAAAGAATGAGAATGAGATGTATCTTTTTTCAGCTATTCCTCCAGCTGTAGGATTATTTCTCTGATGTAACCCTTATAAAGAGAAGTTTATAGTAATTTCTAAGAATCATGCTATTAGTAGGTCTGCTATGATGAAACAGCAATCATAACATGCAATGACATCTCATATTTTTAAAAATAATCTGTAGGGAGTGTAACAATAGAATCACTAATGCACCATTGCAGAAATACTTACCAATATATTGTCATTGGGACAGCAACATTTTATTTTCATAAGGAAGCACTGAAACAGAACAAAGATACCAGCTCAGCATTTTAATATTTAATGGCACTTAAAATAATGAAGAAAATAATTATAACAATCCAAAGAAACAATTAGAAGACTATTTAATCCTTGATTATTTAACTTTTCATGATCTTAAAACTTGTGTGTGTCCGGATTCTGCCCAGTTTGCTTATTTAAACTGGGAGGGAGAGGCTGGGATTTCCCTAATGTAAAAAGGGGAAATATTAATATATTAACAAACAAACTAGGGAAATACAACCTAGATGGAGCTACAACCTACGTGGGTACATAACTGGCTGGAAAACCAATCCCAGAGAATAGTTATCAGTGGTTCACAGTCAAGCTAGAAGGGCATATCAAGCAGAGTCCCACAGGGATCAGTTCTGGGTCCGGTTCAGTTCATTATCTTCATTAGTGATTTAGATAATGGCATAGAGAATACACTTATAAAGTTTGCAGATGATATCAAGCTGGGAGGGGTTCCAGGTGCTTTGGAGGATAGGATTAAAATTCAAAGTGAACTGGACAAACTGGAGAAATGGTCTGAAGTAAAAAGGATGAAATTCAATAAGGAGAAATGCAAAGTATTGCACTTAGGAAGGAACAATCAGTTGCACACATACAACATGGAAAATGACTGTCTAGGAAGGAGTACTGCAGAAAGGGATCTGGGGTTATAGTGGATCCTAGTGTGGCAGGATTTGGGGGACGGCATTTATCTGCCCTCGTTGGAAATTTGGCGGTGGGGGGGGTCCTTCTGCTCCGGATCTTCGGCGGAAATTCGGCGGCGGGTCCTTCACTCACTCTGGGACCTGCCCCTGAAGTTCCCTGAAGACACAGAGCAGAAGGACTCGCACTGCCGAAGACTCCAGGCCCCCTGAATGCTCAGAGGAGGAGTGCTGCCGCCTAGGGTGGCAAAAACCCTGGTGCCGCTCCTGTGTGGATCACAAGCTAAATATGAGTCAGTGTAACGCTGTTGCAAAAAAGCAACATTAAAGATAATGGATTTCAAGAAGGCAGACTTTAGCAAACTCGGGAAGTTGATAGATAAGTTTCCAAGGAACACAAGTCTAAGGGGAAAAACAACTCAAGAGAGTTGCCAGTTTTTCAAAGAGAGACTATTAAGGGCACAAGAGCAAACTTATCCCACTGCGTAGGAAAGATAGGAAGTATGGCAAGAGAACACCCTGGCTTAACCAGGAGATCTTCAATGATCTGAAACTCAAAAAAAAAAAAAAAAAAAAGTCCTACAAAATGAGGAAGCTAGGTCAAATTACAAAGGATGAAATAAACAAATAACACAAGTATGTAGGGACAAAATTAGAAAGGCCAGGGCACAAAATGAGATTAAACTAGCAAGAGACATAAAAGGTATCAAGAAAACATTCTACAAATACATTAGAAGCAAGAGGAAGACAAAGGACAGGGTAGTCCCATTACTCAATGGGGGGCAGGGAACAATAACAGAAAATGTGGAAATGGCAGAAGTGCTGAAATACTTTTTTGTTTTGGTTTTCACCAAAAAGATTAGTAGTGATTAGACATCTAACATAGTGACTGCCTGTGAAAATGAGGTAGAATCAGAGGCTAAAAATAGGGAAAGAACAGATTGAAAATTACTTAGACAAGTTAGATGTGTTCAGGTCACCAGGGCCTGATGTAATACATCCTAGATTGCTCAAGGAGATCACTGAAAAGATATCTGAGCTATTAATTATTAACTCGAAAAGTCAAGGAAGATGGGAGAGATTCCAGAGGACTGGAAAAGGGCAAATGCAGTGCCCTTTTCACAATAATCCCTAATACATCTGGGATGTATTAGCCAGAGTGTTGTAAGCAAGACATAAAAAATAATTCTTCCGCTCTACTCTGTGCTGATTAGGCCTCAACTGGAGTATTGTGTCCAGTTCTGGGTGCCACGTTTCGGGAAAGATGTGGACAAATTGGATAAAGTCCAGTGAAGAACAACAAAAATGATTAAAGATCTAGAAAACATGACCTATGAGGGAAGATTAAAAAAATTGGGTTTGGTTAGTCTACAGAAAAGAAGACCTGGGGGGACATGATGACAGTTTTCAAATACATAAGAGGATGTTACATGGAGGAGGGAGAAAAAATGTTCTCCTTAACCTCTGAAGATAGGACAAGAAACAATGGGCTTAAATTGCAGCAAAGGCAGTTTAGCCTGGACATTAGGAAAAACTTCCTAATGTTAAGCACTGGAATAAATTGCCTAGGGAGACTGTAGAATCTCCATCATTGGAGATTTTAAAGATCAGGTTAGAGAAACACCCATCAATCTAAATAATATTAGTCCTGTGATGAGTGCAGAGGACTAGACTAGAAGACCTTTCGAGGTCCCTTCCAGTCCTTCAGTTCTATCATTCTATTATTCTGGGGACATGGGTTGGAATGAAGTGTTGGAAATGAAATAAGAAAAAGGACAGAAATGAATGATTTAAAGGGTTTTTTGCAAAATTATCTTTATTGTTGGCTATTTGCTTCAAAATTCAGAGTAGCCAGAACAGAGAGATAATGGACAGCAGTCTAGAGAGATTTACATAGTCACGGTACAGTTACAGAGAAATAACCTTCCAGTTAGTATATAAACTCCTGCCCTCCAGTTGGATGGCAGCCATTAGCCAAACAAAGAGAAGCAATTTGCACACTGTATAGTTCCAGAAACTATAACAGGAAAAATTAACCATTATGCATCAGTAATTGTAATATCCCTTCACTTTGGTTGACTGAGACAATATCACGGTAGTATAACAGAGCAAAGAGAATGGTGGTTTTCCATTCAATTGTTTTAAGCTCTGAGTTTATTTTCCATTAGTAAAGTGCTGGAGCGAGGCAGCCACAAAAAGTGAGAAAAATTCAGAAATGTATGTTCTAGAGGTCAAATTACTGACAATTTAGAAGGCCTGCACTGTGTACAACATATACCAATTACACAACTTCATACACTCTTATGAGTTTAAAAGGCATATAACAACTTAGCTGACACAGGCAATTTTACCAGTAATGATAACATAATTAAATGTACTGCAATATAAAGGAAAAAGGATCATTTTAAAAGCTAAGGTATATTTACCTTTCATGCATGCACTATTATGAAGTAGGGTAAGCTGGCTAAGTTCAGCAGTTGCCATTGTTGTGCTTTCAGGGCATCTGACTACATCTCCCTTTGTGTTTTTATAGCTCCAAGCAAACATTGGGTGGTACTGAAACAAGTAATAATGTTTGTTAATCCACATGCATAAGTCAGGTTGTTGCTTCACTCAGTAAACTCATTTTCTATCCGCTTATAATGACTGGCCTCTTTGCTGGACCATAGACATTGGACACCAGCTCAGATAAGAAACATCTGTGTATGTTTCTCAAATGTCCTCATATCCCTGGTGGTTTTGCATGTGTCTCGTAAGTGTTCATTGCCTTTGTTATTCAATCAGTTAAGCTGTTCTGTGCCTTGTTACTGAGAAGCATATGAGAGCAAATGTCTGCAGCAACAAAGTTTTGGAAATTACTAGGATAATCAGTGCTAGGCAGACAGCTGAATTTTGTAGTATGCCATCTGTGACAGTCACTGCAAGAATAATACATTTGCTTGAAATGACCAAACAGGAACACATCCAAACATTATTGACTGATAGACCAGACAGTCTTTGTCTTTACATTGTTTTTAGTATCTTTTCTATCAGCAGCAGCTCTCTTATATCAACTGAAATTAAAACCACCAGTGAAAATGGGCTAGAAAACTCAAAATGCAACCTAAGGCAATTTATTGAGCTGCACAGAATTTTTAAAGCCACCCGGGTGATACTAAAATTACTGATATCGAAACAATTGTTTAGACAATAAAAATGCTCTTGGGTAAGCCAGCAGCTTTTCTTTCCACATATACCACTTTGTGTGAAAAGACCCACTCCACATACCAGTTTGCAAGGGATGCTGAGACCCTAGACAAACAGAATAAGACACCAAAAATAGGGCTATATTAAACAATGTGCCAAAGTTAGAGACCACATTATAACAAATCTTACATTCCTTATAATAGCTATATTGAAGAAGATTTGCTATCCACTCTGTGCTGTTGTCTTACACTAAACCAGCCTGTTCAGTAATGTCAATGGCACTGATTATTAGTAGCAACCATCTCACTGTAGTGGAATGGGTTCAGTCACTTATGATATGGCAAAATGTGCACAACCTGTGGCCTGGAGGTGGTATGCCCTAATCTCCTGTAACACTGAATACTGTGATAGTGGAATTTCCTTCACCTTCACCACAATTTCAGGTGTTGTGTCTATGCTGATGACTCAGATCTACATCACACCCTTTACCAGTTTCACTTCCTCCAATCCCACATCTCAGTATCTCTGACACCCCTGGATGTTTCATCAACTTAAAATTCTAGAAGTGAGGTCATTTTCCTCCACTCAAATCCCCTCCTCTTGCTCCTTTATCTGTTATTCATGACATCCCCACTATTCATTCTGTTGCCCATGCTCACAACTTGAGTGTTTTTCATTACCTCTTCCCTCACAACAAGGTTGTGTCCAAAACCTCCTACTATTTCTTTTACAGGATTTGAAGATCCCATTCTTCTTCTCTGCTGTGACTACTGTATCTTACATCCCTGACACAATCAACTCTTGACTTAATTACCCTAATCATCTCTTGTTTGACCTACATACATGTGACTTACTTCCTTGAAGCCTATAAAAAATGAAGCTGCCAGTTTTCATCCAAGCTGCTGGATCTTTCCTGATCCAGTCCACCAACCCACTAACCTTCTCATTCAGATCCCTCATGAAAACTCATTTCCTCCACAATAAGCCAGTAATATTCAGTTTGTATCTTTCACCTATTTGTTTTTATAAAAACAAAGAAAATATATGAACATGTGTGGCCTTATTGCCACAAAACTTGCCCTTCCTTGGCCCACCTCCTCCATATTCTTTTTTAGGTTGATTTGTTATCATACCTAAAATTTAGATAGTAGTCTCTTTGAGGCAGGAGCCATTTCTTTACCTTCTGTGAAGCACCTAGTACATAGGTTCTTAAGCTGAGATGTATGACTCCTGTGGCAAAGACAAACAGCTCCAGATGGATGGGGTGCCCAACCCCTTTCTCTGTGGTTAAATGGGATGGGGTGCCCAAAACTAATTTATGGTGTAATATTTATAAAATATAAAATTTATAAAATATTTGTAAACTAATTTATGGTGTCCTATTTGGACACAGACTGGCTAACCTAGTGAGGATGGCTTTAAACTAGGTTCGACGGGGACAGGTGAGCAAAGCCCACAGGTAAGTGGGGAACATAGAGACCTGGGAGATGGGTCGGAAACGAGAGGGAGTGTGGGCTATATTGGCAGAGAGAAAGGAGGGTCAGGACAAAACTGGGAGGAAAGATCAAACCAGTATCTTAGATGCCTATATACAAATGCGAGAAGTATGGATAATAAGCAGGAAGAACTGGAAGTGCTAATAAATAAATACAACTATGACATTGTTGGCATCACTGAAACTTGGTGGGATAATACACATCATTGGAATGTTGGTGTGGATGGGTACAGCTTGCTCAGGAAGGATAGACAGGGGAAAAAGGGAGGAGGTGTTGCCTTATATATTAAAAATGTACACACTTGGACTGAGGTAGAGATGGACATAGGAGATGGAAGTGTTGAGAGTTTCTGGGTTAGGCTAAAAGGGGTAAAAGACAAGGTTGATGTCATGCTAGGAGTTTACTACAGACCACTTAACCAGGTGGAAGAGGTGGATGAGGCTTTTTTTAAACAACTAACAAAATCATCCAAAGCCCAAGATTTGGTGGTGATGGGGGACTTCAACTATCCGGATATATGTTGGGAAAATAACACAGCGGGGCACAAACTGTCCAACAAATTCTTGGACTGTATTTCAGACAACTTTTTTTCAGAAGGTTGAAAAAGCTACTAGGGGGGAAGCTGTTCTAGACTTGATTTTAACAAATAGGGAGGAACTCGTTGAGAATTTGAAAGTAGAAGGCAGCTTGGGTGAAAGTGATCATGAAATCATAGAGTTTGCAATTCTAAGGAACGGTAGAAGAGAGAACAGCAAAATAGAGACAATGGATTTCAGGAAGGCAGATTTTGGTAAGCTCAGAGAGCTGATAGGTAAGGTCCCATGGGAATCAAGACTGAGGGGAAAAGCAACTGAGGAGAGTTGGCAGTTTTTTCAAAGGGACACTATTAAAGGACCAAAAGCAAGCTATTCCGCTGGTTAGGAAAGATAGAAAATGTGACAGAAGACCACCTTGGCTTAACCACGAGATCTTGCATGATCTAAAAAATAAAAAGGAGTCATATAAAAAATGGAAACTAGAACAGATTACAAAGGATGAATATAGGCAAACAACACAGGAATGCAGGGGCAAGATTAGAAAGGCAAAGGCACAAAATGAGCTCAAACTAGCTACAGGAATAAAGGGAAACAAGAAGACTTTTTTCAATACATTAGAAGCAAAAGGAAGACCAAAGACAGGGTAGGCCCACTGCTTAGTGAAGAGGGAGAAACAGTAACAGGAAACTTGGAAATGGCAGAGATGCTTAATGACTTCTTTGTTTCGGTCTTCACCGAGAAGTCTGAAGGAATGCCTAACATAGTGAATGCTAAAGGGAAGGGGTAAGTTTAGCAGATAAAATAAAACAAGAACAAGTTAAAAATCACTTAGAAAAGTTAGATGCCTGCAAGTCACCAGGGCCTGATGAAATGCATCCTAGAATACTCAAGGAGCTAATAGAGGAGGTATCTGAGCCTCTAGCTATTATCTTTGGAAAATCATGGGAGACGGGAGAGATTCCAGAAGACTGGAAAAGGGCAAATATAGTGCCCATCTATAAAAAGGGAAATAAAAATAACCCAGGAAACTACAGACCAGTTAATTTAACTTCTGTGCCAGGGAAGTTATTGGAGCAAGTAATTAAGGAAATCATCTGCAAACACTTGGAAGGTGGTAAAGTGATAGGGAATAGCCAGCATGGATTTGTAAAGAACAAATCATGTCAAACCAATCTGATAGCTTTCTTTGATAGGATAACGAGTCTTGTAGATAAGGGAGAAGCTGTGGATGTGGTATACCTAGACTTTAGTAAGGCATTTGATACGGTCTCGCATGATATTCTTATCGATAAACTAGGCAAATACAATTTAGATGGGGCTACTATAAGGTGGGTGCATAACTGGCTGGATAACCGTACTCAGAGAGTTGTTATTAATGGTTCCCAATCCTGCTGGAAAGGCAATAACAAGTAGGGTTCCGCAGGGGTCTGTTTTGGGACCAGCTCTGTTCAATATCTTCATTAAAGACTTAGATATTGGCATAGAAAGTACGCTTATTAAGTTTGCGGATGATACCAAACTGGGAGGGATTGCAACTGCTTTGGAGGACAGGGTCATAATTCAAAATGATCTGGACAAATTGGAGAAATGGTCTGAGTTAAACAGGATGAAGTTTAACAAAGACAAATGCAAAGTGCTCCACTTAGGAAGAAAAAATCAGTTTCACACATACAGAATGGGAAGAGACTGTCTAGGAAGGAGTACGGCAGAAAGGGATCTAGGGGTTATAGTGGACCACAAGCTAAATATGAGTCAACAGTGTGATGCTGTTGCAAAAAAAGCAAATACGATTCTGGGATGTATTACAGGTGTGTTGTGAGCAAGACACGAGAAGTCATTCTTCTGCTCTACTCTGCTCTGGTTAGGCCTCAGCTGGAGTATTGTGTCCAGTTCTGGGCACCGCATTTCAAGAAAGATGTGGAGAAATTGGAAAGGGTCCAGAGAAGAGCAACAAGAATGATTAAAGGTCTTGAGAACATGACCTATGAAGGAAGGCTGAAAGAATTGGGTTTGTTTAGTTTGGAAAAGAGAAGACTGAGAGGGGACATGATAGCAGTTTTCAGGTATCTAAAAGGGTGTCATAAGGAGGAGGGAGAAAACTTGTTCACCTTAGCCTCTAAGGATAGAACAAGAAGCAATGGGCTTAAACTGCAGCAAGGGAGGTCTAAGTTGGACATTAGGAAAAAGTTCCTAATTGTCAGGGTGGTTAAACACTGGACTAAATTGCCTAGGAAGGTTGTGGAATCTCCATCTCTGGAGATATTGAAGAGTAGGTTAGATAAATGTCTATCAGGGATGGTCTAGACAGTATTTGGTCCTGCCATGCGGACAGGGGAGTGGACTTGATGACCTCTCGAGGTCCCTTCCAGTCCTAGAATCTATGAATCTATGAATCTGTAATATGAAGTCATAGTATAGAGACGTTTTAACACTCACTGACCTAGCACACCTTGGGGTACTAATGTTAATAAATAAACCCAATAATGAATAAACCCAATAATGATATTATAAACCAATGAGCACAGAAAACACAAAGAATTCCCACACCAATGCTGTTCCTTCAGTGATGTCATTCTTACCTCTTATTATCTTGTAGACCACAGTAAAGAGAGCCCCTGGACCCTGGTATATTGAATAGTGCTGCTATTGAATATGCTCACTATATTTTCTACAGCAGGATCAGTGAATATAGTTTCAGGGAATAGATGGGAAGTACATTTTGCTCCCCGTTCCTTTTGCATTCTGGTTTGCACTTCATGAGATTATTGGTCCCCTCTCTCTTTACCGTGATGGGGAAGCTTGTTGTTTAAACAACTCTCCTTTTCTGCCTTTATATTTGCTAGGCACCATGTTTACAATTTACAAGCTAACTTTCCCAGATGGATAGCTCCCATTGAGAGCATGGAGAAGGAAATTAATTAATTTGTTTGTTTACCCTAACCAAAAGAAGGCTGAGGGGGGATATGATTGCTCTCTTTAAATATATCAGAGGGATAAATACCAGGGAGGGAGAGGAATTATTTCAGCTCAGTACTAATGTGGACACGAGAACGAATGGATTTAAATTGGCTGTGGGGAAGTTTAGGCTTGAAATTAGACGAAAGTTTCTAACCCTCAGAGGGGTGAAATTTTGGAACACCCTTCCGAGGGAAAGACCTCTCTGGCTTTAACATTAAGCTAGATAAGTTTATGGAGGGAATGGTTTGATGGGATAACATGATTTTAGTCAATTAATCAACAGCGTGCCATCGCTGGTAAATAGTATCAATGGTTAATGAGGGTCTGGCTGGAGAATCTTGCCTGCTTGCTCGGGGTTCTACTGATCGCAATATTTGGGGTCGGGAAGGAATTTTCCTCCAGGTAGATTGGCAGAGACCCTGGAGGTTTTTCGCCTTCCTCCGCAGCATGGGGCAGGGGTCGCTAGCTGGAGGATTCTCTGAGACTTGAAGTCTTTAAATCACAGGATTTGGGGACTTCAACAGCTGAGTCAAGGGAAAGGGGGTGGGTCAGCTTTTGTGGCCTGCATCATGCGGGAGGTCAGACTAGATGATCATAATGGTCCCTTCTGAACTTAAAGTCTATGAGTCTATAAGTCTATTAGTCTACTCTATGAGTAATCTTATTCTCCCCATTCATTTTGCCATATATGTTTGAAGTACACATAGTTTTTCATAGATTCATAGAATTTAAGGCCACAAGGGACCATTAGATAATGTAGTCTAACTTCCTGTAGATCACAGGCCACTACATTTATCCGCGTATTACGTTTGTCTAAAACATATCTGTATTTGTCTAAAGCATATCTTCCAGAAGAGCATCCAGTCTTGATCTGAGGGCACCAAACATGGAGAATCCATCATTTCCCTTCAGAGTTCATTCCAATAGTTAATTGCCCTCACTATTGCAAACTTGTGCCTAATTTCTAATTTGAATTTTTCTTGCTTCAGATTCCAGCTACTGGTTCTTGTTATGGCTTTTGCTATTAGATTAAAAAGCCCTTTAGTACCTGGAATTTCCTCCCATGAAGGTACATATGTACTTTAATGAAATCACCTCTGAATCTTCTTTTTGAAGAATTGAACAGATTGAACACTAAGTCTTTCATTGTATGCATTTTCTCCAGCCCTGAAATCATTTTTGTGGCTATTTTCTGTCCTCACTATTTTTCCGCACACTTTTTAAAACACTACAACTGTATACAGTATTATGGGTTCAGTCTCACCAATTCCATATATGTAAGGAAGAGGTAAAAATCACCACCTTATATCTCCTTATTATGTACTACCCCTCTTTTTATACATCAAAGTATCACATTAGCTCTTTCTGTGCCACAGCATCACGCTGGGAGCTCATGATCCTTAAATCCCTTTCACTCTGTAGGCATGACCTGCGTTCCTTGTTGCTAAATGTATAGAGGGATACCAAAGCCCTGAGGTAAGTGGGGAAATGGGAAGGAAGCACGAGCAGGAGAGTGCAAGAGAGGAGGACTCCTGTCTCAGACTGAGAAAGCGGGACAATCAACAAGTTATCTTAAGTGCCTACACACAAATGCAAGAAGCCTGGGAAACAAACAGGGAGAGGAAGTCCTGGCACAGGCAAGGAACTGTGATGTGATTGGAATAACAGAGACTTGGTGGGATAACTCACATGACTGGAGCACTGTCATGGATGGATATAAACTGTTCAGGAAGGACAGGCAGAGCAGAAAAGGTGGGGGAGTTGCATTGTATGTAAGAGAGGAGTCTGACTGCTCAGAGCTCTGGTATGAAACTGCAGAAAAACCTGAGAGTCTCTGGATTAAGTTTAGAAGTGTGAGCAACGAGAGTGATGTTGTGTTGGGAGTATGCTATAGACCACCAGACCAGAGGGATGAGGTGGACAAGGCTTTCTCCTGGCAAATAACAGAAGTTACTAGATCGCTGGCCCTGGTTCTCATGGGAGACTTTAATCACCCTTATATCTGCTGGGAGAGCAATACAGCGGTGCACAGACAATCCAGGAAGTTTTTGGAAAGTGTAGGGGACAATTTCCCAGTGCAAGTGCTGAAGGAACCAAGTAGGGGCAGAGTTCTTCTAGACCTGCTGCTCACAAACCGGGAAGAATTAGTAGGGGAAGCAAAAGTGGATGGGAACCTGGGAGGCAGTAACCATGAGATGGTCGAGTTCAGGATCCTGACACAAGGAAGAAAGAAGAGCAGCAGAATACGGACCCTGGACTTCAGAAAAGCAGACTTTGACTCCCTCAGGGAACTGATGGGCAGGATCCCCTGGGAGAATAACATGAGGGGGAAAGGAGTCCAGGAGAGCTGGCTGTATTTTAAAGAATCCTTATTGAGGTTCCAGGAACAAACCATCCCAATGTGTAGAAAGAATATTAAATATGGCAGGCGACCAGCTTGGCTTAACAGTGAAATCCTTGCTGATGTTAAACATAAAAAAGAAGCTTACAAGAAGTGGAAGATTGGACAAATGACCAGGGAGGACTATAAAAATATCGCTCAGGCATGCAGGAGTGAAATCAAGAAGGCCAAATCACACTTGGAGTTGCAGCTAGCAAGAGATGTTAAGAGTAACAAGAAGGGTTTCTTCAGGTATGTTAGCAACAAGAAGAAAATCAAGAAAAGTGTGGGCCCCTTACTGAATGAGGAATGCAAGGTAGTGACAGAGGATGTGGAAAAAGCTAATGTTCTCAATGCTTTTTTGGCCTCTGTCTTCACGAACAAGGTCAGCTCCCAGACTGCTGGATTGGGCAGCACAGTATGGGGAGGAGGTGACCAGCCCTCTGTGGAGAAAGAAGTGGTTCGGGACTATTTAGAAAAACTGGACGAGCACAAGTCCATGGGGCCAGATGCACTGCATCCGAGGGTGCTAAAAGAGTTGGCGGATGTGATTGCAGAGCCATTGGCCATTATCTTTGAAAACTCATGGTGATAGGGGGAAGTCCCGGATGACTGGAAAAAGGCAAATGTAGTGCCCATCTTTAAAAAAGGGAAGAAGGAGGATTCGGGGAACTACAGGCCAGTCAGCCTCACCTCAGTCCCTGGAAAAATCATGGAGCAGGTCCTCAAGGAATCAATTCTGAAGGACTTAGAGGAGAGGAAAGTGATCAGGAACAGTCAGCATGAATTCACCAAGGGCAAGTCATGCCTGACTAACCTAATTGCCTTCTATGAGGAGATAACTGGGTCTATGGATGAGAAGAAAGCAGTGGATGTGTTATTCCTTGACTTTAGCAAAGCTTTTGATATGGTCTCCCACAGTATTCTTGCCGCCAAGTTAAAGAAGTATGGGATGGATGAATGGACTATAAGGTGGATAGAAAGCTGGCTAGATCATTGGGCTCAATGGGTAGTGATCAATTGCTCCATGTCCAGTTGGCAGATGGTTTCAGGCGGAGTGCCCCAAGGATCGGTCCTGGGGCTGGTTTTGTTCCATATCTTCATTAATGATCTGGTGGATGGCGTGGACTGCACTCTCAGCAAGTTTTCAGATTACACTAAACTGGGAGGAGTGGTAGATATGCTGGAGGGTAGGGATAGGATACAGAGGGAGCTAGACAAATTAGAGGATTGGGCCAAAAGAAACCTGATGAGGTTCAACAAGGACAAGTGCAGAGTCCTGCACTTAGGATGGAAGAATCCCATTCACTGTTACAGACTAGGGACCGAATGACTAGGAAACAGTTCTGCAGAAAAGGACTTAGGGGTTACAGTGGATGAGAAGCTGGATATGAGTCAACAGTGTGCCCTTGTTGCCAAGAAGGCTAACGGGATTTTGGGCTTTATCAGTAGGGGCACTGCCAGCAGATCGAGGGACGTGTTCATTCCCCTCTATTCGACATTGGTGAGGTCTCATCTGGAGTACTGTGTCTAGTTTTGGGCCCCACACTACAAGAAGGATGTGGAAAAATTGGAAAGAGTCCAGCGGAGGGCAACAAAAATGATTAGGGGTCTGGAGCACATGACTTATGAGGAGAGGCTGAGGGAACTGGGATTGTTTAGTGTGCAGAAAAGAAGAATAAGGTGGGATTTGATAACTGCTTTAAACTACCTGAAAGGGGGTTCCAAAGAGGATGGATCTAGACTCTTCTCAGTGGTGCCAGATGACAGAACAAGGAGTAATGGTCTCAAGTTGCAGTGGGGGAGGTTTAGGTTGGATATTAGGAAAAACTTTTTCACTAGGAGGGTGGTGAAGCACTGGAATGGGTTATCTAGGGAGGCAATGGAATCTCCTTCCTTAGAGGTTTTTAAGGTCTAGCTTGACAAAGCCCTGTGATTTAGTTGGGAATTGGTCCTGCTTTGAGCAGGGGGGTGGACTAGATGACCTCCTGAGGTCCCTTCCAACCCTGATCTTCTATGATTCTATGATAGCTTTGCATTTGACTGTATTAAAACACATTTTTTTAATGGGTCCAGGTTATCCAGCTTGCTTCATGTGACTGCCCCATTCTCATCATTTCCCACTCAGAGAATCTTTGAGTCATCCACAAATTTTATCAGCAGTCGTTTTTTTGTTTATTACCAGATCATTACTGAAAATGCTGAATAGCATCAGGCCTAGTACCAGTCCCTGCAGAATTCCAGGAGAAATACCCCAATTTAGTAAAGACACCATGCTGATGACTACTTTGAGATTTGTCAGTTAGCCACTTCTTAATACATTTAATGGGTGCTTTATTGATATTACAGTCTGATTAAAAAATTAGCACTAAGTTAAATGCCTTACAAAAGCCTAATATATTACCTCTAATCTCAAAGGATTAAATCCAATTTGACAAGACCTATTTTCCATATGAGACAGATATGCCAAATTTCTCCAATATCCTGGGCAAACCTTATTGAATTATGATTCTTACACTTACTGTATTAAAGTGCAAATGTTTATATATTAATGTATGTAACATCTCTAGGAGGGAAGACATGATTAATGCAAATGCTTGGAAGTGTTATGAGCTTCAAAGGGCTATTTGAAACAATGTGAAATTTCAAAGTTAATTGGGTTTTCTAGGAAATCCCTATGATGAGATGTATGTAAATGTGTCCCCTTTCTGGTTATGCAAGAATTCAGCCTTTTGAAGCTTTTCCCTGAGGAGGAAACTTTTTGTCTGCTGATCATCCGTCATAGAAGGCCCAAACTGTACAAAGGAGTGACTCTCAGATTTGTGTGTGTTTGTTCTGAGTCAAAGTGGTTATGAATTTGTAACCACAGGAAACCCCTGTGTGGGGTTTGAAGGACTGGTCACTTGGCAAAGTCCTTAGTAGATCTGGTTGACCTCTAGTAAACTTACTAGCTTGCATCTAGGTTCTTTTATTGATTTTAATATGTTTTTCTCTGTAATGCTTCTGTTTTAGGAATAAATGTGCTTGCTTAGAACTGTGTGGTAATTTAAATGTGCTTGCTTAGAACTGTGTTGTAATTTAATTGAAGGAGAAGGCAAAACAGCTTGACTTTGCTGGGGAATTCATGGTGTAAGCAGGGAACCGTGCAGTCTGGAAATACCCCAGCTAAGAGGGAGAGACATGCCATTACTCTGCCAAAGAGAGGAGGTGGTTGGGGAGTGAGAAGCCTTAGAGTGGGTGCCCTTTCTGGACAATAGAGAGGGTACAATACAGGTATAATTGTCCAGAACTGTGACACCTGTCACTGTGCCTCAGTGGGTCACAGCTGAGGATGCTAGATTCAGGACAAACTGCTGAGAAACAGGGCAGAGTCACCCCAAACTGGTGGTTATTCTATCATTAGATCATATTGAGACAATAACAACAGCAAACTTCTGTCTCACCATATTGGTTAGCAAAAAGCCAAAGATGCAGTCTCCTTAGTTCTCCCAGCCCTTGTCTCACCGCCCAGACACTGGACTCTGTGACGAGTGGTTACTGAAAACCAATTTAATCAAATATATGGTCCTTCTGATCTCAAGAGTTCAGTCATTTAGCCAGGTCAATATATAACTCAGATCTTACCCAATAATCATACTAATGCCAATCCTTTAGTGACTAAAACCAAGAGTTTATTACTAAAAGAAAAGAAGAAGAGAGTTAATAATGGTTAATAGATCATATATATACAAATAATTGCAAAGTCCATACATCAGGTTTGTAGCAGTCATAGTATAGACTGCTGGCTTGTAAAGTCTGTCTGGTAACTTCCAAAAGATAGGAATGTCCTCAGTCCATAATTCATAGATGTGTTGTTCAGTCACCATATGCCTGAAAACCAATGTGGCATACAGGGCTGGCTTGCCACCAGTAGCTCAGAATAGAATGTCCCTTTGTCATTCAGGAACCTCCAGGATTGTTATGTCCTCCAGAAAGTAGACTAACTGAAAGGACTGACAAAGCCTTAACTAGTAAACCAAGTGCTGGTTACAATGGTCTGTAGTTTTTAAACATATAGCATCAGTAAATTTCCACTTGCCATTGTGTGTGCCCTTTTTTCACTTTGCTTAACTCAGTTGTGTCTAGGAACCAAAGTATTCCTCTAAGGTTATAGGGAAGTGGACTTTTACAAGGTATAATTTTTCAGCCTGGAGATTGCACAGACACTTTCTTCTGAAGATGCACTGAAAATTTTTTGAAGTACTGAGACAATAATGTACTGTTTGTTATCTGCTTTCAAGGCATTCAGCATCTGCAGACAGTGGCATGGAGTAATATTTTTAATAAGGCATGCAACAATATTTTTGATGACAGATAAAAATATAGCTCTGGTCTATCATGGATTATTCAATTCTGTAATTGCATGCCTTTTTAGTCATCCATGCAGAAATGCCCTAAGATTAACTCACACTACATTAGAAATGCAGTACAGCTGCACGGGTTTAGTGCTATAATGTAGACACTTACTACAGTGATGTAAGGGATTCTTCTGCCACTGTAGTAAATCCACCTCTCCAAGGTGATAGCTAGGTCTAAGAAAGACAATCATGCCTCATGCATCTCCCCCTCACGCCTCAGGCCCCCTCATGCCTCATGTAACTTCAAAGCATACAGCAAGAGTTCTTCATTTACTGTAATAAGTTCTGTAGAAATACATTCATAAACATACTGTTCCCCCTCTTCCACTGGTTAATACAAGTCTATAATGTGGGTGCGCAAAGCATCCCTGATTTCTGTTGCTTGTGTGCATCCTGCTCCAGCTGTGACATGTGCACTTTCTGGTTGAATGTGCCGGTTCAGCAATCCATTATGGTCACAGGTTCATTCAGGCCAAATGGCTCACCTCTGGATTCACAAAGATTGCAAGGAGCACAGCAAGCCACAAAAATGCAGACAGCATTGATGATACTGGTGTGACCTGAGGTGCCTGGGGTAACCATCACTGAAAATGCCACGGTCAGGGCAGGCTGCAAAAGGAAAGCAAATACCCCCAAAACTGATGGTTAACATTGACGTTAAACTCACCAACCAGCCACAAACTGTGCTTCTGATCTCCCACACTGGTAATTGCCAAGCTGGAAAAAAAAATCACACAGCCTCCTTACTGCATTCCAGTTCTCTGGCTCCCAATCAACACCTAGGTCCTGTACAGTGAGAAGTTATTTAAAAAAACTCTGCTCACTACACAAAATGTTCTTCTGAACCCCAGAAGGCCAGCCACATTGCCAAGTCAATATTAGGTTGGATCTTACCAAAATAACACGCAGCCATCCAATCTTTAGTGTCTAAAAATAAGCTTTATTATAAGGAAAAAAAGAAAGAACAAGAAGAGAGTTGTTAAATGAGTCCCTGTATCGGGTTTTTAGCAGTATTGGTGAGTTTGTTGGCTTGAAAGTCCCTCTGGAACACATCCAAAGATTGGATGGGTCATTCAGTCCTTTGTTCGGAGCTTCAGTTTTTAGAAAAGTCACTCCAGAGGTAAGAAGCAGGATTAAAGACAAAATGGAGATGATTCAGCTGCCCTTTTTATTCTTTTGCCATTTGGCTTGTACTTCCTGTGTCCCCAAACACAAGCTTTACAGTGCATGGCATAGAAAAGCCTTAGAGTTCTGTCTGTAAGCATACCACATGCCTTGCTGACTCATAAGGTGTATCCACTAGTTCCTTTCAATGGATTCATTGTACAGTTGATGACCCTTGATGGGCCATTGAACAGGCTAGGTAGTGCTGATGCCAGTCTGTCTGGGGGTGTCACCCAGAAACAGCACAAGTTTGGAAATACACATATACCATACATATCTATAACTCATAATATAAAGGTGATACAAACATATAAACAAGATTATCATACTTGCAATTTATAACATTTTCACAGATACCTCACACAGCATATCTGGTCAGATTCCATGCAATTTTATAATATTTGTATCAACAATATAATAAGGTTTTCCCATATTCTATACAGTGTCACAACTGGAATCTAAACAGTTCTGTAAATAGCGCCAGCAAAATTTCAATCTGTCAAATGCACATTCAACCACCATTCTATGCCTACTGTGAGTGTCATTAAACCTTCTTTTTCCAGGGCCTTTGAGATCTGGTATGGTTTCATAAGCCAAGGCAAAAGGGTGTATGTGGGGTCCCCTAGAATATCAGCAGGGACATATTTATGACAATGTCATTTGATGAGACTAGTGTCCCAGCCTGTCCATGAAGGTAAAATCCTGATCCTCAGAAAACCCTGGAACTATGAATGTGTCCAGTTCAGCCCATGTTGATGTCCATAAAAATCAGCCTCTGTGGTCCACAGGAGCCTCCATAACAATGGAGTAGTACACTTTGCAGTTTTTGTACTCATGTGCTCATTTTGAGGTGGGCAAACGAGTCCCATCAATGGCCTTGCTGCAGTTTGGAAACCGCATTCTCTCAAAACTAGCAATTACTCCATGGATATTGTTTATACCCAACACCTTTGGGTAATCATGTGCCTGGTCACTTCCAAAACCTCTGCCACCACTCTACCCACAGTTGACTTTTCATCTCCAAACTGGTTAGCTTTATGGGGCTAGCCAGTTTTCAGATGCTTATAGAAACCTGCTTCTGGACCAGGATGGCCACACTCATGCATGTGTTGTGATACCAGAGGTTCAGAGCAAGCTGCTCACAAAGCTCTAGAAATGTAGCTTTCTTCATGCGTAAGTTCTAGATCTACTGCTGATCATTCCAGATTTGCAGGATATTATGATTTCACCAGTCTGTGCTTGCAGCCCTGCTCCAGAAACAATGGTCTATACAGGGGCATGGGTGGGAATAGCAAGAGTTGTGAGTAGCATCAGCCAGTTCGAGTCTGCCATGTCCATATTGTCCTCCTCTGACAAGGGCCATGGATAGGTCAGAAAACAGTGCCAGCATGTCCATCAGCAACCCATGGATGCTCTGCCCATTTCCTGAAACAGGAATGAAAATCTCAGCAGGACAAATTCTTCAAATGGTGACTCCTCCATGTTACTGACTCGTTTTGCCATGAGAATGCAGACCCAAAAGATGGCTCAGCAAGATGTGTCAGGGGGCTGCAACAGCTCTCTGTAAAGTGCCATAGGATGGACAGCCAAGTTTTCCAACAGTGTACCACTGGCAAGAGAGCTTACAGCTGCAGAGGGTGCTAAGAAGCCTTGGATAGGCTGGACTGACTGAGGTCTGCATAGTGCAGTCTAGATGTTGGAGCATGGATGTGAGACCTAGGTCCAGAAATTCTAACCCTAGGGTCAATATTCAGTGTGGACCCTCAAGCCCAAGCTTACAAACACCAAATCTGTGGGACCCCTCCCTAGGCTTCAGCGCCTGAGCTCCAGGCTGAGACACACTTCAAAGTGCTCTCCACACAGCTATTTTTAGAGCACTAGTGTGATCCCAGTAGCCTGAGTCTGTCAACCCAGGCTGGGAGGCTTGCTGCCACGGGCTACCCAGAGATGTCGTTTATTATCCTTTTTAGTTACTAATGGATTGGAATGTATTTCATGATCCTCATATGATACAAGTACATCCAGTTCTTTCCAAATACAGAACAGAAATATTTATTAACCATTTCTGCCTTTTCTGCATGATTAATAGTTTTACCATCTCCAACTAGTAATGGTAACCATTACTAGGATTTCTTTTTGTTACTAGCATACTTAAACTCCTTATTTCGGCCAGCCATAGATTTTTCACTGATGTCTTTAGCATCCGATATCAATTTTCTACCCTTCATAATTTCTAAGTGTACATTGTTACCCCTTACCTCTATATGTTATTCATTATTTTTATTTCTAATTGTTGCCTTCACTTTGTCACTCAACCAGGATAGGCTTTTAGCCAAAGTTATCCTCTTTCTTGATTGTGCTATGATTTTTTGGGGGGGCTATCTGATAAACTGTACTTTAAGAATTTCTCGTTTTCTCATTTTTCTGTCTGAATTTATCCTTCAATCAATTTTGCTCATAATGTCCCTCAGCTTTGGGAAACCACCCCTTTGCAGAACCAAGTATCTATATCTATATCTATAAATGCTTGGGACTGTCCTCAGTATGCCCACACTGAATACAATCATATAATAAGCATTGGTCCCTAGGCATCCAGCTTCCAGTCCAGTAATTAATTCATCTTTATCCATCATAATGAGGACCATAACAAAATTGGATGCAATATCTTTTGTGTTGGAAAAGTATAAAATTTCTAAAAAAGATATAATCTATATGTTTTAGGAACTCTAATAATCTTTTGTTAAAGGCTGCATGAGACCACCAGCATGTCTCCCAAACTGAAGTTCCCCATAATACGACAAATGTTTCTTTCCACACATTCCAGATAGGTGATTAAGAAATAACTCTTCTCCTGATTCTACCTGTTCTCTGGTTTGACTGTTCTGCCTGTAAGTGATCCCCACCAGTACCCCCTCTGGGGCTTTGTTAGTTGATGCATTGATCCCTATACACTAGAGATTCTGTGGATCTGAATTATCAATAATTCTACAGGAGATAACAATGTCTTTAACCTCTTACCTACTCTATCCTACCTCAACAGATGATAAACAGTGGTTTTAACATTTCAGTCATGCCAATCAGACCATCCAGTTTCAGTAATAGTTTTTGTGGAATGTGAAGTTAATTTCGGTCTGATCAGCAAGGAAATGCAAAGTAAACCAATTAATGTACGTCATGTGAGAGAAAAAGAGCATGCTCAGTTTGTCCTCCTGTGTGAGTCTATTAAATGGAGATTGTTATTTATAGAGACTTCCTTCATAACTTTCTTAGTCTATAGGATTATATTTTGGCACAGAAAAAGAGATACTGGACTAAAAAGTACTTATTACAGCTCTGTAGATTGTTTATTTATATGCTAAACAGGCACCAAGTGAAGTTAGTGGAGTGACTTTATTTATACTGGTCCAATTGAGAACATATTTTGGCCCAATGAACCTTCATAACCTTAACAAAAATAAAAGGCAATAATTTCTGAGATGAAGAATATAGGAAATTCTGCACAGATATAGTATTTAGCACCAAGAAAACAACTGATTAAGCATATCTCATTCTGTGTTTTGGAAGAATGGGGAAACAATTTAAATCTCATTAAACCCAGAAGATTATAGCAAAAAGTTACACAATATTAGTAAATGGAGGAGTCATTTTTAAAAAGAAAAATGTCTCAGAAAATTCCACTCATGTATTATGAACCACAGTGAATTCTCAGAATCCTGATATATATTAAAATTGGGCCATCAAAACATATCATCAGCCCCTGAAATCTGAACACTGTTAATGAAGTAATAAAGAAAAAAATAGATAACACAGTACCATCTGCTCTGATTATTGCTTATTGCAGAAGATTACATTTTGAGGGTAGAAACAGCTCTCCAAACTTTACAATGCAACCTTCCAATACTGCAGTCTTATGTCAGAAGAGGGGCTAGAGTTAAAATGCTGCAGTGACAACAACTGAAGTTGAAACAAGCAAATAAAAGAATGAAAAACAAATTTTAAAAAAGAAGGAAGGAAGCAGAGACCGTATATAGCAGCTGTCCATCTCCCAAGATTTTTGTCATACAAGATGAGTGTGTAAGAATTTAACAAATCCTTTGATTAATTACTACCCTCAATACAATTTAACTGTGGCAACACCAAATGCACAGACTGAGGAAAACAGTCAACATGGTGTTATTTTTTAATGGAATAGATTAGACACACACAAGTCATGGAGGCATGGCATCTCCATAGTTAAGGATGTATCCAGACTTCCATTGTAAATCCTATCTTCTACTCACCCTCTAACTTGTGATTGAAATGGAAATGTATTTAAATTTCAGAAAAGATTAGAAGAGGGTTTTTTTCCCCTTTGGAATACAGAAACTGGATTTAAAAAATCCTTTCATATAGTGCTTAATCCAGAAAAGTTTTACATTTATATCTCACGATTCTTCCTCCGTAGGTCTCTACATGTTTGAGCACAGCATCGTTTTCCATAGAAAGTTTTATTTTTGAAAAGTACTGCAGTTTTGTCACCATGGACTAGGTTAGAGATTGAGGCCTACGCTTTTCTTAAGCGATTAGTGATTTGGGAAGTCTCAACTTTTGGATGCCCAACTTGAGATACTTTACAGGAGCCTGATTTTCAGAGTGCACAACACTTTCTGAATGTCAGATCCATTAACAGTATCTCCAGTATCTCCCAAAATTGAGGCACTCTCTCATCAATGTCATTTTGAAAAAAACAGGTTACATTTCATTGTCCCAATTAATAGAGTTTTTAATCACTAAGCAGTTAGCAATTCCAACTAAGTGCCAATGCCTGTATATGCAAAATAGTTATGGATGAGGGACAGCAGAGCAGGGTAGGTCATGGGAGTATGGGAATAGATTTGTGGAGAACAGGGAAAGGGGAGACTCCCAGCTTGCTGTGCAGTCACTGCAACTGGTAGACCTAGGTACAATGGAACAAGGTTCCATTAGTAGAGATATTAGCAAAGGAAAGAGAGTAGCCGTTGAAGGAGCCAAGGAGAAGGGCCTGCTGGAGGCTGAAACCAGAGGGCAGAGCTGGCACTGGGCTGAGGAAAAGGGGAGGAGAAAAAAAAAAGCTGGGAACTGGACAACAAGGACTGGCTGCAGAACCAAGGTTGGAGACTGTCTAGGGCAGGGGTCTCAAACTCAATTTACCTTAGGGCCAATGACAGTTGTCAAATCCTCCCAGTGTGTCAATAATGTCACTGAAGATGGTATCCTGAAAAGAAAATGTTTATATTGTAGTTTTATTTCGAATTACTTAGAAATAATAAAACTGTCATACAACTTTATACAATTCTTTGTCTAACAGAGAGTTTTTAGTGTTTGCCAGACACCTGGCAATGCTTAAGTTCTGTCAGTTTGTGGATGTTTGGCCTCAGTGACCAAGCAGTTGAAACCTTCATGATTGCAACAAGGTGTGCCTCAGATAGTTGTGTTTGGTATTTTGACTTGTTTATATTCATTGTGGAAAAAAATGATACTGCCGCCATAGCTGATTCTGCCCGGTGACTAGTAATGGTATCTCGGTCCCTCTCCCCCAGCCAATGGGAACTGCAGGGGGTGGCGCCTGCAGCAGACATTGCTGGAAGCATAGCTGCATGTGTCTCTCCTTCTGGCTGCAGTGGGGAGGTTCTTGGGCTGCAGATGGCCCGTTGGCCGGGATTTTGAGACCCCTGGTCTAGGGAGCTGGTTTGGCAGAGAAGTTGAGCCAGGGAGCCAGTAAAGCAATCATTTACTGTGTGGGGAAAAAAATCATACCCCACTGGAAAAAGGCCTAACGGACACTCGAGCTTTCACCAAAGCATACACAGAACTCTTCACACAAAGCTCTGAATGGGAGCCTGACATTGTACAAAGAACATAGTTATAAAAAACAAAAAAAAATCCCTAACGAGACATTGTCTGGCTATACCGAAAGAAGGACAGGAGACATTTAATATGGTTTTAATGAAGCCGCAACATTATTATTAGATGTCCGGGCTACCTGGCAGATAAAAGTGTACAGTGCAGATAACTCCATGTTAATTCTATAATGCCCAGGGAGCTTCCACCAGCTCCCCGTCTTTTTCCATTCAGATCCCCCCAGCCAGTCCATTGCCAATACCTTACTATCCACACACACACACACACACATACACACACATAGGAAGGTTAAGGTGGGCTATAAGAAAGACGTGTTGGCTCCCTGGCTTACCAATCATAGGAGTCCCCAACCTTAACCTCGCCCCGTTGTTCCATTCCTTTAATGAATGCCTCCTTTTTAAGTCCTATTCCAAGCCATTTATCTTGTCATTGTATACCTTACCTATGGAGTACCTGCACTGAACATCTGCCCAACACTTATATGATGAGTTGCAACAGATATCCTACCACCCTTCATGCCATGTATGAACAGAACCCTTCCCGAACCCCATGTGGGGAAGGCAAAAAAAAAAGCCAACTTGACCTAAGCCATTCTGATGGTAAGGGGAAAATTCCCTTCCCCCCGCCAAAAAAAAGCAATGCCCACAGCAGGCATTGACCAAACCTGGTATTTCACCACCTAACGGGGAAGGAGGGTGTGTGCTGGCTTAGCCTGCTCTGTGTAAAAGGGGGCTATAAGCACAGGGCTGCCCCTTTTAAATCCTCCCACTCATCTGGTTCCCAGGGGATGAGTCAATATTGCCATGTTGGCCCCCGTCTCCTTTTGCAGCAGTTTTCCTCTCTGCCCCCCACCCTAGCCATAAAACGCTGTTACCTTCATTCGGCGAGCCAGCCAAATTCCTTCCCCCCCTACCCCCGCTTAAAGGTGTGGTACAGTCATTTGTTAAGATACACTTAATTCAGCTAAGTGACAACTGTAAAAAAAAAACCACACAAATGAAGACTATGGAAATCACAACCTACAGTTAGGTAAACAATGCTGACACTAATTTTAGCACAGAAATTACACACCAAAGTGTTCTCAATGACCATCTCACAAACAACCTTAACTGTGCCCGGTAACAAGACACTGCCAATAACTACAAAATGTGAATAAACCTTATCCATGCATCATATAGCTTTCACTCAGACTGTGAATAAATAACCTTACTTTCAGTCATACAAACAGTTTTTTAAAAGTTTGGCCTTTCATACAACAATAGACAATCCCCGAAATTAAAGATGCTTTAACAGTTCCAGGCTCTTTCCTAGGGTTCTCAATAATGCCTGTCACCACACTGTATAAGCACATCCAAATCTACTCCTATGGAGCTCATTTATTCAATTAGATACATAGAATTAATATCAGAGGCAAAACTACTGTAAGAACATAGACTAAGTATACTTTGTGATATTGTATAAGTTAAGTCCATGATATTAAAACAGGGACTATTTATGTCATAATGGACCATCAAAACATGGTAATACTGAACAAATATTATGCACTAAAGGTCTCCTCTCCATTACACTAATGTAAACCTAGAGTCACTCCACTGACACCAATGGAGTTAACTTCAGAATTATATTACAAAGGGGGCAGAGAATCAATGCTGCATGGGGAACCAAACAATAAGGGGGAGATCTTCAAAGGCACAAAGGGGAGTGAGCCACCCAACTCCAGTTAAAAGGGATCTGGGGGCTTAATTCTTCTTTGTGTTTTTGAATACCTCACCCTTAGTGTACTAATGTCACTATTGTTCCTCTCTGTATGTCTGGACATCTGCTGGTCCTTATTGTCAAAACTGTGTTTTAGAATTAGTATATCATGACACACAGCATGCAATGGAGTAGGATGATATCAGGACATCAAAATTACTTGGTATTTACAAGAGAGAGCTCAAGGTCCTGCATCATTCATAGGTTCAGTGTTTACAGAAAGTTGTGGGTTTTTTTACTAAGGCTTCTGCCTTTGTGATTGTGTCTCTAATCCACACAGAGTAAATTGGCAAGTGTGGGGCAGCCAAGAAGTTACTTTCTTACACTACCTGAGGGGAGCATGGGGTAGGAGGGGAGAGTTAAATGCTAATTCTAACAACCTATGGAAATGAGTCCACTTTGGAAATAAGAATTTTAGTTAGTAGAAAGCAAGGATATATGAATAAAAAGAATGCCAAATCATTCCTGTGAGGAGGGCCCAAGTGAGGCCTATGCTCCACTTCATCAGTCAATTCTTTCATTTTCTTGGTGTAATTTTATCACATGTAATATGAAGAGGCATCTCTTCTTTGCACCATAGAGCAGGGAACACAGAAGCACTGGCTACATTCAAATGAGAATACCTCCCCACTTTGTTGCATCAGCAGATTTATTATTGCTTCTGTTTTACTGCTCGTCAGTGGAGATCAGCGCCCAACATTTCCAAAAGTGGCCACTACTTCAAGCAGCCAAATTTTGTACCCAGAAACCGAGTACACATAAATTTAGTGACAACCTTTGAAAATGTTTACTACTGAGCTCCACTTATGAGCAATAAAACAGAAACAGAAATACATTTGCTGATGACACAAAGTTGGGAGGCATTGTCAAGATAGAGGAGGATCGGAATATCATACAGAAAGAATTGGATGACCTGGAGGACTGGAGCAATACAAATTAAATGAAATTTAATGTTACAAAATGCAAGGCCATATCTTCTGTGTGTTTTTTTTTTCTCTTCTTCCTCTTTTCTCTGAATTATCTGAGCTGGAGATGAGACACTGGTGGGCCAGGGCTCCGAGGCAGTGCTAAGAATTCTCTCTCAGGTGCATGGCTTATGGGTCTTGCTTACATGCTCAGGGTCTAACTGATTTCCCTCCACATCAGATTGACATGAACTTGTCCTTGACAGTTTTTTGCCTGCTGCTGCAGCATGGGGTGCAACTCGCTTGCTATGATTGTGGGGTTATATCTCACCAAGTCAATCCCTGCCCTTTCTGGGGCTTCGGTCATTGGTGAACCTCTGTCTTGCCTGTTCTCTGCCTGTGACGCATAATAGTTTCGCTTCCAGAGGGTTGTAATATTTTAGTATAATCCTAATTATTGGGTTCAATATGGGGGAAACTGTAGGATTTAGTGGCCTGTGATATATAAGAGGTCAGACTAGTTGATCTGGTGCTCCCTTCTGGTCTTAAACACTATGAATCTTAGAAAGAAATAATAAAAATGATAGAGAACAATATTTATTATTGTCTAAAGCTTTTCTTGTGCTAGTTCTGAGATATAGTGATACTCTGATCAAATGAAGAAATATTTTTTCTGAACTTTATATTGTTGCATTACAGATAGAATATTGAGCATCGGGAACCCCAAACAATACTGCATCTTACATACTTTTAATATAAAAATGTAACTGCATATCAATAACTAAATGAAAAAAGGCAGAGATGTAATCCATTATTCATCCTTTATTTTGGTATTACAAGCAGCCTACAGTAATAGCAAAGAAAAAAATAATAGTTTCATGAACTTTCACAATTACTATGTTTCAGGTCAACAAAAACACTTTTCTAGTAAAAAATCTACAAGATATAATTCTTTTTTGGGAAAAATGAAACTAGACTTGAGGGTACAATATTACATCCCAAGTGCTGTAAATGTATACTATGTTACATGACTCCTGCAGGCAGAAAGTATATTAATTAGAGCTGAGCCCAAAATGTACAGTGAATATGTTCCTCATTGGATATAGCATCTTTTTTCTGTTTACAGAATGTTTGTCAGCTGATAGTTATTTCTTCAGCTATATTTGTTATTCAATCTACTCAACAATTAAAAAAACTAATATTATGCTCTGTGGATCAATTGGTAAAAGTTCAGTGACACTTCACATTCAACATTTAACTATGATTAGTCACATAACATAAGTCATATGCTGTTTTCCTCCTGTTCCCTGATTCAACAATGAAATTTTTGTCAATCAGGAGGACAGGACAAAGACAGGTAGGAAATTTGGAAAAAGTTCTAAAACTTTTCCTTCCTAGGCCACACATGCTCCCTCTCCCCCAAGGCAATATTCTTAACAAAAATAGTTTATTCTAAGATTTAATAGCCAAGTGCAGACTAATTAAATGTAATTTTCTGTCATCACATTTGCACTAAAATAATTGCTTACATAGGCAATGAATTAAGAAGTCCTTGTGCACCCCAAAATTAAATATATAAGTATAAGAATTTGTCCATGAAGATCCTGTTGCTGTGTAGGGTCCCAATTTTGCAGATCCTAGAGCTATGAATAGTTAAGATGAGCTTCCAAGCTTTTTTGGTGCCTAGATGAATTTGGCATTCAAGCAATTTGAATTTTGCCTATTACTACTACTATAGAGTATTAATGCACTAGAAAGATACATATCTACTGTGCCCAGACAACTAACAGTATCCTCCCAAACACTACCACCCCAGTTTCAGTCATAAACAACCATTTCTCGGTTTTATTAGTTCATCATATTTTGTTTCTTTTGTGGTTCTAGGTCAAAGGGACAGCACAGAATGAAAAGGCACTTATACACACCACTCAAAAGCCCCCTGTAGAAATGAAGCAAGCAAAATAAAAATTAACATTTTAATTTGTTATGCATTTAATTTTCTCCAGATGTCATGCTGCACTGTTGCAATTTCACACTCTTGATTGATTGTGCCTACCTAATCTACTTGCGTTTATATTGTGGCCTATTAAATCTTGTTTTCCTTTTATGAAGTTTGATAAGCCTTGGTTGATTCTTGCCCTGTGGGGCTTTAGTGTCACATATACGGGTGTATATCTTTGTTTCACAAACATATGCAATATCATAATTCCCAAATGGTATGGGATACTGGCAGCTGGAAGTTTATATTCAATTTGTGGAGGATGTCAGAAGTACAACAGCTTTGTCCCATTCAGTAGAATGTTTTGATTTAACTTCTCATAAATCTCATCAATTGTCCAAACAGTTGGACAAGCTGAATGAAAGCTATATTCCCAAATAAAACTAGCTTTCGCTCGTGCATATGCTGGCACTTAAACCATACAATCATTTTCCCATTTCTTTCTAAACTTTATTCTGTTTCCCAACATTTCTCAAGCTGCCACACTCTACAGCTAATACCTAAGCAGCTTTCTGCAACCTCTCTGTTCCTTTGACAGTCTCGTCTCCCACTCTGGCATTTTACTTCTCACTTTGTGTTCTTCTTAGCCTCCCTGGTAGTTCCCTTCCCATCAGAAATCCAATATCGCTCTAATCCCCCTACGCATTCTCCTCCCATGAACACTCTGCAACGCCTGCCCCAACATTCTCCCTAAATCCATTTACACTGTCCCCACAAGGAAAATTCACTAACCACTTTAAAAAGATATTAGGTAGCATAAGATGAGCTTTGCCGAACAACAGAAACTCTGCATCAGGAATAGGATCTCAGGAGATGGAGACCATGGATCAGTCCCAAGTATGGATCATGGATCAACAATAAAATATTATGTACCAGGAGTTAGAATGTTATAAATTTTACTTATAAGTCATTTACTCTTTCTATCTTTGAGTCTGTCTTGTTTCTTCTCCCCCTGTCCCTTTGCAAAATATTACCAGTGGCACTACACAAAACAAGATATATTTCTAGGGAAATCTTCAAGTATGTTATCTTAGAAATATGAATTGGCACAACTCACTTACCTGCAAGTGTAGACTAAATTAAATCAAAGAGAACTGGATGTGGTATTCCCTTGCCTATGCTTGAAATTAAACTGTTCCATCACCAGCTCAGCTGCGCCAGTTGTTAGGATGTGTTGTTGGTAATCGGAACTCTTATGTTTTAGACAAGGTTTATAAGAAAGCGAATACCTCTCCCTGATGCTAATTCTTGCTTGTTTCACGTGCATGAGGTGTCTGACTCTACTGGGACTCTTCACAAAAGTGATATAAGCAGGATTTGGACTTAGTGATATACTAAAAATAGAAAATGAAGACCAAGCGGTAGAGTTGTGCAGCTTCGCTTTTTATCACTAACATGTAAAAATAAGTTTGCACAGTAGCACTGTTGTTATTTTTTGTTATAGGTCAATGACATATTTCTTCAAAAGGATGAGATTTTTTTTACTTACTTTACAACTTCTTACTTACTTTACAACTTGTACACTCTGCCAAATAATTTGATCTGTTTCAAGTTAGGTTTTCCATTTTGCATTAATCTGAAGTTTTCCAAGTGCAATCACAGTTTGTTCCTCAAAAATTGAGTGTATAATCACATGTAAACCATTTTATCCAGAAATACCAGGGCACACAGTTGAATTTTCATTCTTGGCTATAATACAGCTGTTTATGGAGGTAATGTCAGATGATGGCATATTTTAGACCAATAAACAGCTTGTCCAAAACTCCTATTAAACTGATATATCATTACCTTTCAGTCTTTGTGTAACTCCCTCTGAAGTTATCTTCCATACAATATCTTCTGAGATCCTGAAATTTCTCATTTTAGAGCTGACTACTGTCACAAATGTAGCTTTACATGTATCTGCTGGAAAAAAAAACAAAATACAAAGCTTTAAGACAAAGGTTTCTCAGGTAATATTACTCACCTGACTCTCTGCTCTCCTCTAGATCTGACCTCTTGCCAAATTACATTGATCTGATTTCGGGACTGCTGTCCATTCACACAGTGCTTTAATGATCTCTTTCTCGAGACTATAAATTAGGACCAATGCAAAGTGATACCCTCGAGTTCGCAAATATTCATCTTCTCTCATGTGATGAGTGGTCAAATTAACCATCATGCACTGACTAACAAACTAAGAGGAATAACCAATGTAAGGAGATGATCAAATATCTTAAAGTGGTATGCATATACACATCATATAGTTTGCACATCTAAAGATTAATTCATCTGTGATGTTCAGTAAATGCTGTAGACTCACCTTTATTGCATTTTGTTTTTAAATATATTACTTTTCAAATCTCTAGGTGCATTAATCACACAGTAAGCACAATTAAAGTAAACTACAGCAGCATTGCAATCAGTTCCATAGGAACCTGGCCAGCCAGCTAACCAACTCACCCCTTCATCTAAGATACAATTTTTCCATGCAACTTTAGCTCTCCCCTTCATTGTCTCTGGTGAGCTGACAAGCCTTCTGCCCCTCAGCATTCCAGGACGGCCTTTTTGGTGAAGCAGTGAAGACTGAAAGTGGTTCTAACCTCCTACTGCATGCAAGCGTGTGCCTGGGGCAGCAAGCCACAGGGGGCGGCGTGCCAGTCGCCATGAGGGTGGCAGCCAGGCAGCATTCGGTGGCATGCCTGCGGGCAGTCCGCTGGTCCCGCTGCTTCCGCGGCAATTCCACGGCGGGTACGCTGAGGGCGTGGGACCGGCAGATCACCCGCAGAAACGCCGCCGAATCCGTGTGACCAGCAGACCGCCCGACTGCTGTGCTTGGGGCGTCAAAAAACATAGAGCCGCCCCTGCACATGGAGAAGTGTTTTCTTGTTCTACTGTCCAGTAGGGGAGGGAGTGTTCCAGGTTATCCATTCCTATGACTATACCCTGCATTATGAGGAACCAGACCTAGTGGGTGCTCTAATCAGGATGCAGGCAACTATCTACCTGGTCTCTACGGGATGCAAGGAGTGGAAGGCCTTCAAGCTTCTCTATGAAGACCTCAGCAGGTGACTGAGGTCGGAGGCCACTGGACTGTACTTTAGTAAATGACTATAGGAAAGAGGGGAAACCCAGACATGTTGGAGTAGGACTCTCAATTCAAAATTGTCTTACCCTGGGCCCCAGCCAGAGCAGGGGAATTTAATCTGCCCTCCCCGCCCACCCCCCCACAAACACTTGGGTGAGGGGGACAGTGATTGGTTACAGTGAAAGAGGGAAAGGAGAATTCCAGAAGGACCAGCCAGATGATTTGAGAGTTTTCCTGTTTCACTTTGAAGTGCAGGAGAATGAAGCAATTGGGAATCTTTCCCCTGCCCCCAGCCCGCGGATGAAGGAGTGTTTTTCCCACTTCTCCCACTGGTTGGATGCAAATGCATGTTAGAGCTAGGACCACTGATGTACATTCTGCCAGAGGTCTGCACTGCTCCCATCAGCACATTCATATCTTGTGAGCTGGAAACAGAACTTGGATCCCAAAACACTGAGTCTTATTCTAAATTTAAAACCCATGATTGTTCAGTGGATTCTATTTCAGCAGAAGTCCTCTATCCCTGCTAATCACCGTTCAAAAGTGGATTCAGTTTATATAAGTGAAAAAATTCAAGAGCTTTGGGGATTTGCCTGCCTTTTTTCTTTGACAGTTTTCACTGACAAAATTAAATTGGACAGGCAAGCTTAAAATGCAGTAGTGTTAATGGAATACTAGCACACTCTCTGCAATACCACTAACAATATAATACACTGCACTGTAACTGTGACACTGTTCTTCCTATGAATTGCAAGTCGTTTTACTGAAAAAAAAAACAAATCTTCAAGAACAAAGGAATTGGAAGCTTTGAATTCCACATCACTTTCTGAGGATTTCTTTAACTACCATTGAATAACACTGAGCTCTTGAACAAGGAACCACCTTCCTGCAAGATAGGTAGAACTTTAAGCCTCTAGACCTGTGTGCATTTGACATGTCTGGCAAGGGGGGGGGTATTAAAAAAATAAACAAAAACAATGAATGAATTGTGCCCTAACTGTAATTTCTTCAATGCAAGCTTGTGTGTGTCAGTTACTATTATTGTGCTTATATTCATTTTGAATCTTCAGATATTTAGCTTAAATCGAGAATAAATTGCTTTCAGAGAAAACACACTGGAAATTTTGTCTCTCTTTATTTTTTTTTTGGAACAACATCTCCAACTTGTATGTCTGCAATGAGAGTTGACCATTGCCTTTCTTCTGTCAGGGAAAGAGGAAAAATGTGCAACGTGAGAAAAAAAGGTCTGTGTCAATGTTAATTGCTTCCTTCCTTTTTTTAAAACAAATGATGTACACACAAAGACACACACACAAAATTAACCTTAGAGGAATGACTGACTGTGACCATGTTGCTTTCCTGAAAGAAAATAGATCAACTTGCTTAATTCAACCTCTTTATTAAATCTTGGGATAAATTAGGTACAGTAAATATCAAGTGACCTAGAATAACACAAAGTAACTAAAACACAAATGGTTTTCTGCATCACTGGAACAGCAGGATAAATTGAGTACTTAACTGAGAATCAGACTGTAACTCTGCAATCTGCCCTGGGTAATAGACAGCGTAAAGCTGCACTGTTGCAGGAGCAAAGCAGAGAATGAGCTGTGACTTACTTGCTATTGTTCCCCTTGCTCTGGGGAAGGAGTAATTTACTTCACTGCTTTTTGTGGGGTCGTGTGGTGGGTCTGGCACCGCACCACCCCTTTGTGGCAGGGGTAGGATGGTGTGCTGGAACTTTGCCACTCCCAAATTCACACGCTCGCCTCTCTCAGGGTGGCCTGGTGTGGCTTAATGGTCTGTCTCCACACAATCACTCCTTCGAGGCACATTGCCTGGCATCTCAAACCTGCCCATAATTACAATCCATATATTGGCACTCCCTCCGGAAATGCCCTATCTGTCCACACTCGTAACACTGGTCTCGCTTTCCTTCTCCAGGTGGGGTGATTTGGGGGGTACTCTGCCTTCCTGACAGGTCATCTTGGTTCCACATGAGTTTCGCCTCGGTTGGGTTCCTTGCACTGAGGGTTGGTGTGGTTCCCGATGGCTGGGCATACCAACGCCCCACACACACACCTTGCGCACCCCCCGTGCCGGGAGTGGGCTCCATTCACCTGAGTTCCCCAATTTGGAGTTGGCCTTCACATCTCCTTCCGCTGCCAGGTAATCCTCCACTATGGAGATTGTGTTGGCGAGGGTCTTCGGGTGGTGGTGCTGCACCCACTCTTTCCCCCTGGTAGGAAGGGTCTGGAGGAACTACTCTAGGGCCATGCCTCGGCTACTTGAGTGCTCATCTGGCATTCTGGTTCTAGCCACCTCCAACAGAGATCACGGATCCACTGTGCCACAGCTCGTGGTCTGCCCCTGGTGG